>NC_136506.1:86233381-86270881 GCF_053919585.1 Euprymna scolopes | reverse complement strand
TGCCTCCATCGTTCTGGCTATTTCTTTTCTTCTTTGTCACTAATTTGCACCGAATCCACAAGCAGACTAAAAACAATTACACGAACGGATGTTACGTATTCGCCATATCCTGTTTGATCGCACGAAGGGATTGTACGTATTAGATAAAGCTGACTCAAAGGTGCAAATTGATAAATGAGAGAGAGATTTCGCACGTGAAAACACGGTGTGGTAATCCCTTGGAAATCGTACCGGCATCTTAGCCATCTTTAAGTATTATTTCTCTTATCGGTCTCCATATTATACTTGTGTATGTTTGGCTGTGTGTGTGGATGCTAGATCAATAACTATTTGTCATGATCGCATTGAATTTCGCATGGACCATCCTCAAAAATACTGGGTACCTGGTGCAGCTTGAGTAGATGTTGCACGTACTAGTCAAGTATACGTCCTTGACAATCAGTGTTTGTTACTATCAGTCTGAGATATGGCTCTGTTCAATCCTACGCGGTCCATCCTCCCAAGTATAATCTCCTCTCTTTCAGGTGTTAGTTTAATTCTAATCACTTAAGGCGTCTTCTATCAAGGAATGCCGAGCTACTGCTCGGTTATTATTTTATTTTTATTTATTTTTTTTTGTATGTCAATAACAATTGGTTTCCAATTGTTGTAACTGGCAAAGTAAAGATTTCTGTATAAATTGAAACAAACAATTGTGGTGAAACTTACAGAAAACAATATAAAAAATACGGCAGCTAAATTAAAAAAAAAAAAGAAAATATTCGTAGAATAAGTTTTACTTAAAAAATAACGACTAATTCTCTCTCTCTCTCTCTCTCTCTCTCTCTCTCTCTCTCCCTTTCTTTCTTTCTTTCTCCCTCTCTCTATTGAACGTGTTTGATCAAGCATCTGTACGCTCGTAGTAGATTAATTCCTATTTTAATCACAAAAATATTTTTTAAAAACTAGCAGGGCCCATTTCCCGACGTTATATATTAATACGATAGCGCGCGTGTTATTATCAATGCACGCTTACACCCGGGTCGTTTAATTCTTATGTACACCCATTTCTTGTCATAAATAATTTTATCAAATATTCTTCAGAAGTTTTGGTTTCAGTTGAGATTATGACTGAAGAAACTCAAGCTATATATATATATATATATATATATATATATATATATATATATATATATATATATATATATATATATATATATAATTTAAAGGAGATTAGAATAATAGTCTAAAGAGCTAAGTGTATTTTAATGTAACAGTGAAATTACTAGTTAAATTAAAATACAGGAAATGCTCGTTGTAATTTAGATATATAATAAGCTCGATAGTTAAATGTCCTAGAGCTAATTCAATATTAAGTAAAGTGATTTTCAATTTAAAAATTAAAAAAAATTTTTTAAATTTAAAAATGAAATTTTAATTAAATTAAAAATCAGTTTCATAAGAAGGAACAACAACAAAGTCAATCATCTGTACGATCGTTTCGGAAATCCGTGCTTTTTATTTGTGGTATACATGAAGTTATGTAGAACAATTATATATAGTTTTTTTGGTAAGCACGGTCTCCTCATCAGCAAATTTAGGAGGATTTTTATTGAATTTAAAAGACACCATAAATAAACCTAGCATTAAAAGTAAGGCAGATGAATCTTTTAGTTTTTCTTTTTTTGAAATCAGGAACTGTGTTTAAAGTAGTCATTTAGATGTTTGCTATAGCTTTTTATTTTATAATTTTAAATAAAATAAAAATATATATACATATACATATTTGTTGTTGCGGTTTACGGTGGTTAAAGGAAGAAGAGATTTTTTTTTTACATAGGCGTCACCACTTATCAAGGCCGATAGGCCACTCAAGGATAAGGGTTAGAGATAGATATGTTTGTCTGTTTATACATTTGTACATACGGGATTCGATCCTGAATTAATAAATCGATCATTATAAATTTTGAAAGAGGACTGACAAGCGTAAGGGGTTCAAATGAGGGATATTTTTACTTTAATGTACCTCTTATAGAATGATGTATATATTACATAGAAAAATGCGATTTTGTTTGCGATACTTTTCAATGAATTCAATTATTTTTAGGAAAGTGCATTTTTACCCAAGTGCAAGTTCGAATAATTTTCCCTTTTACAAATTCGGTACCCCCAAATGGGGAGCGGCATATATATTCTTTAAGGTATGATTATGCACTGACATATTTTTCGTCGTCTATGACTCATTAGAGTGGCTGAATCTAGCGAGATTCGAAATCGAGATCACATGATTAGAAGCTTAGACCTTTCCTTCTGGACTATCTCGTGTGACTGCTGGATGTATTGCGTTTTACGTAGATGTTATTTATTTGTTGTTTTTTGCGATACTTTTGGCTGAATCCAATTATATATATATATATATATATATATGTGTGTGTGTGTGTGTGTGTGTGTGTGTGTGTGTGAATGTATATTTGCGTGTGTCTGTGTGTGTGTCTGTGTCTGTGTGTGTATATTTCCCTACGCAATAACTCTGTCAATTTAAAGTCTAAAGACTCGAAATTTGATGTACAGGGTACTGAAATTTGGGAAAATCTTTGTGATTGGTTTTCGGCCAGAAATGTGTCTGTTAAGGGGCCAAAGTTCAACGCTGTATATCAAATTTCGAGTCTGTAGACTTTAAACTGACAGAGTTATTGCGTAGGGAACTGTACAAACACACACAGACGCGTTCACTTTTATAGATAGATAGATAGATAGATAGATAGATAGATAGATAGATAGATAGATTAAACAAAAATATATACGTATACATAAATATATACAATTTTGTGTTTACTGTAAGCTATTTACGTAAATATTATGAAAGTATAAATCATATAGAATATCTGCATGAATATAATTACACGTAAAGATGATCATTCTATAAGAAAACCGAAACAGCTAATAGGGAATTAATTCAAATGAATGCTTAAAGAATATGCAAATTAGCTAGATCTTTTGCTAGTGAATGCAATTCCAGAACCCATATACAAGGAACTTGTATTTTATTTTTAAATAAATAGAAAAGAGTGGTTTTAATATGAATATCAATACACAGAAAAGAAAAACGAATTTATAGGAGTATATATATATATATATATATATATATATATATATGCAAGTGACCTTGTCCGTGTATGTACGAATCTTCTCTAATAAACCCCTCTCTCAATATTTGGTCTACAGACTCGAGACTTAATATATAGGGTATTTGGACCTCAGAAGCACTTTTGATTTTGTTTTTACCCTTTAAAAATAGCTGCTAAGGGTTAAAATTGAAAAAAAAATCAGTTAATCTCGACAGGAGTTAATCGAGTAACTTCTGAGCATGCGTGCATTTACATTTCCAGTGTCAAGTCGCATAATTTTTAGCCTTTTTTTTTATTCATATAGTGATAGCCCAGACGGTAACGACTATGCCTGAAGGACTGTTTTAGTTTCGATTCAAGCTGATTGCACCGAAGCCATTTTTTAACTCTTTACATCATTACTATATATATTGGGTACAATATAATAATCAATAGAGAATTTGCTCTTAATAATAATAGATAAAAAAATCTGCATAAATCAAAATATTATATTTAAGTGTATTTTATGACCGGGCAACGCCGGGAAATATGCTGGTATATGACAAGAAGAGCAATTCATCGCGTTCGTCCATGGTCGAGACTTTTATACTTTACCTTTTTTTTTTCTTAGACTGCGACATCGATTATCTATTAAAAGTTAAAATGGGATTATTGACTAAAATTATCGGTACCCCAAAAAAGGCACAGTAAATATATAACTAAATAAATATAATCCTAATCAAAAGAGAAATGTCTGTTTGCATCGACTGGTGACACTGACAAGCAATTAAAATTACAGACCAAATACCACATCCCACTTATATCCGCTATTAGCTGGTGTCGATTCTGGTCTCCTCTTATAATTGTTACCGTCAGAGACACAAGATACGAAGAGAACTTGATCAGTTGGCAGCCTGCCCATAGTTCCGTCAGAACCGTCTCTCTCAGAAATGACAATGTCCAGTCAGAATGACGAAGCATAAGTTGGTATAATTGCGTCGAAGATCCTTATGAAGCCTAACTTGTTAAGTCTAATTCGACCGATGAGTTTTAACAATCTTTCTCATCTTTCTCGTGTAGCATTCGTACTGGGCGGGTTGAGCCGGATTCCTCAAAAGGAGGAATTTTCTAAGACTTACCAAATTCACTCCAAAACATCAAGAACTCAAGCAGTTGGGAACGTGAAAGTAGTTCCTTTTGTTCTCGTGTGGCACGAACCGGGGATGGGTTCAGCTGTTTTCTTTCATACATGCGACTAGGGACCTCTTGTGATTTCACACGCCCATGGAACTTACTCCTTTGGAGGAAACAGGTTACATCCGTATAGGGTTACTACCATTTCCGTTTCAGAGGAGGAAGTTTCACAGAAATATAAGATTTCGGCCAGAAACTTGGCTGTTAAGGGGTCAAAGTTCAACGATTTTACCTTTGAGAACTCTACCAAACTCCTCCGACAATTTTGGGTATAAATACTTGAAATTTTAGATATAGGTTTCTTGGACATGGATCTAACTTAATAACTTAACGTGAGCCCCAAACAATAAATTTTAAGGGGTCATAATAGGGGTCAAAGTAAAAAAAATTGACCGCTTTTTTTTTTTTTTTTTTGCTCAGCATACACCTCAAAACACTTGGGCAACGCCTGGGTGAAATGCTAGTGTATATATATATATATATATATATATATATATATATATATATATATATATATATATATATATATATATATACAGAATTTTTTTATTCAAGCAGACATTATTAATTACAACAGAGATTCTTTTCTGCAGGATTATTTTTTTCGATTTTCCGAATAATCTTTTTTATATCAAAATCGGAAATTTGGATGAAAGTCCCATGATTATCACGGGCGCTTTCGATTCGACTACGAATCATCTTCATGTGTTTATGAGGTGAAAGTGAATATGAACGAAAATGGGAAATAAAAAAGTGAAAAGTAAAATACCCAATAAATTGTATCGAGTGATGGGAGGTCAAAAGTATATAAAATATCGATCAAAAGGCGGTTAAAAACCAAGTCAATTAAAAATCCGAGTATTACAATTCACGGGTCTATGGGTCAATATTTGCAAAGCCCGTCGTTTATGCTAGACATTTTAAGGCATTGTTGCTCTTCTTGAATGCGATGTTATTTATAGGAGAGGCATGGGTTCTACTATAGGATGCTTCGAGAATTTTTTACTTTTTAAAATTGTTATCGTGTTGTACAATTTTTATATTACTAACAAAGATTTACCTAAGATTGGCGAGAGGGACAGTTATGTTATTTTATTAAAATGTCTGTCGTAGCACATAAACGATTCAAAACCTCCGCTGTCTTGCAGGAAGGGAGTAAACTGTAATAGAAAATCCAGAGAAACACACACACACACACACACACACACACACACACACACACACACACACATATATATATATATATATATATATGAGGAGGCCTCAATTTTTGACAAAATTCTGAGCATGAACTTTACTCCTGGAACAGGTACATCAAATCTGTTGCTAATGCCGCTGGAAAAATGGCGGGATCCTTCTATTGATCAAGTAGATATCTCACTGCTGATGCAATTCTCTATCTATATAAGAGCCAGGTACGTCCAAGGATAGAATACTGTTGCCAGATCTGGGCAGGAGCTGCTAGAAAGGACTTGTCCTGCCTTGATAGAGTTCAAAATAGTCTTCGTAGTCTCGTAGGAGATATCCTTTTCTCTTTCCTGCAACCTCTATCTCACAGAAGAGATGTTGCGAGTTTGTCTCTACTGTATCGTTATTTTCATGGAAAGTGTTCGACTGAGCTTCACTCTATGGTCCCCCCTCGCCAAACTTTCACAAGAAACACTCGACTAGCTGAAATCGCTATGAATATGAGTCAATGCAGCCTGGCTCTAACTGTGCTAACTGGTGACGACAGTATAAAGTCAGACCGCTGTGGGGTCTACTTTCTTAGCCTTTCCCCTGATGAGATAATCCCGCAAAGAAGCGGAGGTTTTGAATCAGAGTTGAACTCTCCTAGGTGAACTACACTCTAAAGTTGACGCGGCCCACCTGCCCCAAGTGACTGGTTTTAAAGCGGTCTGACATTATATTGTCATCACTGGTAACTCCTGTGGCGCAGTTAGAGCCAAGCTGTATCGACTCGGTTTCTCCCTTGAACCCTTTGGCTGAGTGGAGAAGGAAAGACTGCTCTACAGACACCAGCTATCCTCCTATATCACCCTGCCTATGCTGTGTAGCTCCACTGCTAAACCATCGTCTCCCAAGACGGACGGTTGCCAGCAAACAATATTCATACGAAATAATGCATATTGTCATTAAACCATAAGAGTTACTGTGATAACTCAGATTTTGGGGCAGTAAGATGGTTGTTCACATTACATTTAAATTGCTGCAATTTCGTACGGTCAGAAAAATGAAATCTACGAATGCTATAAAATCACTTATTTTTATTTTATTTTATTTTTTTTTGCTAATAAATAGAAATATTGTGGAGGGGAGGGAAGGGAAGGCAACAGCTAAGCCACGTCAGCAGGAGCTTTTCTCTCTTTATTGTCAATAATATATGAATAATAGAATAGTCGCTACGTCAAAACTGATAGGGGATAAATGTGAAATATTTCGAACAAATCAATCATTTTTACGTCGATATAAATTTATTTTAATTGAAAGAACAAACAATTTAGAACATCCGTCACTTCTCAGAAATTGTCGTGAGAAATTTACTATTACGGAGCTATAGATTAAATGACTATATACTACAAACACACACACACACACACACACACACACACACACATGTATATATATATATATATATATATATATATATATATATATATATATATATATATATATATATATATATGAGGAGGCCCCAAGTTTTGACAAAATTCTGAGCATGACCTTTACTCCTGGTCTTAAATGGAACAGGTACATCAAATCTGTTGCCAATGCCGCTGGAAAAATGGCGGGATCCTTCTATTGATCCTGTAGATATCTCACTGCTGATGCAATTCTCTATCTATATAAGAGCCAGGTACGTCTAAGGATGGAATACTGTTGCCACATCTGGGCAGGAGCTGCTAGAAAGGACTTGTCCTGCCTTGATAGAGTTCAAAATAGACTTCGTAGTCTCGTAGGAGATATCCTTTTCTCTTCCCTGCAACCTCTATCTCACAGAAGATATGTTGCGAGTTTGTCTCTACTGTATCGTTATTTTCATGGAAAGTGTTCGACTGAGCTTCAATCTATGGTCCCCCCTCGCCAAACTTTCACAAGAAACACTCGTCTAGCTGTAAACACTATCAATAATTCCCCCCACTCTTTATCTGTGCCTAAACCTAAACGTAGATTCCATGAACAAAGCTTCTTTCTTAGAACTGCACGCCTGTGGAATTGCCTTCGTTTTCCTGCTTTCCAGCTGACTACAATATGGTTGTCTTCAAGTCTAACGAAAACAAGTTCTTGATGAGCCATCCCACTTGTTAACGAATTTACCGAATTTCCATTACTAACGATTACTATATTATCCAATTTCTATTGTACACTATTTAACCCTTATACTCGAGTAGCCTGTTGGCCTTGATAAGTGGTGATGCCTAACCGCCCCCTTAAGTAATGACACCTTATCATATCCCCAATACTAACTATTACTACGATACTATCCCAGTGATTACTGTACACACAATAACCCTTATCCCCGAGTGGCTCCTGGGCCTTGATAAGTGGTGACCCCCATGTAAAGAAAAAAAGAAAAGGCTGCCCGGCGTTGCCCTGTCGTAAAATACGCATAAATATTATATTTTCACTTTATATATTTAATGCGCTCCAGACTGGGTTCAAAAACAGCCTACAGAAAATGGACTCTGATTTATGAAAGTATGATAGGTTATGAAAAGGAATGGTTGTAAATTTGGGTTGAATTTGGGGATAGCAAAACCAAAGCAAAATATGATGAAAGTAAAAATAAAATAGATAACCCCCCCCCCATAATTTATTATACCATACCTGTTCACACTGAAACACCTATCACAATATTCTGTGAATCTATATTAAAACCTTGTTAAACTTTGTGATATATTTCCATTCTATGAAGGTCAGGTGTGAACGAACACCCCATAATTTTATTATACCATATTTCTTCAAACTGAAACATAATTATCAAAGTATATATATATATATATATATATATATATATATATATATATATATATATATATATATATATATATATATATATTCATAAGTTTTGGTTTCGGTTTTGATTCAAGCTAATGCACCCAAGTCATATTGATATATATTTTCTTATATTTGAAATCGCAATTTTATAACATAAAAATCGATAGAACATTAACTCTATAATAATATATACGAAATCTGCAAGAATTCAAATATCATATTAAAGCGTACTTTATGACCAGGCTTTGCCGGGCGCCCCTGCTAGCTTAGATAAATACTTTTGCAGTTTTAACAACAACAAAAAAAAAAGCTACAATACTATCAGAGCTTCTCCATTTACGCTGAACATTTACAGAATGCCAACATCAATATATTACATATGAATGCGTTCCCTGTGAAATTTCAACAGATCTCGCTAATAATAATAATAATAATAATAATAATAATAATAATAATAATAATAATAATAATAATAAATTGTAATCCCCCTTTTTCCCCCCTCTCTCGTTTCTTCATTTGGACCAATCAAATTAATGACAGAAATAATAAAAAAAAAAAAAAAACGTAAATAAAAAGTTCAAAAAAAAAGTAAGAAAGAGCAAGTTAAGAAGTGGGGCCGACTAAATCATGCCACCGTGTAAACACTTCGTAAAACATTACAAAACGGTAAGCACAGTCATAAAAGTAACTCGCAGGGCCCGCCCACTAGATTTCGAAGCCGGTTTTGTACTTTGTCAAGGCAGGAAAGATTACTCCCTTAACAGCTCCTCCCCAGATGTGGTAACAATATTCTAAAGGATATTCAATCGAAACGTTTGCACCACATTTATGTCCCCTTATAAAGATTTAAATCGCGATATCGTGCTACTAAATCTTATGTTTGGAATCCTTAATCGAATTTTAATGGAAGGCACGTGATTTTGATTCCAGAAAAAACAAGGCTTAAGATGTATTTAAAAAATTAATTTCTGTCTTCAGTCGGTAAAGGAAAACTCATCTTAGTCTGATGCAATTTAAAAAAATGTCCCTATCAAGGGTACCCCTTTTGTGTGTGTGGGGAGGGGGAGTTGAGTTGGATTAATCGACATTACGCTGAATCATATTAATTGTGGGTTCTATGTATGAAAGGTTACATCTGTTACACCTAACTCGACTATTTAAATCGAAATATCGAAGTCAACTGAACTCTTTAAACATGTTTATATGTCAATAGATTTAATTAGGGTTTTTTTTTTTTGTATTTTCTGTTTATTATTAAATCATTAATATGAAATGATTTTCGGAAGTTTATTTCGCTTTAACCGCCACCCTCCCCGCCTTCGAAATACGATTAGGGATGAAAGAAGGGATACGTTTGAGTGTGATATTGACACGTGCGTGGAAAATTGGATGCATTCAAAGCGGAGAAAAAAATTGCGTGGTTAATTAAGTTGCAGTTGATTTTGATCGCCAGTTGCATTTCATTTATTTATTTATTTTATTTATTTATTTATTTTATTTATTCATTTATTTATTTTATTTATTTATTTTATTTATTTATCTTATTTATTTTATTTTATTTATTTATTTAATTTATTTATTT
Source organism: Euprymna scolopes (assembly GCF_053919585.1). Lineage (NCBI taxonomy): Eukaryota > Metazoa > Mollusca > Cephalopoda > Sepiida > Sepiolidae > Euprymna > Euprymna scolopes. The sequence continues at coordinate 86,261,020 of NC_136506.1, read as the reverse complement.
TATTTATATATTTTATTTATTTTATTTATTTATTTTATTTATTTATTTCATTTATTTATTTTATTTATTTCATTTATTTATTTTATTTATTTATTTATTTTATTTATTCATTTATTTATTTATTTTATTTTATTTATTTATTTTATTTATTTATTTTATTTATTTATTTCATTTATTTATTTTATTTATTTCATTTATTTATTTTATTTATTTATTTTATTTATTTATTTCATGCTAAAATGAGTAAGAATTTACGACTTTTTTAAGGACCTGATCTAAGAGTCAGAGACTAGTGGTTGGTGCACCAGCTCAAATGTGACAACAATACAATGAGCGAACTGTGGCTTACGAAAAATAGACGATACTCTCTGGTGTGATTAATTTTCTTGCACGATAGAGGTATCCCACCTTCTTTGCAGCAGTCTTGGCAATGTCCTCAATGCACGAGGTTCCTTCAATAAGTTTCCAGACTTTTTTGTATGGGCACTTTGATTCATAGTACACATATGAAACTCTAGTCCTCTTCAAAGTAATCTCCTCCAGCTGTAATGCACTTGTTGTGTCATTTCAACGACTTTTGGAAGGCCCCGTGGAAATCCTCCCGTGTGAGCGTGTGAATGACCCTCTTTCATCTCCTCAATTATCTCATAACGACAGCCTGTAAGGTTTTCTTTGAGCGTAGAGAATAATCAAAAGTTACAGGGAACAAGGTCTGGACTATAGAGAAGGCGAGGAACTGTCTTGATGCCCATCTTGGTCAAATAGTTTGTGACAAGGATGGATTGTTGGCTGGTGCATTGTCCTGGTGGAAATGCCAGCGACCCGATTTCAAAAGTGCTGCCCGCTTCATTGCTTTTAGTTTTTTTTGTTTTTTTTTTTTACACAGGCATCACCACATTATCAAGGCCAAGAGGCCACTCAAGGATAAGGGTTAAAGAGTGTACAGTAGAAATTGGACAATATAGTAATCATTAGTAATGAAAATTCGATAAATTTGATAACTTATATGGAACGGCTCATCAAGAACTTATTTACGTTAGACTTGAAGACAACCATATTGTAGTCAGCCGGAAAGCAGGAAAACGGAAGACAATTCCACAGGCGTGCAGTTCTAAGAAAGAAGCTTTGTTCATGGAATCTACGTTTAGGTTTAGGCACAGATAAAGAGTGGGGGTAATTATTGATAGTGTTTACAGCTAGACGAGTGTTTTTTGTGAAAGTTAGGCAAGGGGGGACCATAGATTGAAGCTCAGTCGAACACTTTCCATGAAAATAACGATACATCAGAGACAAACTCGCAACATCTCTTCTGTGAGATAGAGGTTGCAGGGAAGAGAAAAGGACATCTCCTACGAGGCTACGAAATCTATTTTGAGTCCTTTCTAGCAGCTCCTGCCCAGATGTGGCAACAGTATTCCATCCTTGGACGTACTTGGCTCTTATAAAAATTCAGTTTTCGAATTTTTGTTATTATTCGAAGTTATAATGTTAAGCTGCATAGTAGCGTTATCTTGTCCTCTAAAAAAAAAAATAAAATTAAATAAATTTAACAAAATCAAATAGGACCGATCGATGAAGCCTTGTTTTTTAAACGCCAGGCATTTCGATCCTAAGTCGATTTTTATACAAAAATAGTTACTGTGTTATCGGATTTCAATTGGTCCTTCACATTTCAATGCATATTAATAGATAATTTCATGCATAGATCTTAAACGAAATTAATAAAATGAAATTACAATTTTTTTATTATTGCCCCCCCCCCCGACAAAGGAGGGGTTGGGCCTAGTAATTCAAACTCGTTCGTCCGTTCGTTTGTCCGCACTTTTCTCAATAACCACACCTTGTTTTTTTTTTTTTTGCACAAACATTAGTCATATTATCATTATTATACAAATAATCATCATATAATTATCATATTTTGTACTATTATTATTTTTCTTAATTGTTTTTATTTTTTATTATTGTTTTATTATTTTGATTAGTTTTTAATTATTTTTTATATTATTATTACTTTCTTAATTATTATTATTATTATTATTATTATTAATATTATTTTCTAAATTATTTTTTATTATTTTTTATTATTATTTGAATTATTTTTATTATTTTTTTATTATTTTTTATATTATTATTATTTTCTTAATTATTATTATTATTATTATTATTATTTTCTTTTTTTCTAAATTTTTTTATTATTTTTTATTATTATTTGAATTATTTTTATTATTTTTAATTATTTTTATTTTCTTAAATATTATTATTATTATTATTATTATTATTATTATTATTATTTGTTAATTAGTTTTATTAATTATTATTATTATTTTTATTATCTTCATTATTTTTTAATTATTTTTATTTATATTATCATTATTATATTATCATATTTTGTACTATTATTTTTTTCTTAATTATTTTATTTTTTTTATTATGATTTAATTATTTTGATTATTTTTTAATTACTTTTATTTATATTATTAATTACAATTATTCTCGCGATATTATTGTACCTATTTACAATGCCTCCCCACGGGACAGAGTTAGACACCAGGGTCATTTTTTTACGTGGAGAAAAGGTACAAAAATAAAAATTGGCTCAGTCGTGAAGGACTGCGCCTCCACGGAAAGAGAACAAGAAATGGAAGTGCAGCATCTGAAGAACAGATACTACACTTTTATCTTGGCCAAAAGGCCAAGTAATCTCGTGATATTATTGTAGCCCTTTTGTTAAAACTGTAAAAGTATTTATCTAAGTTATCTGGTGGATGTAGTGTCAGAATATATCTGCTAATTACGGTTCCTATTTACTATGCCTCCCCACAGGACAGAGTTAGACACCAGGGTCATTTTTTAATGTGGAGAAAAGGAACAAAAATAAAAATTGTCTTAGTCGTGAAGGACTTCTCCTCCACTGACAGAACAAGAAATTTAAGTGCAGTATCTGAAGAAGAGATACTATTCTTTGATCTTGTCCCGAAATCTGGTTATTACAGTTTATCTCTTATATCCTTATAGGAATCTTTGACATATTTCGATTGTATGGATGCCCGGCACGAACGGAAACACCATTATACCATTTTTATACAGAACAGATACTACCCTTGAATTCTAGCCAGAAGACCAAGAAGGTATATTTTAGTTTCACGTACGGCGTAAGAGCGACATCATTGTTTTATTTAATTTTAATGTTTGTTGTATGTTAACACCTTCTATACTCATTTTTAATAAATAGCCATACTAATCTTGAAACCGTGACACACTGTGTACAGTAAAGGTACTATGCTGTTAATATAGAGATTACCAGTGGAGTTTGCGCCGTTGTTAAATACGTTTAAATATATTTTAATTTAATCAGATTTTGTATTTTATGGAGTCGTGATTTAAAAAGTAAAAAAAAAAAAAAATAATAATAAATATTTCGGTGCCGTCAGCTAGAATCGAAACAGAAAGCGAAACAGTAGCATTCAAAGCTGGCGACGTTACCACTTTACCAAAGTGACACGCGTATGAAATGATTAAAAATTAAAAATTAACTAAGGTGAATATACAAAATGCATAACATTTTTTTTTTCAATTTTGCCCCTTTTGATTCCTTAAAACCTTTTTTAACCGGCTAAAGACCTATAAAAGCACGGCCCATAAAATATCCAATCATTTGAGGCCCTGCGACTTTTAGTTTCGGAAAAGATAGAGTTTAAAAACATGGAGACAGGCAGACAGACAGACAGACAGACAAATAGAATTAGATTATTATTAATTTTATTACTATTATTACTACTACTATAATTATTATTATTATTATTATTATTATTATTATTATTATTATTAGGGCTAGGACAACAGCATATTCTTTTCATTGTTTTGACTCTCGAGTATATATCCGACACAGTTAGACACAACCAACCGAGAACCACATCACTCTACATGTAAAACATATAAGATATCAAAGGATATATACCTGAGAATCAAAACAAGGAAAAGAATATGCTGTTCTCATAGCCCTAATTAGTACTCACTAGGAGTTTTCACATAGTTCATCATCAAAAAATTCTCTCTAAGAATAACCTGCGGTGTTCCCTGGAGTGTCAGTGACAACAAGCCCTTTAGATTCTTAGTACTGGCCATATCTTTCAATAACCGTTGCAAAAGAATTTGCGTCATCACAACAGTCATTTACCATTGATTTCTCGCTTACAACGATCATTGGTCATCACTTAAATTTAGGTGATAACAAGCTTCCTCAAGGTTCCAATCCTCATCGCACTCATCCAGTTGAGGTCTGGCGAGTGCTTTCTCTCGTCGGTCTCTCTATCCTCTTTCACGCTTCAAGACTATTCGGTGTGGTGCCAGTTCATACCGACATGTTTTAGGGGGGGTTAGGGTTAACTTAAAATTATCCGGTTTCAGTTTTCTTGGATCCATGTGCTGTTCTATTATTTTATTTTACTTTTGTTGCAGTTTTTATATGTCTGGTTAGCGTTTGTAGCTGGTGTGTATTAGTTTCCGCATTCAAGGATTTTCCGCAATATTTCATCCGTTTTCATTATTGTTATTCGATGTATCTTCTCAGCCATCCTTGATTCCAATCTCTCCCATTCTTTTTTCAAAGCTTTTCGGGATTGTACCTAATGCTCCTACTATTATTGCTGTTATCTTGACGTTTTTATCTTCCATATCCTATTGAGCTCTCTGGCAAGTTCCGTGTATTTGTTTCGTTTTTCTGTCTCCTTCATCTTCATCTTATGCTCTCCTGCTTGTTTGTTTCGCCAGTGTCTTTTGCTGCTGTAATTATCCTTTCTGTGTTCTGCGTTATGTATTTTTCTAATTCTTTCTTTTTTTTTGCCATTAACTATTATTATTATCTATATATTAATACGATAGCGCGTGTGTTATTTTCTGACTCACGCTTACATCCGGGTCGTTTAATTATGTACTTCCATTTCTTGTGATAAATAATTTTACCAAAAATTGTTCATGACTTTTGGTTTCGGTTTCGATTATAGCTGATGGCATTTAATTCATCTATTTTTTTATAAATAATTTTATCAAGACTTCTTCATAGGTTTTGGTTTCGGTTTCGATTATGGCTGATGGAACTCAAGTTATATATATACATATATTTTTATTTGGGTTTCGATTCAACCTAATACACCCAAGTCGTATGGTTATTTTTTATTTTATTTTTTTTTTGGGGGATTGCAACTTTATAGTATATAAAAATCGATAAAACATTAACTGTATAATAATATATACGAAATCTGCAAGAATTAAAATAACGGATTTTTTCAAGTACGTATTTTCTAGACTTATCGAAGGTGTTCTAGTATAAAACCTAACTAAGAACACGCCCAGACACATAAATTTGGAAATAAAAGAAAAAATCAGCCCCACCGTTTTGAAATCCATTATTCGGGCGTGCTCAGGGTGATGAAAACAATAACAAAAACGCTGTTTTTATTATTGTTATCCATTGAATTTTCTCAGTCATCCCTCTGATTCCAATCTCTCTCATTTTTTTTTTTTTTAAGTTTTTCGGGATTGTTCCTAAAGCTCCTACTATTATTGGTGTTATCTTGACTTCCTTCATCTTTCTTATCTCTTTGAGCTCTCTGACAAGTTCCGCGTATTTTTTTCGTTTCCCCCGTCTCTTTGATATTCACAAACCAATATCAAAGAGTGATATTCACTCTTTGATATTTGTTTACAATAATACAGGGTGGAACGATAAAAGAGTCGCCGTAAAGAAAACAGCTTTATTTTCAAATTTTCATTGGAAAAATCAATCCAGGTAACTTGATTATGTAATAGAGCTGACATCTATTCAATGAAGACGCCTTCAGCCTCAATCACCGCCTCGATAGATGTTCAGAATTGGGAGCATAGTTTTTCCACGAGCATTGGTCAGAGTTCGGCGAATACTCGGCCGGCTTTGGTGTTGTGGAAAGTCATGCTGGTGATGTTCTCGACATATGACCAAAGGAAGTAGTCCAGCAAGTTCAGGTCGAGTAAGGAGGAAGGGTCAGTGAGAGAAGGGTACAAAGTTGTAGCATTCGTTCTAAAGCCAAGCCGTGGTCGCTTTTGCCGTGGGCCTGCGCCGAGTCCTGCTGCCACATCCACGCTCTGCCAGCGGCCACCTGATTGCACTAGGGAATCACCTCATTCTTCAGCACATTCAGGTACACTGTGGTGCTGACTTTCAAGCCCACTTCGAAGATGTGAGGTGGCATGATGTGGCCCTCACTTGAAACCACACCAAAGACCATAACCGTGACCGGAAACTTTTTTTTATCATCATGGGCACGTCCCTGTTATTCGCGGCAATCCAGAGATGCACTTTGAGTGTGCTGAAAATGGTCCTGTTGTTATAACTTGGATTGGTAGAGAGCATGAGTTGTACAGCGGCGCATCTCTGATCTCGCTCGTTGAACTGTGTCACTTTCAGACATGATAAAAGTTCCTATCGCTCTTGGGATTTGTACAAAACTGGCCAACTAGTAGATGGTCTACAACAAAAGAAAAACCCGGTTTTCATCAAACAGAAATGGAATCATGTCGTCTTTTCTACTGCGGCAATTTTATCGTTCCACTCTGTAAAGTATTTGCCATTTAGTACAGCAAAAAATAAACAATAAGATTGACCTGTTAACGTAAAGTATGTAACTAACAAAGAAATAGGTCATGATGTAATCACGTAAATAATCGGGCAAGTCAGTCAATTCAGGTCGAATCACTGAATAAATTAGCTCGAAAGAAATTTGTCTATTGCAGTACGGGAGATTGCGGGAACTCGTTTATAGCAAAATGTAGAAATCTAGAGAGGTTGTTAAAACTCTAAAAGAAGCACAGAATTGTGAAGTATAAAAATAAGATACAGAATAATAAAAGGACTGGTGTGACTGCTTCACAGAAAAGTGTTTTTATTTCAGTGTCAGCGAGAGAGGGAAGCGATATAAAAAGGCATCGTCTGTGCTACGCAGACAGACATATAAATATATATTAGACATATAAATATATATTAGACATATAAATATAAAATATGTATTTATGTTTTATAAGATTTTCGTAGTTGTTGATTCTATTCAGTGTATTTGTACGTTCTGATATTATTGACTGCATAAGTTTATACGTACGTTTTGTGAACTGTGCTTTAATGTGTAACAAACTATCTGGCGAATATACCCGGTGAACCAAGTGCAAGGGGAATACAAACACTAGCACTTACAGGAACGGTTAGCACCTTAAAAATATCTCTCGGTTGGAGTAACTAAACTAATGGGAGAAAAGATGGACAAAATTATGTATTTTATACATACCATGAAGAGTGAAGATATTATCTCAACCGTTTTTACATGGCGAGACATTGTTGAGATTATTGAAATTTTCGCGGCACAAACAAATTAGTATATTCTATTCATTAAGCCTTTCTTTGCAATGAAATAAAAAAACAAAGATTATATTAGAAGAATTTTTATTCAAATAAATCAACATATCCTGTATTTGATATCTGGTATAAAATAATAATGGTGAATGCCAATGGAACAGTTGCCTGGTGTTTTTTAACTACTGCTGCAATACGTGGGCGAATATACATACATACATACATACATACATACATACATATATATATATATATATATATGTATGTATATGTGTGTGTTGGTAACATTTCAAAGCTCATATATATATATATGCATATATATATATATATATATATATATATATATATATATAAGATTGTATCGTTGTAGTCCGTTAGATGTAAATCAACTGAAATTCTGGCGTTTTTCAAAAACTGCTAAATGAAAAGCAGAACGTTATTATAGTATTTTTTTTTGACACAGTGATCACAACTTATCAAGGCCCGGAAGCCACTCAGGGATAAGGGTTATTGCAAGTACATTACGTTAGTGTGGAGATTTGATGAAGTGTTTAATTAAGGGGGCGGTTCATTAGGAATTTGTTAACATTGGACTTGAAGACATCCAAGTTGTAGTCCGGAGGGAAGCAGGCAGACGGAACAGAGTTCCACATGCGTGCAGTTCTAAGAAAGAAGCTTTGTTCATGGAATCCGCATTTTGATTTAGGCACAGATATAGAGTGGGGGAAATTTTTCACAGTGGATTCAGCTAGACGGGTGTTTTTCGTGAAAGATTGGCGAGGGGGGACCAGAGATTGGAGTTCAGACGAGCACCTGCCATGAAAATAACGATAAAACAAGGATAGGCTCGCAACGTCTCTTCTGTGGGAGAGAGGTTGCAGGGTAGAGAAAAGGGCATCCTCCACTAAGCCACGAAGTCTATTTTGTACTCTTTCAAGGCATGATAGGCTGTTTTTGGCCGCTCCTGCCCAGATATGGCAACAGTATTCCATCCTTGGACATTTACACAAACATTATTGGCTACATATGTGCATACATGTTTCTGTTGCGATTTCTTCAGAAATGCAGCACCATCTAGCCTAATAACTCTGCGTGTCTAAAGAAATCACAACAGGAACATGTCTGCAGCCAATAATGTTTGTGTAAATAAACATACTATATATACATATATCAATAGTGAACATTCCAAAGCCAAAAATATATTTATTTTTACTTTCATAATATTATATTGTGACTTACGCGTATTTGAGGGAATGGTGGGAAAAACACGAAACAACTTATCAGAGAAAGTTTATATTTTTCTCTGAAAATAATAAACAGTTGGAGATCTTTTTCCTTGGATTAAAGAAGATAAAAGTTGTTGAAAAGAAATAGAAATCTTCAAAATTCCAAAGATTCATTAGAAAAAACTTACTTATTAAAAATATTCTGGAATCGTTCTGGATAGAAAGCCGACATAATTTTAAGTCCAACTATTCAACGAAAAACGTGTATAACACAATAAAATGTTATGAAAGTAAAAATAAATATACAGGGTGTCCGTAAAGTTACTATACAGTCTTACAAGTTACTATACAGACACCCTACAGCTACACAAAAATATTAATGCAAATGTAATACAATAAAACAATAAGACTGTATAGTAACTTTACGGACACCCTGTAAATTAGGTTCTGAAATAATCACTACTGATATTTATGCCCTGAAAGTATAAAGGCGTTGTCATCGGCCTTAATTGTTCTACAATATACATGATACGTACGCACACACATACACACACACACACACGCACACACACACATATATATATATATATATACACACACATATATATATATTAATACACACATTATTTATACACATATATTTATACACACATATATATATTTATACACACATATATACATATACGTACATATACACATATATATTTATACACACATATTTATACACACATATTATATATTTATACACATATACACATATGTACACATATACACATATATATATTTATACGCATATTTATACACATATATATATTTATACACATATATTTATACACATATATTTATACACACACACACACACACACACACACACACACACACACACATATATATATATATATATATATATATATATATATATATATATATATATATATATATTATTTTGGGGGCGATTAATCGGAATCGGAACTGGGAATCGGAGAAATCGGAACTTTTTGGGGTATCGGAATCGGTTTTGAAACGGAAAAAATTTAGCCTATTTTCCGATGCCAAAACCGATTCCTTTAAGTATCTGTTTTATTATATTTTATTTTATAAAACATCTCCCATTGATTGCTGGAGGTAATAATCAAATAATAAATATTGATACATGTTTTCTTACAATAATCTGGATAAAATAACAATTTTATAGTAAAATATTTAGAGATTTATAAAGAATCGGAATCGGAATTGGTAATTGTATCGGAATCGGGAATTTAGTACGGAATCGGTAATTGTATCTAAAGCGGGGAAAATATTGGAATCGTCCAATGACTGATACATAAATACATACATACATACATATATATATATATATATATATATATATATATATATATATATATATATATATATATATATAAACCTTAGTAACTAATAAAACCCCGGAGAAAGTGCTCAATACTGTTGTAGAGCAAATATGCGTTTTATTTTTTTATTCCCGTTATTTCTGTAAAAGTCTGACGAGGCTACGAGACTGAAAAAAACGGCCGAGTAGCTGAAACAATAATGTAACTAAACAAAAATAACGGGAATAAATAATATTAAAAAAATGAAATAAAACGTATATATATATATATATATATATATATATATATATATATATATATACACATTCTTCATGAATTAACGTTTCCATTTGAGGAAAATTTGGACTGGGTACATCAGCGTAAGTTGGAAAGATAGAAGGATCTACGAGAAAAATGTATCAGAAATGACTGGCAAATTATTGTATTTTCTATCGAAGTCGGATGTCGAGGTCTTATTGCGAACTCAACCCTCACGTGCTTTAATAAACTTGGTCTTTCTCCGTCAAATAAGAAAAATACACAACGAATATACAAGACGAGGTTGTATATGCATAGTTTGCAATTCAACAGATGGACAACAACCCAACAAAGTCTGCTGGTATCGTCAGATACTGCTGGGGCGCTCTGGACTAGATGTAATGATGCTTCGACCCCGAAACCATGCCCGAACAGAGAATCATCACTTGATAAAGTTTTTGTTGGAAGCAATGCTGCTATAAAGGTGCAGTTATTATATATATATATATATATATATATATATATATATATATATATATATATATATATAGCCTACAGAAAATGGACTCTGATTTATGAAAGTATGATAGGTTATGAAAAGGAAGGGTTGTAAAGAGATAGCTTCGAATTTGGGGGTATCAAAACCAAAGCAAAATATGATGAAAGTAAAAATAAAATAGATAAATCCCATAATTTATTATACCATACCTGTTCACACTGAAACACTTATCACAATATTCTGTGTATCTATATTAAAAAATCTTGTTAAACTTTGTCACATATTTCCATTCTATGGAGGTCAGGCGAGAACGAACACCCGATAATTTTATTATACCATATTTCTTCAAACTGAAACATAATTATCAAAGTATACATACGCAGATGGATATGAAAAGTCTTTATTAAAGTTTGTGTCTATTTCCATTCTATGGAGGGCAGGCGCGAACGAAGACCCCACAATTTTATTATACCATCCCTATTTAAGTTAAAACATTCTTATCAAAGTATTATTATGTACATCTATATCAAAAACACTTGTAAACGTTTTTTTTTTAATTTTTAAATTTTTTATTTCCATACTTTGTGGGCCTGGCGCGTATGCAGACCCCATAATTTTAATGAATCATCATTATGCCAGATCAAACATACCCATTCCTGTGTCGCGATATATCTTCTATCATTATATGTGATCAGCTTTCTATAATAGTCAACCACATAGGAGCCTATTCATGACCAGACACACACAGACGTTCAGCTTTATATTATAGAAGAAATATATATATATATATATATATATATATATATATATATATATATATATATATATATATATATATTGATTTAAAGCTATGAGGGTTTTTGAAGCATGAAAAACGATATTACTTTTTGTATTTAATATTTTTATTGTTATTTTTTATATTTCAAGCGGACCTCTGCTTGGAATATAAAAAAATAACACTAAAAATATTATAAACAAAAAGTAACATCGTTTTTCACGCTTCAAAAACCCCTCATTACCTTTAAATCACTATCCTAGAAGCATATATATATATATATATATATATATATATATATATATATATATATATATATATATATATATGAGCAAACAGTTAATAAAATATGTTAAAAAAAGACTTTGAAATGAGTTAAAAACATATTTAATCTGAAAAGGAAACACTAGATAAATGGATAGTCCTTAATCCGCGGAGTTTCGAAGAAATACTCTCCTTCTCATCAGAGGGTAGGAATTAGCAAAATGCGGGATCGGATTTTGTGCATGCAGAAGTATTTGATGAAACAACAAGTAAGTCAAAGATCTTACTTGAAAACAAAATAAGTTAAGCAGAGGGAATATGGTAAAGAAAATGGTGATTACACAAAACAAATAAACAACATATATATATATATATATATATATATATATATATATATATGTTGTTTATTTGTTTTGTTAGCAATACTTTTTGAATGAATTCAATTATTTATACGAAAGTGCATTTTCACCTAAATGCGAGTAGGGAATAATTTTCCCTTTGACAAATTTGGTTCCCCCAAATGAGGAGCGACAAAAATTATAATATAAATAAAATATAATTATCCATCCACTGCCACGTGTTTCGTCGTCTACGACTCATCAGAGTAAATGGATCTAGCGAGTGCGAAATAAGGACCCCGTGATAAGAAGCCTAAACCTCTTCCACCGAGCTATCTCGAACGATCTCATGTACCGCGCTTTTACGTAAAATTTGCTAGGTTTATTTTTGGTGTCTTAAAAAAAAAACACCCAATATCTGATGAGGAGACTTTGTTTCAAAAAACTATATGTTAAAATTATTGTCCATGACTTAGTGTCTACCTCAATAAAAACATCGTTTCCGAAACGATCGTACAATGTATTGGTTTTGTTTTGTTCCTCCTTATGAAACCGCTTTTTAATTTTTGATTTTAATTATAAATTATCAATCATCTTACTATATATATATATATATATATATATATATATATATATATATATATATATATATATATATAATCTTCTATTCTAGTAAGCACTTTTGATATTGGAATAAAAATTCCAAATTTTACGGTTAAAAGGTCAAACAAGTGTAAAATCTCTTTCAATGAATAAAAATATTTATTTATCAAAATTGAATTCGATATTCAAATTTAGGTGTACGCATTTACTTGCCAATTTACAGTGTGGGATAGTTCGTTTTGTAGGTAAGAGTTATGGCAAGATCATTTTTAAGAGGGACATATCTGTTGAACCCTTCGGCATTTGAATACCAGAAAATATCGCAACGGAAGGTCAGACATATACTTCTCTGAGGCTTAATCTTGCCTTGAGCATCTTTGGTGCCTCAGAATCAATTTCACATCCAAACTTTGACCGCAATCCGGTTCAAAAAATGAAGAGATAAGAGCCCCAAGAAAGTTCGCAAGTATTCGAATTTTGATGTTGATTTCAAGTGTAATTCAAAAGTAGAAAATAATGAACTCGAAAGCTGTCTGTCGCGACAAAGCTCGGGCATTAACGTCAACGGAAAAAGTAAATCGTAAGCTAAACGTTTTGGTTTCAATTCTCGAGTCATTTCTTTTTTTTTTGTTTTTTAACTTTTTAAATCATTACTATATATTGGGCCCAATATAATCTATATCTATAAAAGTGGAAATGTGTGTGTGTGTGTCTGTGTATAGTTCCCTATACAAATAACTCTATCAATTTTCGGTCTACAGACTTGAAATTTGACATAAGGGGTATTGAGATTTTGGAAAATCTTGTTGATCGGTTTTCGGCCAGAAATTTGGCTGTTAAGAGGTCAAAGTTCAACGATTTGACCTTTGAAAACTCTAAAAAAACTCCTGCGATAATTTTTGGTCTAGACACTTGAAATTTTAGATACAGGTTCTTTGGACATGAATTTAACTTAATAATGTGATTTGAGCCCAAAACAACAAATGTTAAGGGGTCAAAATTGGGGTCAATTGTTTTTTTTTTTTTAATTACATCTGCTGTCTCTACAAAATTACTCAGCCAATGTTTGGTCTAAACATTTGAAATTTTACATAAAGTGTATTCAGACATAGGGCAAGCTTTTAATCTGTTTTTGGCCGAAAATTTGGCTGCCAAGGGGTCAAAGTTCAAAAGATGTGACCTTTGCAATCTCTAGCAAACTATTCAGCCAATTTTGGGTCTAAACATTTAAAATTTTACATGAAGGGTATTCAGACATGCAGCAAGCTTTTTAATCAGTTTTGGGGCGAAAATTTCGCTGCCAAGAGGCCAAGGTTAAAGTAGTTGACCTTTGACCACTCTACCAAACTCCTCCACCAATTTCCGGTCTAAACACTTGAAATTTTAGATGTAGGTTACCTGGACATGGGTCAAACATTTTAATTTGAGTTGAGTCCAAAACAATTAATGCTACGGGGTCAAAATTGGGGTCAAAGTTTTAAAAGATTTTACCTCTGCAGTCTCTACTAACTTTTCTCTATAGTAGTTAAGGAAGCCTATTATATAGAAAGCATTACCGTACACATGCACACTTTTTAATATATACATATGCACATAAAGTTATGAACAGTACATAGGGCCCGAGCAAAGCTGGGCAGAACTGCTTGTATAATAATAAATACGAAATCTGCAATTATCAAAATATCATATTTAAGCGTATTTTTATGACCGGGTAGTGCCAGGCCGCCTACTAATATATATATATATATATATATATATATATATATATATACAGAATCGCTAATAAATTAAAGAAAACAATAGATCTTACATTTTAAAGCATTAAAATTAAAATCGTGCATAAAATTTTGACGAGGTATCGTAGCTTAGTCGTGGTGAAACATCGGCCTGCCGATTGAGCAGTTACGAGTTCGATCCTTGTTAAAAGTTTAATCATGCTAACGACGGGTGATACCCAGCAACACGTGTTCATAGATAACTTTTGTGCCCGTAAAAAATGTTTAATGAATATTTAAATAAAATCATTATAATAATAATAATAATAATAATAATAATAACAAATCATTTCCCCGCACCTCAAAATAGAGAGCGACGCAAAAAAAAAATAAATAAATAAATAACATACAACTTCCTTAACAGTTAAGTAAGCGAAACAATTAAATACAACACAATCTCTAATAAAAAAAATAATAAAAACAATAGATCGTATGTATGTGTGTGTGTGTGTGTGTGTGTGTGTGTGTGTGTGTGTGTGTGATAGATAAAAGTCACGTATTTGAAATAAAAGTTAAATAACTTGGGGGTTAATATGTTCGTTGTATAAAAAAGAAATTAAATTCTCGTCCAGTACATGAAATAATTTCTTCTTTTTTAGGGAAGAATGGAAAAAATAGTAAAAAAGCGAAATTACCAAAAGGAAAGAAAAAATAAAATGGCTACTTTCCAATTACAACTTATATTGATATATACACACTGCGCATGACCGGAATTCGATGAGCCTCATTTTCATTCTGAGATTCGCGCCAATAATCAGAGGAGACAGATTCTCTTCTTGTCATTTTATTTTTTGTTCTTCGTTTTGATGCCATTTTTTTTAACAGAAGTGTGGTTAATGAATCCAATTTAGCTCCTTCGTCATGGTTTTCTTTTCTTTTTCTTGTTATATTCGGTCAACTTTTGGATTAAATACCTGTCTTGAATATGTTCTACTGCAAAGAGGGATAACTGGGCAAGAGAAAACAGAATTTTCGATATATTAATGGAGGAGGGAGAAAAAATATTGAATTAAACAAGAACGGATAATTTTTACGTTGCAGCAATACAATCTGTGCATTCGATCCTTGAGATACTATTGCGAAGTTTAGCTTGATAGATCAACGAAAATACTCTTCTAAAATTTAGCATAACAAAGCAACGAAGCTTGACAGATCAACGAAAATGTTACTTTAAAATTTAGCTTGATTGACAACGAAAATACTATATATAAAATTAACTTGACAAGCACATAAAAATGTTATTCCAATTCCAATTCTGATGAAAGTGCTATTTGAAAATTTAGCTTGACAGACCAACAAAAGTTCTATTTCAAATCTTAGCTTCATAAACCCATGAAAATATTACTTCAAAATTTAGCTTGAAAGACACACGAAAAGGCTATTTCAAAATTTAGCCTGACATACGAACGAAAATATATTTTTTAAATTTAACTTGTCAACTCTACGAAAATGCTATTTCCAAATTTAGCTCAGCAGAATAATGAAAATGCTATTTCAAAATTTATATTGATAGACAAGGAAAATACTATTTCAAAATGTAGCTTGACAAACAACGAAAATACGATTTCAAAATTTAGCGGGACAACCAACGAAAAGGCTATTTAAAAATTTAACTTTACAAACAACGAAAATACTATTTCAAAATTTAGTTTGACAAACATCGATAATGCTATTAAAAAATTTGCGAAATAAACAAACGAAAATACTATTAAAAAATTTTGTTTCACAAATAATGAAAATACTATTTCAAAATTTAACTTGTAAAACCTACGAAAATGCTATTTAAATGAATATTATAAATTTCGCTATGAAATAATATATATATGTTCATATATATATATATATATATATATATATATATATATATATATATATATATATATATACAGGGTGTCCGTAAAGTTACTATACAGTCTTATTGTTTTATTGTATTATATTTGCATTAATAGTTGTTATTAATAGTAATTGTGCACCAAAGTTTGTCAGAGTGTGGTGTCACGTTGTCGAGAATGTATTGGAGCTGAAGGCCTCCAATTTGAATATTTGTCATAGAAATTGTTTGCCTTGATTGTTACAGTCTTTTCGGATGTAACACGTGTATTTTCTGAGATTTTTATAAACATAAAGGTGTTATTTCTTTTTATTTCTTTTGTTACAAATAAATATTCTAATACAATATCTTACTGTACTGTTAGTATATTACAGGGTGTCTGTATAGTAACTTGTAAGACTGTATAGTAACTTTACGGACACCCTGTATACACACACACACACACACACACACACACACACACACATATATATATATATATATATATATATATATATATATATATATATATATATATATAACTTGAGTTTCTTCAGGTATAATCGAAACCGAAACTTAGGAAGAATTTTTGGTAAAAGTATTTATTATAAGAAATAGAAGGTCATAACAATTAAATGACAGTCACTCGGAAGAAGAAAGAAATGTAAACGTGACACACAAAATAACACACACACACACACACACACACACACACGCTGTCTGCCTTCTCGATTTGAAGCTAATTTTTTAAATTGACGTGAACATTAGGAAACTTCAATTAAAAGTCAAATATGAACAGGTAAAATCATCAAATGATGTATAGGTTGTTTAAACAGTCGCAATCAATTTAGCTAAAATTCCCGGTTTTTGAAAAAAATGACAGATACTGATTTTCAATTTGACGGCAATATATATATATATATATATATATATATATATATATATATATATATATATATATATATATATATATATATATTTACACGGGGGTTCCGACTTATCAAGGCCCGAAGGCCACTCAGGGATACGGGTTATTGCGTGTACAGTAATCAATGAGATAGTATTGTAGTAATCATTAGTATTGGAGGTTTGATAGAGTGTCTTACTTAAGGGGGCGGTTTGTCAGGAGTTTGTTTATGTTGGACTTGAAGACATCCAAGTTGTAGTCAGATGAGAAACAGGCAAGCGGCAGAGAGTTCCACTGGCGTGCAGTTCTAAGAAAGAAGCTTTGCTCATGGAATCTACGTTTGGATTTAGGCACAGATAAACAGTGGGGAAAATTATTGACAGTAGTTTCAGCCAGACGGGTGTTTCTCGTGAAAGATTGGCGAGGGGGGGGGCGAGGGATTGGAGCTCAGACGAGCACCTGCCATGGAAATAACGATGAAACAAAGGCAGGCTCGCAACGTCTCTTCTGTGAGAGAGAGGTTGCAGGGAAGAGAAAAGGGCATCCTCCACTAAACCACGAAGTAAATTATTTACTATAATAATTATTAAATACTGAAAGACACTAGTGTTTTATCCTTTCGGGAATCTTCAGTACAGATTAACATCAGTTGATATATTCAAACCCGGCGACAGAAGCCATCTCTGACTTCATTAGCAAGGACCATGTCCATTTGCCTACCATTAACCGCATGAAATCCTGTTGAATTTTAAACATTTATTTTTTAAAATGATTTTTGACGCCAGTCAGAGTGATCTAATCATTATATGACGGTCTGCGCATAAGAGCTAAATTGACTGACTTTTTAATTCCACTGAAAGTGCTCAACAATAAGAAACGAAGTTCTTATATATATATATATATATATATATATATATATATATATATATATATATATATATATATATATATATATATATATATATGAATAAAGATAAAATAAAAATATCAGCGATGGTTGACGTTATGTTGTTTTGAAAAAAGAAAAAAACGAATGAATTTATAAAATGGTGATCAACGTTTCATCCCTATTGCAGACGACATCTTCAGGATATTAAAAGGAAAAAGGCAGAAGAAGAAAACGATCATAGACCATACGTAAGTGAAAAGGAAACAATGTTAAAATCCTACCCATAATGGGAAGGAAACTATAAATGTGTGTGTATGGGAAGGTTGGTTTATTCAATGTCTATATATATATATATATACAATTTTAAAAATACGTTATTTAAATACCTATGTGCACTTTTTTTCTTCTTTCTAATCTTATTCATTTTGTTTAAATTATTTAAGGAAAAACGATTTGGAATAATAGTATGAATTAACCAGGATCTGTCTTTATATTTTGTTCTTTGATTATTATTTTCCCTATACTAGGAGCTAAATTGTAGAAACTCTTTTTTTGCGTAATAGTATTAGCGTTTTATATTAGTGCTGACTCTAAAAGTCTTCTTTTGGCTCTATCTATCACGTATTTTATAATTTTCGCGTGATCTCTCTCTCTCTCTCTCTCTCTCTCTCTATATATATATATATATATATATATATATATATATATATATATATATATATATATGACTACTTCATTTAATCACATAAATTAATATACGAAAGTATAAATTTATGCGTAAACTTTAAGTATTTACTTCAACAGTGCTCAATACGTAGGTAGAGCTAGGTAGTAAGTTATAAAATATACATTGCAATTAAGCTACACATAATATTCCACGTTTCATCCACGCTAGGATTCATCAGGCTCGGAATCGGTATCGGAATCGGAAAAATGTTTGCCTATTTATAGACAGATAGACAGATAGATAGATAGACAATCAAACAAGCAATCAAACACAGACAGACAATCACACAGACAGACAAACAGACAGATAGACAGACAATCAAGTACAGACAGACACACAGTCAAAGCAGAAAGACAGACAGAGAGGCAGACAGATACACAGACAGACAATCAAACAGACGGATTAAAAGAAATGTAATATAGATAGGTGGTTGTCGGGGACTTTTCTAACTTTCACCGAAGACAAAAATGGCGGAAATATTTTGTAGTGAAAAATATCGAAAGAAATTTATTCACGTTATTTGAGTTATTGTTTTATGTTTTTTTATCCGATACAACTGAAAGAATTTATTTAGGTCATCAGATCCATGGTATTAGCGGACAGTGTTTTCGTAAATACAACGCCAAAGCGAGACAGCATCGCCGATAATTAGTTTTAACCAATCTAATACATCCGCTAATGCCTATTATCTCCCTTAATCACATCTATCTAGTTACGCAGAAGATTGAAACCCGGCATAATACCCAGAAATATATATAAATAAAACAATAGATATATGCATGTCTGTTTGTTTGCCAATATTAAACCGATAAACTTTTACTTGGCCTTCGGGACAAGATCAAAGTGTAGTATCTGTTCCGGCAGATACTGCAGGCTATGACTAGCTATGACTAGCAAAGACCAGATGTGGGGGCAACCCCACATGCCTGACCATTAACCAGCTCCCATTTCCCACCTCTCGGGAGCTGGTCCCCTTTTTCCCTTCCCCCTCCCTTCACTCCTCACATTAAAAATCGGCCTTGTGCCTAATTTGCTCGGTGGGGGAGCAAATAAATACCATCTGTTCCGGCAGATACTGCAAGCTATGACTAGCAAAGACCAGATGTGGGGGCAACCCCACATGCCTGACCTTTAACCAGCTCCCATTTCCCACCTCTCGGGAGCTGGTCCCTTTTTTCCCTTCCCCCTCCCTTCACTCCGCACATTAAAAATCGGCCTTGTGCCTAATTTGCTCGGTGGGGGAGCAAATAAATACCATCTGTTCCGGCAGATGCTGCACTTAAGATAATTTGTACCAGTCAATGGAGGGGAAACCCTCTATACTGGGACAATTATTATTTTTGGTAACCAGAGTGCCCCCTTTTTGCCTACTTTTAGGGGAGCTGGTTTTTACCTCACATTAAAAACGGCCTTGTGCCTAATTTGCTCAGTGGGGGAGCAAATAAATACCATCTGTTCCGGCAGATACTGCAAGCAAAGACCATATGTGGGGGCGACCCCACATATAAGACCTTGGTCAATGTAGGGGCAACCCTTCATACCAATTGTCACTATCCAGCTCCCTTACTCCCCGGGGAGTTGGTCCCCATTTCCCCTTAACTCCTCACATTAAAAATCGGCCTTGTGCCTAATTTGCTCGGTGGGGGAGCAAATAAATACCATCTGTTCCGGCAGATGCTGCAAGCAAAGACCATATGTGGGGGCGACCCCACATATAAGACCTTGGTCAATGTAGGGGCAACCCTTCATACCAATTGTCACTATCCAGCTCCCTTACTCCCCGGGGAGTTGGTCCCCATTTCCCCTTAACTCCTCACATTAAAAATCGGCCTTGTGCCTAATTTGCTCGGTGGGGGAGCAAATAAATACCATCTGTTCCGGCAGATGCTGCAAGCAAAGACCAGCTATGACTAGCAAAGACCATATGTGGGGCCAACCCCACATATCTGAACTTGGTCACTGAAGGGGCAACCCTTCATACCAACAGTTTCTAATCCAGCTCCCATTTCCCACCTCTCGGGAGCTGATGCCCCCTTTCCCTCCCCCCTCCCTCCATCTCCACATTAAAAAACGGCCTTGTGCCTAATTTGCTACGTGGGGAAGCAAATAAATAAACTGTTCCGGCAGATACTGCAAGCAAAGACCATATGTGGGGGCAACCACACATATCAGACCTTAGTCAATGTAGAGGCAACCCTTCATACCAATTGTCACTTTCCAGCTCCCCTACTCCCCGGGGAGTTGGTCCCCATTTCCCCTTCACTCCTCACTTTAAAAATCGGCCTTGTGCCTAATTTGCTCAGTGGGGGAGCAAATAAATGCCTCAAAGTGTAGTATCTGTTCTTCAGATGCTGCACTTCAATTTCTTGTTCTCTGTCAGTGGAGGAGAAATCCTTCACGACTGAGACAATTTTTGTTTTTGTTCCTTTTCTTCACGTTAAAAAAACGACCCTGGTGTCTTACTCTGTCCCGTGGGGAGGCATTGTAAATAGGAACTTTTAAACTACTGGTCACATAACACTGAAATTAACAGGAAATAGTAATCATACACCAAGGATGGTTTATAATGAGTAAAATCTTTATTTGGATGGATGAATAACACGTACAGACATATATCGACAAGCTAAAATGTTTATTTCAATTTGCTGACATATTTTTACTTCTTTTTGCGCATGCCCAAGTTCAGTTCAATTCTTCCGGTCCTTTAATATTAAATCTTTTCTTGGCCTTCGCGCCAAGATCAAAGTGTAGTATCTGTTCCGGCAGATGCTGCACTTAAGATAATTTGTACCAGTCAATGGAGGGGAAACCCTCTATACTGGGACAATTATTATTTTTGGTAACCAGAGTGACCCCTTTTAGGGGAGCTGGTTTTTACCTCACATTAAAAACGGCCTTGTGCCTAATTTGCTCAGTGGGGGAGCAAATAAATACCATCTGTTCCGGCAGATGCTGCAAGCTATGACCAGCTATGACTAGCAAAGACCAGATGTGGGGGCGACCCCACATGCCTGACCTTTAACCAGCTCCCATTTCCCACCTCTCGGGAGCTGGTCCCCTTTTTCCCTTCCCCCTCCCTTCACTCCTCACATTAAAAATCGGCCTTGTGCCTAATTTGCTCGGTGGGGGAGCAAATAAATACCATCTGTTCCGGCAGATACTGCACTTAAGATAATTTGTACCAGTCAATGGAGGGGAAACCCTCTATACTGGGACAATTATTATTTTTGGTAACCAGAGTGACCCCTTTTAGGGGAGCTGGTTTTTACCTCACATTAAAAACGGCCTTGTGCCTAATTTGCTCAGTGGGGGAGCAAATAAATACCATCTGTTCCGGCAGATACTGCAAGCAAAGACCATATGTGGGGGCGACCCCACATATAAGACCTTGGTCAATGTAGGGGTAACCCTTCATACCAATTGTCACTATCCAGCTCCCCTACTCCCCGGGGAGTTGTTCCCCATTTCCCCTTCAGTCCTCACATTAAAAATCGGCCTTGTGCCTAATTTGCTCGGTGGTGGAGCAAATAAATACCATCTGTTCCGGCAGATACTGCACTTAAGATAATTTGTACCAGTCAATGGAGGGGAAACCCTCTATACTGGGACAATTATTATTTTTGGTAACCAGAGTGACCCCTTTTAGGGGAGCTGGTTTTTACCTCACATTAAATACGGCCTTGTGCCTAATTTGCTCAGTGGGGGAGCAAATAAATACCATCTGTTCCGCAGATACTGCAAGCTATGACTAGCTATGACTAGCAAAGACCAGATGTGGGGGCAACCCCACATGCTTGACCTTTAACCAGCTCCCATTTCCCACCTCTCGGGAGCTGGTCCCCTTTTTCCCTTCCCCCTCCCTTCACTCCTCACATTAAAAATCGGCCTTGTGCCTAATTTGCTCGGTGGGGGAGCAAATAAATACCATCTGTTCCGGCAGATGCTGCACTTAAAATAATTTGTACCAGGCAATGGAGGGGAAACCCTCTATACTGGGACAATTATTATTTTTGGTAACCAGAGTGCCCCCTTTTTGCCTACTTTTAGGGGAGCTGGTTTTTACCTCACATTAAAAACGGCCTTGTGCCTAATTTGCTCAGTGGGGGAGCAAATAAACACCATCTGTTCCGGCAGATGCTGCACTTAAGATAATTTGTACCAGTTAATGGAGGGGAAACCCTCTATACTGGGACAATTATTATTTTTGGTAACCAGAGTGCTCCCTTTTTTCCTACTTTTAGGGGAGCTGGTTTTTACCTCACATTAAAAACGGCCTTGTGCCTTATTTGCTCAGTGGGGGAGCAAATAAATACCATCTGTTCCGGCAGATACTGCAAGCTATGACTAGCTATGACTAGCAAAGACCAGATGTGGGGGCAACCCCACATGCCTGACCATTAACCAGCTCCCATTTCCCACCTCTCGGGAGCTGGTCCCCCTTTCCCCTTCCCCCTCCCTTCACTCCTCACATTAAAAATCGGCCTTGTGCCTAATTTGCTCGATGGGGGAGCAAATAAATACCATCTGTTCCGGCAGATACTGCAAGCTATGACTAGCTATGACTAGCAAAGACCAGATGTGGGGGCAACCCCACATGCCTGACCATTAACCAGCTCCCATTTCCCACCTCTCGGGAGCTGGTCCCCTTTTTCCCTTCCCCCTCCCTTCACTCCTCACATTAAAAATCGGCCTTGTGCCTAATTTGCTCGGTGGGGGAGCAAATAAACACCATCTGTTCCGGCAGATACTGCAAGCTATGACTAGCTATGACTAGCTATGACTAGTAAAGACCAGATGTGGGGGCAACCCCACATGCCTGACCATTAACCAGCTCCCATTTCCCACCTCTCGGGAGCTGGTCCCCTTTTTCCCTTCCCCCTCCCTTCACTCCTCACATTAAAAATCGGCCTTGTGCCTAATTTGCTCGGTCGGGGAGCAAATAAACACCATCTGTTCCGGCAGATACTGCAAGCTATGACTAGCTATGACTAGCTATGACTAGCAAAGACCAGATGTGGGGGCAACCCCACATGCCTGACCATTAACCAGCTCCCATTTCCCACCTCTCGGGAGCTGGTCCCCTTTTTCCCTTCCCCCTCCCTTCACTCCTCACATTAAAAATCGGCCTTGTGCCTAATTTGCTCGGTGGGGGAGCAAATAAACACCATCTGTTCCGGCAGATACTGCAAGCTATGACTAGCTATGACTAGCAAAGACCAGATGTGGGGGCAACCCCACATGCCTGACCATTAACCAGCTCCCATTTCCCACCTCTCGGGAGCTGGTCCCCCTTTCCCCTTCCCCCTCCCTTCACTCCTCACATTAAAAATCGGCCTTGTGCCTAATTTGCTCGGTGGGGGAGCAAATAAATACCATCTGTTCCGGCAGATACTGCAAGCTATGACTAGCTATGACTAGCAAAGACCAGATGTGGGGGCAACCCCACATGCCTGACCATTAACCAGCTCCCATTTCCCACCTCTCGGGAGCTGGTCCCCTTTTTCCCTTCCCCCTCCCTTCACTCCTCACATTAAAAATCGGCCTTGTGCCTAATTTGCTCGGTGGGGGAGCAAATAAACACCATCTGTTCCGGCAGATACTGCAAGCTATGACTAGCTATGACTAGCAAAGACCAGATGTGGGGGCAACCCCGCATGCCTGACCTTTAACCAGCTCCCGTTTCCCACCTCTCGGGAGCTGGTCCCCTTTTTCCCTTCCCCCTCCCTTCACTCCTCACATTAAAAATTGGCCTTGTGCCTAATTTGCTCGGTGGGGGAGCAAATAAATACCATCTGTTCCGGCAGATACTGCAAGCTATGACTAGCTATGACTAGCTATGACTAGCAAAGACCAGATGTGGGGGCAACCCCACATGCCTGACCATTAACCAGCTCCCATTTCCCACCTCTCGGGAGCTGGTCCCCTTTTTCCCTTCCCCCTCCCTTCACTCCTCACATTAAAAATCGGCCTTGTGCCTAATTTGCTCGGTGGGGGAGCAAATAACACCATCTGTTCCGGCAGATACTGCAAGCTATGACTAGCTATGACTAGCAAAGACCAGATGTGGGGGCAACCCCACATGCCTGACCTTTAACCAGCTCCCATTTCCCACCTCTCGGGAGTTGGTCCCCTTTTTCCCTTCCCCCTCCTTTCACTCCTCACATTAAAAATTGGCCTTGTGCCTAATTTGCTCGGTGGGGGAGCAAATAAATACCATCTGTTCCGGCAGATACTGCAAGCTATGACTAGCAAAGACCAGATGTGGGGGCAACCCCACATGCCTGACCTTTAACCAGCTCCCATTTCCCACCTCTCGGGAGCTGGTCCCCTTTTCCCCTTCCCCCTCCCTTCACTCCTCACATTAAAAATCGGCCTTGTGCCTAATTTGCTCGGTGGGGGAGCAAATAAATAGTATCTGTTCCGGCAGATACTGGAAGCTATGACTAGCTATGACTAGCTATGACTAGCAAAGACCAGATGTGGGGGCAACCCCACATGCCTGAACTTTAACCAGCTCCCATTTCCCACCTCTCGGGAGCTGGTCCCCTTTTCCCTTCCCCCTCCCTTCACTCCTCACATTAAAAATTGGCCTTGTGCCTAATTTGCTCGGTGGGGGAGCAAATAAATACCATCTGTTCTTCAGGTTCTGCACTTCTATTTCTTGTTCTCTTTCGGTGGAGGAGAAATCCTTCACGACTGAGACAATTTTTATTTTTGTACCTTTTCTCTACGTTAAAAAACGACCCTGGTGTCTAACTCTGTCCCGTGGGGAGGCATAGTAAATAGGTACATCAATTGGAGAAACAGCTGGAGCGCTAACTGTTATGGTTTCGATCCTAACTGATGGCACTCGCGTCATTTCTTTGGAAATAAGTACAATATAATAGGTACAATATTATATTCAAAATAGAATTGGTTCTGAAATAATAAACACAAAATCTGTATGAATTAAGATATATTTAAGCGTATTTTACGACCGGCAAGGTCGGGCGCTTCCACACTCGTAAAAAATATAAACATATTTCATTAAATATTAAAGACAATTGCTGTCCACATGCGTTAGATCTGATCCGTTCTAGTTTCTTTCTTTCTTTCTTTTTTGTCCAAAGATTTTAAGCACTATATTTTCTTATCTTGACTATGCAAGTCATATCCACTTTGTTTTCTGTATCTTTCGTTATAATAAATTAATTTCGAATTCTCCATTGATATATCTATAGATTGCGATTGCTTTCCGGTGGTGTTCTCTGGAAACTGAGTGACAACAAGTCTCCCCAGATTTCCAGTACTCTCCATCTCTTTCGAGAACATTTGCAAATAAATTTGCATTATCGCAACAGCCACTCACCATTGATTTCTCATTGGCAGCGGCCATAGGTCTCCACTGGAATTTGAGTGACAATGAGACTCTCTCTAAGGTTCCAGTTCTCTTCGCACTTGGCCAGCGGAGGTCTGGGCAGCGCTCTCACCTTGGTCTTTCCATCCTCCTTGACCCTTCTCGACTATTTGGTATCGCTCTTTGGGGGTGGGGGCGGTGATTGGATAATGGGGGAATGGCTGAGGGGATGGAGAACTTGTAGATATGCAGTTTCAATGTTCTTGGTTCCCTGTAATGCTTCTTCATGTTTTGCCTCTGCAGCAGTTTGTCTGGCCCGCACATGTTGCTCATCTGTATTAGTCTCTGCATTCAAGAGTTTTCCTTAATATTTCAGCTGTTTTCATTATTGTTATTCCTTGTATCTTTTCAGCCATTCCTCTGATTTCAAATTCTCGCATTCTTTTCTCAAAGTTTTTTGGAATTGTCCCTAGTTCTCCCACTATTATAGGTATGATTTGGATTTTCTTCATCATCGACATCCCTTTCAGCTCTCTGGCTAGCTCTGTGTATTTGCTCTGTTTCTCCTTTTTTTTTTTAGATATTCACCCTGTGGTCAGCTGGAACAGCAAAGACTACCATTTGACAGGACTTTTCTTTCTTGTTAATTATTACATCAAGTCTTCTTGCTTGGATGGGTTTATCCGTTTGTATGTCCATGTCCCATACGATTTTGTGATTCTCGTTTTCACGTACTGTTGCCGGATTATGCTTGTACCACTTGTGTGTTCGAGATGCAGTTGTTTGCATAGTTCTCAGTGTACTGCCCTTCCTACTTGGTTGTGTTTGCTCTTGTATTTCTTTTGGGCCAATTTGCTGCATTCGCTTACTATATGGTTTATCGTTTCGTCTCTTTGTCCACAAAGTCTGCATTTGCTGTTTTCTTGTGTTTTATCGATCTTTGCTTTAATATGGTTGGTTCTTATCGAGTTGTCTTGTGCTGCAGTTGTTAGGGATTCAGTTTCTTGGTTTATGTGTCCTTTTCGCATCCATGTCCAGGTGTTCTCGTTATTCTCATCTTTTGTCATTCTTATGAATTTTCCGTTGTTTCTCTTCCCATTTTTCTTTTCTCATTTTATCATTTGCCTCTCTGCTTTCTGTTTTGTTGATTTTTTTCTGTGTCTCTTGTTGCCATAATTATCCTTTCAGTATTTTGCATTATGTATTTTTCTAGTTCTTTTTTGTGTAATCACATACAAGTCAGTCTTCTCTCGCCTTCTTTTCTTTTCACGTAGAGCCTGTATTATTATTATTATTATTATTATTATTATCATTATTATTATTATTATTAGTAGTAGTAGTAGTATTAGTAGTATTAGTATTATTATTATTATTAGTAGTAGTAGTATCTTTAAAATTAATATTATCGTTGTTATTATTATCTTTATTATTATTGTTTTATCTTTATTATTATTATCTTTATTATTATAATTATTACGTAATTATTTTTATCTTCATTATTATTATTATTATTATTATTATTA
>NC_136506.1:86128381-86228381 GCF_053919585.1 Euprymna scolopes | reverse complement strand
CTTGGTTTGACCATTTATCAGGGTCCCCCTCTCGGCGTTGCTGGCAGACTCCAACGGAAGGCAAGCCAATACAGCGCGGATGCAGGAGCTGCCGGAAAGATGTTGCAGAGCTTCAACATCTGCCTATCGGAACTCCAGACCGGATTTTTCGTTAGGGTTTACTTCCTTAGCCTTTGCCTTTCCCAAGGCATCCACAAAGCAGGGGGGCTATTTGGCCATAGCTGGGGGATTCTGCATGGTACACAACAAATAACGAAATGACCAAAAAAAAAAAAAAATGTTTTTTTTTTCATCTTCAGTCACTGTTGTTGTTGCTGTTGTATTTTTTGAAATTAGTGACGCTAAGAACTTCCAACTGACGATTCGCAAAGTTAAGAATCGAATATATATATATATATATATATATATATATATATATATATATATATATATATATATATATATATATATATATATATATGAATCTTATAAAGATAACGTCTTTAAGCAAAGCAAACCTATCAAGGGAATAAAAGTTCTACATGATTTTATTAAAGATAAATAAAAGTTACATACACTTTATTATATCATCAGATCCAAGGAGAAGAGGAAAAAAGAACCCCATTTAGGCCATGGCATTTCGAATTAAATGCTTGTCACTAGAAGATGACAAGCATTTAGTTTCGAAATGCCATGGCCTAAAGAATTTTTTTCTTGTTTTATTCTATTCCCTCGTTAATCATCTGACGATATACTAGTTTTATGTAACGTTTATTTCTAATACTTTATATATATATATATATATATATATATATATATATATATATATATATATATATATATATATATATATATATATATATATATATATATATATTCTGAATATTTATTACACGCAATTTGTCATGCCTAAAAATCGAGTTCGGAAACATTCAAGAACGAGAAGACATAAAAAAAATGATATACTACTCATATCGAAGTAAGATGAATCCAACAAAATCTGCAATGAGCTGAGATACCTATTTACATTTATGTAAATAGGTGCAATGAGCTGAGATAAATAGACAGACAAGCAGATGTACCATAGCGCATATGGCGCGCGTATGAGAAAATCAGCAGCAGCCGTATGATAGCTGACTAGCGAAAATATTAGCAGCAGCAGCGCAGCAGCAGCTGTTTTAGCGATATGTAAATTAGACAGGTATGCGAGAGCTTGCGTGATAAGAAAGGGAGATAAAATGTGCCATGTGGTCGAAAAAGTGGAAAGGCCGGTGACGAAAAAGACACGTCCGTGAAAGGGCGTCTTGATAGACATGCTCGGCGCGTGAGTGATATTTTGAAACACAGTGAAGTGCGTTGTCAGAAATATCAGAATAAATGTTTTTGTATTCACCTAAAAAAAATGTAAGTCGTATTTTTTATGTTCTTCTTTTTGTTTGTTCCTGCGACGCTGCCAGACAGCGTGCAGGTCCGATTAGTTGAAATGTAACGACACTGTTCGAGTGTAATAGTGACGTTATTCTGACGGACAGACAGTTATAAAGGTAGAAAGATGGAAATAGAAGCGCGTTCAGCAATGATTGTGGTATTTCAACTTTACGCGTAATAGTACCACCGATCGACGGACAGCGCTTCGTATAAAGTTGCTTTGGTGCACCTAACATAAGAACTTCGTTTTGTGGTGGAAAATTCTATTTGAAAGTTGACGAGTCTAAAAAAGGAATAATTATTTAGTTTCGAGTCAATTTTACATAAATAATGGTCGTGTAACATACATACGCACTTATGTAAACACGTACGAACGGATAGACATAGAGACACGTATACTTCGTAGTTATCTGCTTCCTTTCCGCTGCAGGTAGATATGACACAAGGTTAAAAGCAAGGAGAGCAAAACCAAGCGCCCTCTTAAGAAGAAGCACTATGGCCTAGCAAAACTTGTCTGCGCATCCGCATGGTCATTTCCGGTCATGGGGTCTCAACAGTTAGCAATGAACTTACTCCATCCAAAATCTGGGTGCCAAGGCGTGGAAGGGTAGATCTCCTAGGTACAGATTGTCCAAAAAGTCACTGAAGAGTTTTGAACTGAAATAGATTCTTTATTTTTGAGGATATCTTTCTGTAATGTTAACCCAATTTGACTAAAATATGAGGATTTTTTTAATGCAAAATTACAACAATCTTTATTTATGAAAAATAACGCCCATTAAATGTTGCCCATTTTCAGCTTCGCATATTTGTGCTCTTTCCAAAACATTATTCATGACAGATTGCAGAATCTCTGGATTGCGATTTAACTCTCTTATTTCGTTCCTGATGTTTTCCTTCAATTCTTGCAGGATTTAGGGTTTGTTAGCATAGACTATTTCTTAAAGATATCCGCGTAAGAAGAAGTCGGGGCTAGTCAAGTCTGGGGAACATGATGACCATTTAACATTGTCATAGCGAAAGATAATGATGTTGGCATAACATTGCCTGATTTTGGTAAAACAATTTCACAACTTGCGTACGTTGTTCAATGCTATACTTATTTATAATTAATTTCTAAAATATTATCTGTAAATCATCTGAAATAGAAAAAAATAATCATTAATGGTAAAGTGACAAAGATTTCCAACCTTTCAGGGACTTTTGGGCACCCTGTACTTTCCAAGACGAATACCTCAGTCCGAAAAGAAAGCCCATTAAATGACCTATAACCGAGCTGGGTGCCTACAACGGATCCTTAGATATTAATACTCAAGCTACCACGCAACCAAAGCAGCGAGGAAACCTACCTCATGCCAGAAAATTGATAGAAGGTATACATTATATCTGTTCAAGCAGGCGTTGCTCGGTTTTAAAATGCGCACAAATATTATATTTTTTAATTCATGAAGATTTCTTATGATTATTTTAAATTCTATATTGGTTATTATCCAATATATAGTTATGATTTCAAAAATTATAAAATAATATGACTTGGGTACTTCTGCTAGAATCGAAACCAGACTGTTTAGTGCAACACGTTTATTCGTTATTTCACACTCCAGCGTTGTTACCGTCGGTGCTACGGACAGATGGAATATATATATATATTAAAAATTAAGATTTTGAGCTATGAATGTTTAATTTTTCACAAGCGCAAAAGAAACAGCAAGGGTAATATTTTATTCGACTTATCCTGTCAAGATCAACTGTTTCATTTTCAATTTTGACCCCTTGGCAACAATTTTTGTCGGCTTAAAACCAAATCGAAAATCTGCAGATTGTGACTTCCGGTTTCAAAAAGTTCGTCTGCTTACCTATTTCATGGCCGCCCTGTCTTAACTCCGATATTAAAAGCCACTGCTCCCATTCAAAGCATACACAAGGTCAACAGTATTCTTTGTTTGTTGTTTTAACTTATTTTAATGTGTTTTCCTTACAAATAAATGTAATTTAATCGCCTTGATAAATAAAAAAAAGCTGATTTAAATATAAATATACAATATATAACTATAATCATGGTTATAACCATACTTAATACTTTTATTAGCGCTTCTATGGATTCTGACGATTTATTTTTATTTTTATTTTTTTTCAGGCCTTATTTTCTCTTCAATGATGTGGGGGGGGGAAGAAACTTGGTTTTAGTAATGCTTTTAGAAGGGCTTCCTTAATTTTAATTAGTGTTTGCAGTAGTGCTCTGGGGGCTTCCTGAGTTTTATTTTTTTTCACTCATCACTTACAAAAACTTTTTTCAAGACAATAACAGACAATATAATCTCAAAATTACTTGTTATTCTGAACATTTTTCATCTTACTCTTTAAGAGCCAACGGGTTGATAAGATAAAAAAATAATGACGGATAGGGGGAGCAGACCGAACTTTTCTCAAACTTAAAAGTCACACAAAAACAGAAAAACAAAATAATAATAATTACTATGGCGGGGTGGGGTGGGGGGGGGCTGAAGGAACCAACGTCTAATCGGGTCTGTAAATCGGTTCTAAAAACAGGAGATCGATTTACTCAAACGTCGTATATGAAAATAAACCTGACTTCCAAATCATTAAATATGCATGTTTATCAACTTTTTTTATAATCTGGTAGCTTAGTGTCTAATAATCCGCATAAATAGTTGAAAAAAGATGAAAAGATAAAAATTGCAAAGGGGGTGCCGATTGTTCACGTGCACCTACATATATTTTTAAACTATTTACTTTACCCAAGTTGTGCGTGATTAAAACTAGAACTTGATTTAAAAAAAAAAAAAAACTTCGTTTTTAGTATCCAAAATTATTTATATACGATTACTTTATTTATATTTTTCATTGAAAGTTGGAATTGTTTTCAAACAAAAATAAACAAAGCAAATATGTTTTTCTAATGTAAAATAACTACTTGATCAATTTACATATTTAAAAAAAAATATTTGGTTTTTTTACGACCGACTCTTCGCAACGTACCGAGACATGTAATCGTTAGCTATTTTTTCAAATTTGGTGGCGGGGATGGCGGAAAAAAGCGGAAATGGGGTGGGCGCAGGTTCATAAGTTCTAAATATTTTTTTTAAAAACGTAGAAACACTTCAAAACGTGTGTGTAGGGGATTTCATTTTGTCTTTTTTTTGTTTTTTTTTTTAGATTTGCGTTGAAAAGGTTTCACCGTTAAATATTACTTAATCAGTTAATAATTATTTCCTGATATTTTTAAGGCTGTAAACACACATACACACAGAGAAAGAGAGAGAGAGAGAGAGAGAGAGAGAGAGAGAGAGAGAGAGAGAGAGAAAAAAATAGGGTGGACCTGTACGATGCACACTCTCAACTTTCAAAATTTTGAACAAATTACACTCCTCTTATACAATAGATTTTTTATTTAATCTAAGGGTAATGATGTTAAGACCTTTATCCAATGTATTCCGTATGGTTTTTGCTGGTTGCCATGTTTGTTTTCGTGCACGCGTGCATTCAATTTTCTTGCGCGAGAAATTGCGTATTGTTTTCACTGGTTGCCATGTTTGCAGGCATTCAATTTTTGCGTGGTTATTCATGAATTCTGTATATTCACTTGCACTTTTATACGTATAGCTAGCTATAACATATACTGATCCAACGGGTCATGAGTAGATTTTTTTTATTGATAGTCATATTAAAAAGTTTTTTTCTATTTGTTAAAAAGAAAATAAAACTTTGTTATATATGGATCGTGGAATTGCATTCATTTGCAAACGATCTAGCTAATTTGCATATTCTTTTAAACATTCATTTTAATTAATTCCCTAGTAGCTTTTTTTTTTTCATTTTTTTATGGGATAATCATCTTTAGTTAACTACTGTGTGTAGTTATATTCATGCAGATATTCTACATGATTTATACTTGCGTAATATTTGCGTAAAAACCTTATAGTAAACACAATATATATCTATGTATATATATTTATGTATGGGTATATATATTTGTTTTAAAAGTTTTGCTTACGCAACTGTTCTGTCAGTTTTTAGTCTTAAAACTTAATAATATATGGTATTCGAACTCATGCGAAACTTTATATTTGGGTTTTAGCCGGGGAAAATCGGTGCAAAAGTGTGAAAATTTAACAAATGGAATTTGCAAGGTGAAGGTCGAACGACGGCAATATGAATATGCATGCGTAACGTAATAGCTATTGATTCATGTTTTAATTTTTAGCCTTGCAGCAAATATGCCTTCATATGTCAGGCATTAACGTCAAAGGAAAAGGTAAATCGTAAGCTAAACGTTTTGGTTTCGATTATCGGTGGTGGCACGCGAATCATTTTTGTTTTTTAACTTTTTAAATACGAAATCTCCAATAATTAAAATATTATATTTAAGCGTATTTTACGACCAGGCAATGTCGGGCGGCCTGCTAAAATATAAATCTGAAATCATAAAAGTTGGTCAGCCATCTCATAAGACGTATAGCAATGACATACTGAATTTTCATAAGTCTACGCAATTTTAAATGCCTGTACAGAAAAGTCTGGAAACTTATTTCAGGTACCTCGTATATTTCCGGGTGCTAGAACGTTTTCATCTTAAATTCTACACAATTATGCAGGTAGGTACTATGCATAAGAAACTATAAAAATCCATAAGTAATTAATTAACGTTCAAATTTTAAAGGAATGTGCAAATTAGTTAATCTTCATGTAGTCGCACATATATTCATGACTGAGTATATTGAAAAGTTCATTTTAATCATTTTTGAATAGGAAAAGTAGGCTTTTAATATCAACGTCAGGGTGAGAAAAATGTAACTCTCTATCTATAGGGTGAGTCACGGGAAACGGGTGTTTTTACGGAAAACAAAACTCTGCGAATATTAATCTTAAGCAGGTTTAAAGACTACCTTCTTCACTCCCTATCCCTTCTTTAAGGAGAGCAAGGAGCGTTCTGAAAACATCCGTTTCCCGTGACTCACCCTGCAGATAGAAAATTACACATGCATACAAAATTAGCATTACTCAAAACTACTTATTATGATACTAAATCCAAAATCAACAAAAATGCTATTTCAAATTTAAACGTAAAAAATTAACGAAATTCTATTTAATTTAATTTAAATAATTCTGAGCGATGTAAAATGATGGGAATTTTATTAAAAACCTAAACGTGATTAAGAAATTAAAATGCAGCTTTATGAACGTGACAAACTCGTGAATTTGTTATTTCTAACTTACACGGGTTGCACTATTTAATCGACACCATTATAAACCAACGAAAATTCTATTTCAAACATGCGCATAACAAATAAATGATGATCTTTTCTAAAATTCATGAGAAAGCACAGATAATGCTATTTCAAGCATATACCACGAAAATGCCATTTTCAACTTGCTATACACTAACGAGAATATTATTTCAAACCTATTATACACCAACGAAGATGCTATTTCAAGCTTTTCAACACATTGAAAATGACATTTTTAAATTACAATAAACCAACAAAAATGACCTTCTAAACATATTAAACGAACGTAATAAAGATAATGAAAAACCTACGAAAATGACACTTTAAAAATATGTTAAACCAACGTAATAAATCAATGAAAATGACGTTTTAAAAATGTGTTAAACTAACGACATAAACCAATGAAAATGATATTTTAAACATTTATTAAACCAATATAATAAACTAATGAAAATTATATTTTAAAAATTTGTTAAACCAACGTAATAAACCAATGAAAATGATATGTTAAACATTTGTTAAACCAATATAATAAACTAATGAAAATTATATTTTAAAAATTTGTTAAACCAACGTAATAAACCAATGAAAATGATATTTTAAAAACATGTTAAACCAATGTAATAAACAAATCAAAATCATATTTTTAAAATTTGTTAAACCAATGTAATAAACCCATAAAAATGATATTTAAAAGCATAATATACGAATGAAAATGATATTTTAAGAATATTTAAACCAACGTAAAAAAACAATGAAAATGATATTTTTAAAAATATGTTAAACCAACATAATAAACCGAAGTAAATGATATTTCAAGCCTATGATAAACCAGTGCACTAAACAATGAAAAATATATTTAAAAATATGATAAACCAACGAAAAAACGAATAAAATAATATTTTAAAAATATGATGAACAAACTTATTAAATAAATGAACATAAATTCAATTAAAAACTTGAACGTGATAAACCAATTAATTTGTTATTTCGAACTTAAGCGTGTTATACAAAGGAAAATTCTATTTTAATCATTGCAACGCAATAGAAATTCTATTTCAAGCATGCGCATGATAAATCAACGAAAATCGTATTTAAAAGTTATTTTACGCGAACGAAAATGCTATTTTAAACCAATAAAAATAATATTTTTAAAATATGATAAACTAACGTCATAAACTATTGAAAATATTTTCAACTTATGATGAACCAATGAAAATGATATTTTAAACTAATGACAAATCAACGTCATAAATCAATGGAATATTTTAACTTATGATGAACCAATGAAAATGATATTTTAAACTTATGATAAACCAACGTCATAAATCAATGAGAATATTTAATTTATGATAAACCAATGAAAATGATATTTTAAACTTATGATAAACCAACGTCATAAATCAATGGAATATTTTAACTTATGATGAACCAATGAAAATTACATTTTAAACTTATGATAAACCAACGTCATAAATCAATGGAATATTTTAACTTATGATGAACCAATGAAAATTATATTTTAAACTTATGATAAACCAATGTCATAAATCAATGGAATATTTTAACTTATGATGAACCAATGAAAATGATATTTTAAACTTATGATAAACCAACGTCATAAATCAATGGAATATTTTAACTTATGATGAACCAATGAAAATGATATTTTAAACTTATGATAAACCAACGTCATAAACCAATGAAAATATTTTTAACTTATGATGAACCAATGAAAATGATATTTTAAGCTTATGATAAATCAAGGAAAATGATGCTTTAAAAATATAACAACCCAACGAAAACGTTTTAAACATATGATACACCAACGAAAACGATGTTTTAAACTTGTGATCCCCCCCCCCAAGAATGCTGTTTGTTATACTGGCCTTCCTTGAACAGAGGAATTTACACCGATTAGCACTATAAATAGCACTAGTAATTCCAACACCGGTGAGAGAGATGCGACTGCACTTCAACTGCTAACCGAGTGCCCAGAAGATATACACGCTTTCCTATCTTTGTACATTATTGTTAACACACTTGTCCTTAACCACCCCTCGACTTGATTGTTCTTATTTTCACTGTTGTTCCATGACACAACACTGTTTCAAAGATATTCGTGATTAAATAACGAAAATGTTAATTAAAAACGATGTATACTAATGTAAAATATATAATCGTCGTCGTCGTCGTCGTCGTCGTCGTCGTCGTCGTCGTCGTCGTCGTTGGCAGAACTCGGATACGAGTATACATCTTGATCATTAGAATTGAGTCAGTACCAGCTACAAAGTGTTTTAGGTGATCCAGGAGGCGCCACTTCGTGTGGCACACACTTCAGATGTCACCATTCTCTGCGACAAACATGTGCTTGACACGCAAGTTCAGGAAGGCATACTGCAGCAGGTTGCCGATAAACCCGTACATGGAGTACCGCCTTGTCACCTACCCGCCAGGCGAGTTTATTCGGGGGTACATCTCCCCAAGTGAATCAAACGAGCCCCCAGATACCAACCTGGAAATTTCTACGATTCGGCGCGGTGCATATAGCGCCTAGCTTTCCCAAATGGTCATCCATCTTGTACTGGCTAGTCTCACCGTTGCTTAACTTCGTTAAACTTGCGAAAATGTTAATTTAAAGTTAAACGTGAGAAAAGAACCAAAATCCTATTTCAATCAATTTTCAACGGAAAATGATATTTCTTCAAATTTAAACGAAGAAAACGAATCATAACATACCGACGGACAGAACCTCTTACAGAGATGCTTGGCCGTAACCGAAAGACACAATGAACAATATGTGTCTATAAGTTCCCGCGCTAACGAGCACCGCAGATACGGGTTCAGCGCTTCTTAGATAACGAATATTTGCGGTCTTTCTCTTTTGAATAACACGAGCAATCATATCGACGCACAATAAAAACGTAATACTTTGTCAGTTTTCTATAAATGCGATTTCCTTCTTCCCGCCGCCATCGTCTGACCCGCCCCTTCTTCCTCTGTCTCTACCTCCTCAGTATAGGCGCATATCTTTCGGAGTCGCGTTCGCACCGAGCTCATTAAAATGGCGAAGAAAAGAATCGCAAGGAGGTTGATTAAAGTTTCTCCCCAAGGAGTTTTCACTTCAACAGGTGACGCGATTGTTTTTCCATATTGCTTGCGTTCCCCCTTTGTGATGGCGTTGTTTCGCTGACAAGTCCGAATAGTAGCTCGGCAGAGTGGTGGAGGTTAGGTTGGGAGAAAATAAAGGTATCGTGGATTATTAATGCCGGGTTCTCCCAGTAGAGATCAGCAAGTATTCGGTCCAAATCTATATTCTACCACCGAAAGTATCTGCCTACGTTGGTTTGTAACAGGGATTACTAAATTATGGTCCGCTGACCGTATTAAGCCCTTTCGTCAGTTTATCAGGCTCGCCGGTGGTACTTGTGGTTGCGTGATGAGAAGTAAAGAGCTCCAAAGGTTATACAATTTAGATTTAATTAAATGAAGTATCGATTATTGTAAATCTAAGATGATATTAACACAGGTGTGCACCGGAGTCCGATCCTTGGACTTTTATTATTCCTGATATTCATAAATTACCTCCATGAAAAAACTGTGTCCCAGGTTGGTATATTTGCTGATGACGCTGCGCTCTATAATAAACATGTGATAAGTGAATGTATAATACGGCGCAATCACGTTGACACACCGGTTCCCGCCAGATCACCGACGTTAAGCAACGAGGAGCCTAACCAGTACCAGATGGGTGACCATTTGGGAAGGCGAGGTGTTGTATGCACCGTGCCGAGTCATAAGAAATTTCCAGGTTGGTATCTGGAGGTGTATTAATTCACTGGAAGAGATGCACCCCTAGTTTTAGTTAAAACATGCATCTAGGAGAAGATAACTGGTGACGTTGGCAGCAGGACGTTGGATGGCCAAGGAGGAGGAAGAATCTCTAGCTGATCAACGGTTCTATGGTATTAAGAGTTACGTTATTTTACTGCAGCTATGCGGATGATCTAAGGACAACAGATAGGTGCAAACAGGGGAGTCGGATGCCACTGGGCTGGGGTAGGTAATGGCAACTCACCCCATGTATTCTGCCAAGTTCAAAATCATGTGATGTCTTCAGAGGAATCGGACCAACAATGGACCGAAGCCTATGGAGAACACTAACCATGATTTCATCTGCTTCATGCAGATGCCATGACACGAGAAGAAGAGAGAATTTCTTATGTTAAAAGTGGTGGCCATTGTTGTACGCGCAAGCGCGCATATTTTTGCATATTTTGAAATAGTAATGGAGGAGGTTTAATCTCTTGCAGATCAACGCTCTATGGTATTAAAAGTTACGTTATTCGACTGCAGGTATGCGGATGATCTAAGGACAACGGATACATGCAAATAGGCGAGTCAGATGTCACTGCGCTGGGGAAGGTAATGGCAACCCAGCCCATGTATTCTGTCAAGGTTAAATCATGGAATGTCTTCAGAAGAATTGGACCAATAATGGACCGAAGCCTTTGGAGAACACTAACCATGATTTCATCTACGGCATGAACATGCCACAATAGAAGAAAGATAAAAGTGGATGCATATATGTTCAAGGCAATGGCAGAAACCTTAGAAAACGATCTTCAGTCTGTACTGGAATGGGTTCGTAAATGGATGACTAAGCTTTTTTTTCCTGTAGCAACTACAAGAAAACTGATTGTCATGACAAATAACACCTTAACTGAGAGCACATATTTCAAACTTCTCAGCCTAACATTCACAGGAAACGTGAATTGAAACAAATACATTGCGCGTATTGCAAAGTTTGCTGCAAAGAAGATTAGTTCTCTAAAAAAAATATTCATAACAGAGAAAATCCTATAGCTTTACAGGGTAGCGATTTATCCATACGTAACGTGACTGTTACTTTTTAACTCTGTCGTTACATTTCAAACCTCTCGGCCCCACACGTTGTCTGGTAGCGTCGCAAAGAAACAAATACATAAAATAGGAAAAACATTTTAAAAAAGCCAAAACACCGCATTTCATTATTTTTCCAAAATCTCTTCGCACAAACATGTGCTTTTGAAAAGTCTACGCCCTTCAGCCATTTTATCCGGTATAAAAGTTGCTTCTCTCCTCGAACACGTGGTGTATTTTTCTCTCCTTTTCTTGTGACGCAAGCTCGCACACACTTGTTAATTTGCATACGTGCTTTAACGGCTTCTGTTGCTTTTCTCACACACACCCATATGCGCTCTGTTACAGATGCATGGAGTATAATCCTGACATCATCCCTCAGAGACTTCCTGCCTTCCTTGAATCTATTATGCCACTCAAAGACTGATGCTCAATTCATGCAGGATGATCCAAAAGCAGTCTGAAGTGTTCCATACGTTTCTGTGACATTTTTTGCAAGTTTAAAACAGAATTGTATTGCAGATCGTTCTTTTAATGTATCCTCACATCCAGATTGCATTTTTGAAATTCGCCAGCTGTGACAATCAGGCTTTAGTAGGGTGTATTCTAATTTCTGCTGTAGCTGTTGATTTGAATCCGAAATCATAAAATTGCTCAGTCATCTCATAAGATGTATAGCAATAACATACTGAATTTTCAAGAGTCTTCGACAATTTTAAATGCCTGTACAAAAAAGTCCGGAAACTTATGGAAGGCACCTGGTATTGCCTGGTCGTAATATGCTTAAATACGATATTTTATTTAATCCAGATTTGGTATTTATTATTAAAACCCATTATTTATTGAATATTATATTGTGACCAATATATAGTAGTGATTTCCAAAGTAAACAATATATAACTGGGCTGTCATCAACTAGAATCGAAACCAAAACAGTTAGCGTTCCAGACTTAGTCGCTACCATTTAAACTATCACAACAGTCGTTTGCCATTGACTTCTCGCTGGCAACGGTCATTAGTCTTTACTGGAATTTTGTTAGCAATAAATCTCCTTAAAGTTCAATTCAGCACCTATTCAGTGGAGGTCTGATTAGTGCTTTCACTCCTCGGATTTTCCATCCATCTTGATCCAATAAATAAATAAATAAATAAATAAATAATAATAATAATAATAATAATAATAATAATAATAATAATAATAATAATAATAATAATAATCTACGAGGGTCGTCCAAAAAGTAAAGTGCTCTATTTTTTTAACTCTAAAAGTAGAAAAGCTACAGAGACAGAAGTGGTACCATTAAAATGAACGACCTTTTGTGCTCCGGGCGTTATTTTTCCATATAGTCACCACCATTCTCAATGCACTTTTGGTAGGAATCCAATGAAACATCTCTGCTCCTAACGCACGTCCATGACAAGGGGTTACTTTCTTAGAGTCTCACATGGTCAATATCTGCATCACAGAGATAAATGCATAAGTTCAGTCATCATAGCAGTGCAATTTGTAATCCGATTTATAGGAGGCATTTTGTAACTCGCCTCGTATAAAGATAGGCTGTAAAAATAGGTATTTCCGAAGAAATCTCAGAATAATGTAAATCTTTTAAGTCATAATTAAATGGAAGTCTCTTGTCTTTCCTTCATTTCGACAACAGCTTCAAATATTATCGTAATGAAATAGAAAATAAAATTATAGTAATATAAAATAAAAATGGCCGACAAACAAGCCTCGTTGTCGATTAATAAACAACCAATCAAAATGAGGATAGACGCAAGTCCAAACATTTATCGTATTTTGATTCTAGAATTTTTTTAATGAGGTTTTATAATCTAGTCGCCCGGCGTTGCCCGCTCATAAAATACGCGTAAACATAATATTTTGATTTATGCAGATTGTGTATGTATTATTATAGAATTAATCCTCTATTGATTATTATATATTACGAGGAAAAGTTTTACCAGTGGACTAATTGGCAAAGAATAATTTTTTAAATGAAAAATAATAATGATAATGTCGTTCATCAAATTCCGTCTGTGTTTGTTTACAATGTCACGTCAGCTGATATTTGAGTTTGACGATGAATGCCCTGGAAAAAGTTACTTCTGATTAATGTTTAGTTTTAAAATATGCAAACAAAGAAATGACTTGAGACGATTTTAAATGGTATCTCTTTTTTTATTGTAAATTGAACTCATTAATAAGAAAAAATTAAAATAAAATTGTGAGGTACACCCGGACTCCAACAGGGGATCATTCGATATATTTTTGTCTGCTCCGAATATTTTAAAAATGAAAAATATATTACGATTGAAATAACTGCCAATTTTACAATATCTTTTTATTTTCGGGTTATGTGTATTACTTTTTTACTTTTCCAAATAAGATTAACGTTAAATTATAGTTTCTGTTCTGATACTATAATTTACCTTTTATGTTGTTGGTCAATTAAGGAGAAACCCTTTTAAAAGATTCAGGATTTAAAAAAAAAAAAAAAAAAAGAAGCTGCCCCAATCCCGAATGCCTCTTTTTTGGGGGGGGGGTAGCGGGGATTTCACTACATTAAAAGCTGACCTTGTGTTTAACTTTGCCATCGGAGGAAGACACGTAATTTTTTTCCATGTGTCGAAAACTTTGTTTGTTTTTAATATTTGCTACAAAAATAAATAAATAAATAAATAAATAAACGCAATATGCTTCGCAATAAGTGATATGGATATACGTTTTTGTTTTTGAAACCATAACTTTATAATGAATAAGAATCGAGATAAAATTGACTCTATAATAATATATACGAAATTTGCATAAATTAAAATATCATATTTAAGTGTATTTTACGACCGGGCTACGCCGGGCGTCCCTGCTAGCTTAGATAAATACTTTTGCAGTTTTAACAAAAGAGCTACAATGATATCAGGGCGTCTCCATTTATGCTACACATTCACAGAATGACAACACATATGAAAGAGTCCGCTGTGGAATTTCCACAGGTCCTGCTAGTGTTAATGATTTTTATTTCCAATATTGATAATAGGTGAGTGAAAAAATAAATAATTAAATAAAAGATAAATAAAAAATAAATACTACTACTACTACTACTACTACTACTACTAATAATAATAATAATAATAATAGAAGTCCCAATCGGGAGCAGGTTACTAAGATCAACGCCCAACCCTCTTCATAGGACGGAACGCCCACTGCTTTCCTGTATGGATGTGGAAAACAAGCTGGATGGTCTCTGAGGGGGTGTAAGAGTGTGGGTGAGGTCAAAATATTGAGGGCATAATTGGATTGATACAATGTTTATCCAAGATGAAATTACATTAATAGGATAAAGTAAAAAAAAAAAAAAAAAAAAAAAAAAAAGAAAAATGAGTTAACATGAAGTTTAGGGGAATGCTATAAAATTCTGCTCGGCACTATTGACAAACCATCTATTTGTGAATGAAACCATTAGATTTATTTATATATTTATTTGCGAACTATTATCATCATGTTCTAGTTGTTTCACAATGCTTCAGCCAACTATCCCTCCGACCTTCGTCAGGGGTTAAACCGCGACGGGATAGGAATGCTGAGTCTCTTAACTGTATCCTCAGCAATTACTGCCTTCCATAGTTGTTGTTGTTGTTGTCTCACCACGTTTTGGCCAACTAATCCTCTGGCCAGCTTTGGGTAGGATTGATACCGCTATCTTCAGACAATGCACACCTGGAACCGTAGAGATACAACGTCTCTATCCACTGCGCCACGTCTAACTGCCAGGTCTAACTGATGAAGGCCAGATGAATAGTTGGTCGAAACGTTATGAAACAACTAGAAGATGAGGATAATAGTTCACAAATATATAAATAAAAATATAAATAAATTGCTCATCTCATGTTTTTGACATAAATAAGAAACCATTATATGTTATTATGTTTTTTGACATGAATAAGAAACCATAATGTTATGTTTTTGACAAATAAGAAATCATTATATGTTATTATGTTTTTGACATAAATAAGAAAGCATTATATGTTATTATGTTTTTGACATGAATAAGAAACCATTATATGTTATTATGTTTTTGACATAAATAAGAAACCATTATATGTTATTATGTTTTGACATGAATAAGAAACCATAATATGTTATTATGTTTTTGACAAATAAGAAACCATAATATGTTATTATGTTTTTGGCATAAATATATTATATTTGGCATAGATGTATTATATGCTATTATGTTTTTGACATAGATAAGAAACCATAATATGTTATTATGTTTTTGACATAGATAAGAAACCATAATATGTTGTTATGTTTTTGACATAGATAAGAAACCATAATATGTTATTATGTTTTTGACATAGATAAGAAACCATTATATGTTATTATGTTTTTTGACATAAATATGAAATCATAATATGTCATTATGCTTTTGACAAATAAGAAACCATAATATGTTATTATGTTTTTGACATAGATAAGAAAACATTATATCTTCTCAAGTTGAGTTGTTTAATTTATTTTAAATTTAATTTAATATATTTTCAATTATTAATAACTGACAACAG
Source organism: Euprymna scolopes (assembly GCF_053919585.1). Classification (NCBI taxonomy): domain Eukaryota; kingdom Metazoa; phylum Mollusca; class Cephalopoda; order Sepiida; family Sepiolidae; genus Euprymna; species Euprymna scolopes. Next base: position 86,212,260 of record NC_136506.1, on the reverse strand, counting down.
TTGCGTTTTAAACCGGAAGTAAATTTATCTAGTTATTTCCCCTTTAAACGATGAAGGTCACTTAGCGTTTGATTTTTATCCACCAAGATGGATGTGTTTTATACTTCCCTAACTCTAACATGCCGTCACCTTTCATAACAAGTAGGATATTCGGTGTATCTTAAAAATTATGTGAATAATTTCTCCTCCGGGCAATGCCAGGTATATACAGCTAGTTAATGTAAAGTCATCTCTCTCTCTCACTGTCTCTCTCACTGTCTCTCTCCCTTTCTCTCTCTCTCTCTTTCCCTCTCTCTCTCTCTCTATATATATATATATGTGTGTGTGTGTGTATATATATATTTGTCTTTACATAAACAGTAGTTTGTTGTTACACAGTCATGAGCATGTTTCGGTCTACCAGTATTTACCAACTAGAGATCTCATCAGGCAACAACCCTTATTTCTGAAAACGGAATTCAAAAACTTTTGATAGTTGATAAATACTGGCAGACCGAAACATGCTCATGACTGTGTAGCAACAAACTACTGCTTATGTAAAGACAAATGTAACTTGCTCTACTTCTGTATTGAGCACTCTTGTATGAACCTCGTTATATTTCAAACTTAACCTATCGCTGACTTAGCACCTACATAATCCGACTTCTAAAAAATTTATAATGACAAAAAAGAAATCATTTATATAAGGAGGGTAGAAAAAAGCCTTAACTAAAATTGTTAAATAGAAATAGACTTAACACTTGCATGAGCCAATTTCTCAAAAGTTTTAAATTATAAAAGAGAATTTTACTATATAAGGATGGAAAGGAAAAACCTTAACTAAAGTAAAATTTAGTTAATAGAAAACGGAGATCCTCAGCTGCTTACCATGTAGCTCTTTCACAGTACATATATATATATATATATATATATATATATATATATATATATATATATATATATATATATATATATATGGTGCCAGTATATATATATATAGTGCTTGCAGTATATATATATATATATATATATATATATATATATATATATATATATATACTGCAAGCACTATATATATATACACTGGCACCATATATATATATATATATATATATATATATATATATACTGCAAGCACTTGTACCTCCTCGAGGTGACTACCCCCCATAAACCCGACAAGCAACTAAATCCCACCTCTTTACAGTAGAGATTCCTAGGTGTAAGAAAGCCTTTTACTCAAATAGTTTCTTTCCCAGATCTGCAAGTCTTTGGAACTCTCTTCCGGGACCCTGCTTTCCCAACTGTACTGATATGCAGAAGTTCAAGTGTAATGTGAACAAACATCTTTCTACTCATATCCCTTCATAATGCCCCTGCAACTTATATCCCCGATAGTAGCCCCCTACTTCAAAGTGGCACTTGCCTTGTTTGGGGTGAAAATTGAATAATATATATATATATATGGTGCCCGGCATTGCCCAGTCGTAAAATACGCTTAGATATGATATTTTGATTAATGTAGATTTCGTATTTATTATTACATTATATTGGACCCAATAGCTAGTAATGACTTAAAATGTTTTTAAAAAAACATGACTCATACGTCACCACCGAGAATCGAAACCAAAACATTTAACTTACGATTTATTTTTATCTCTGCCGTTAACTACTGAGCTATGAAGACATGTTCGCAACAAGGCTAAAACTTAAACCATGAACCAATAGCTACTACGTTATGCATGCATATTCGTCATGCCTGCGTTCGACCATCACCTGGCAAAATTTCATTTGCATTAGATGTTCACACTTTTGTACCGATTTTCCCGGGCGTAAACCCAAATATAAATTTTCGCATGTGTTCAAATACCTTATATATGAAGTTTCATGTCTGTAGAGAAAAAAACTCTAGGAGGAGTTTCGTGTGCAAAATTTGTGTAACAAAAATATATACGTATACATAAATATATATGGAAAGAGTTTTGTGTTTACTATAAACTTTTTAAGCAAATATTAATCAAGTATAAATCATGTAGAATATCTGCATGAATATAATTACACGTAATTGTTAACTAAAGATGATCATCTCATAAGAAAACCGAAGACCCTAATAGGGAATTAATTAAAATGAATGTTTAAAAGAATATGCAAATTAGCTAGATCTTTTGACAGATGAATGCAATTCAATAACCCATATACAACAAAATTGTGTTTTCGTTTTAAATAAATAGGAAAAAGATTCGCCTTTTTTCTTTCTTGCCTTCGAGCTAGGATCAGGGTGTATTATTTGTTCTGTTGAGCTAAGTTAATTGATGTTTGGTCAATGTAGGGGAGACCGTTCATACTGAGACAATTACTATTTTTGGGATACGGCCAGAGTTCCCCCTTTTTGCCCTTGTTTTAGGGGAGCTGATTTCTCCGACTCCAACCCACATTAAAAAACGACCTTGTGTCACATTTCTTTTCCCGAGGAAGTAAAATAAATAAGAAAATAAATAGAAAAAAGGGGGTTTAATATACATACCAATACACAAAAAAACAAAAACAAATTCATATATATATATATATAGAGAGAGAGAGAGATGTTATTTGTTTTTGTTTTTGTGATACGTTTTGAATGAATTCATTTATTTACGAAAGTACATTTTTACCTAAATGCGAGTTGGGAATAATTTTCCCTTTAACCAATATGGTACCATATATATATATATATATATATATATATATATATATATATATATATATATATGCTTTTATTATATAAAAAGTACTCACAAGAGGGACCACGTGAAGGTTGCCAACCTATCTAAGTGAAGGTCTTTTTATGGAACGAACTGGACTTGAACTTTGTACCGCAGGTTATCAGTTCGGATTGTCAACCCCTTAGCCACTATCATCTTCTCCTGTTGATGTGGGTGTGGTCAAGTCAAGCACAAAATTATTAACACTTAATATAATCTCTATTCACTTGCCCCTCTTTTCCCACAATGGTAAAGTTAGACACAAGATCCCACAACGGTAAAGTTAGACACAAGGTCCCACAAAGGTAAAGTTAGACACAAGGTCAGTCACGAAAAAAATATAAAAGTGCACCACTGTTTCGTATTGGTCTTATTAGTGATGAGATAGGCAGATCGGTATATATAAAGAGAGACAGGATACATTTTAATACAGAGCCGGGAACATGTAATAGATATTGAGAGAGGATGGATAGAAGAGATTGATAGACAGAGATAGATAGATTGAACAGCAGTTCCGGGAGTGTTTCTATAAACATTATCTTTCTTTAACACATTTTTGAGATGAGGATTTTCAGTCTTTTATCATAATGAAGGAACATTCATTATTTCTTGATACTAAGATGATAGAGACACATTCTTAGATGAGTTTATACACAAGATCTTATAAATACAGATGAGTGGAACACAAGTTTTATAATACAAATTCACAATACCTTTGTCTGTTGAATAACATAACAAAAGACGACAGTTACAAAAGTATGGTGATGTTCGTTTATTCCATTCGACCGGTTAATGGCTTCGCATCAAGGAATTCAAAGTTTCTACATTATTTAAACTTCTACCTTCGCTTCCAAGGCGGATGTCAGCTCTGTCTGTCCGACCCTGTCCGACCTCTGACTTCTCTCTTCTCCCCTGACTTACTGACTTCTTTCTCTCTGCCAAGCTCTAACTATATTGAGAACTCATAACGTCATTGCATGACCAAGAACGTGCATATCGATCCCGTGGCCTGACATGCCTCACATGTCTAAGCATGCATTCTTCCTCACATGTTTACAAAGACCGATTTCTCTACCCTAATTTTCGATTAACCCACTTTACAAATATGTTTAACATTTTCTATTGTTCGGATTTAGATAACCTCAATTTTAATTTCATTTCATTAACAGAAACAAAATTGCATCATCACATTCCTTTTTTCAATAATATTACTAACAACGCATTCCTTTCCAATAACATTTTGTATTATTTATTTTAACTTATGATCGGAATTCTCAATTCCAAATCTAGCTTCCCAGGTTCGAATTCTCGGCTATCCTATTTCATATTCACTCACTTACAAGAACAGGCCACTGTTCCTTAACACCACTCCTGGGGATTAAACAGATACTACATATTGATTTATTTGCACAAATTAGAATTCTAGAAAGGCATCGGGTACTTACGAGTGGGACCACGTGAAGATCGCCAACCTCTCTAAATGAAAGTGTTTTTGTGGAACGAACTGGATTCAAACTTGGGCACCAAAGTTGTTAGACCGTGTCGTTAACCACATAGCTACCGTCACCTTTGCTGCTGCTGCTGCTGCTGATGATGATGATGATGATAGAACAAAGTTCAAATCATTACCCTATTATAAAATTGATCCGATCTTTTAATGTTAATTGATTTCGCGTTTGAAACAAACAAAACTAATCACCTTTTTTTTCTTTTTTCTTCTCTTCTTTCAGAACAATGAATCATCATTTCGTCGAAATCGGGCTAAGTCTCGCGTTGGTAGCCATCATCGCAAGCCACTTAACGAGCGCTGCACCCTCTCCGTACGTCGAGTCTGACATGACGAACTCACTCAGCAAGTACAAACAGCAATTGTCGAACGCTCTGCGGGAACGAGGTGGCGACGAGGCAACCAATCGGGTGCTAACAGCGAACGCCCGGCATTTTCTCACGTCCGCCCTGCATAAAAAGAGAACCGGGCAGAAGAGGAGGGACATGGACCTGTCCGGAACGGACGACGATGCCAGCAAACGCAGAGGAGCCTGGTACTACGATTACGGGCTCGGTGGTGGCCGCTTCGGCAAGCGATACTACGATGACTACGGTCTCGGTGGGGGAAGGTTCGGGCGAGACGTCGATCACGTTGACCTTTTGGACGCATAGGGAGTTAATAATGAGATACACGCCATCGTAATTAAAAGCCGAATATAATAGTAAATGACAACAATGTTGTTTATTATTATTTTTATTAAAACAATAAAGACTTACGGACAAAACAAAAAACTGTTCCATCAAAAAAACTTTCAAAAAACTATTATACTCTTTTTTTTCTGATGCATTAAAAAAATTGTGTTAAACAAAAGATAAAATTCAGTCTTTTTTATTTTTTTATTTTTTATTTTTTCATTTAATTAAAAAAATATATATATTAAACATGTCATTTAAATCCTGCGTTAGTCCCATAGGCGTTAGTCCCTTTTTGCTTAAGTGTTAAAAATTCCTAGTTAGCAACTTATTTCTCCCCCCCCCACAATAGTCTCCTGACTCATAGAGGGTATAGCACACGTGGTATGACGCAGTTCTATCTCAGTTTTCCTTGGAGGTAGATGTCGTTTTGTCCTTCTGGAGTGTCCAGTAAACTCAGCTGACTGACGTAAGTATGATTATATGATTTATATAATTTTGTATTTTTCCATTGGAAATGAAAATTTGTACATATAAGCGCATATTATATATCATTAGGCTACTCTGTAATCTATGATATAAATCTCACCTGTCTGTTTAAATGTATGTATGTATGTATGTATGTATGTATGTATGTATGTATGTATGTATGCCTACAACTTTCGACAGAGGCGACGGATTTTCACGAGATTGGTATCATTTTAAAGCTCGACGTCTCGGACGACAAATATAAAAAATGGCCAAAAACATTAATTTCTTCACTCTCAACTGGACAGTTTTCTACAAGGAGGATCGGTTTTTCGCTGACATCTTTTGTAAGTCATTCAACCCTCCCGCTCACGGTTTTTGGCGAGCCAATTGTGCAATTCATCGTTTCGGCTTGATTGACCTTGCTTAATTTTAACTTTCCGAACTTCCGGTCGCGTCATGAAGTAGCGTTAAGACGTCATATTTCCTTTCACTTTCTTTTCCGCCTTCGTATCACGGGTTCAAGCCTGCCTGCCAACTACCACTATATATATATATATATATATATATATATATATATATATATATATATATTGCTCAACACACATCTACAAAGGGCCGGGCAACGCCGGGTACACAGGCTAGTAATTAATATGGATTTAATATTTTCTGATTTTTTATTTATCATAAGTTTTCATGAGATTATTATTTTGTTTACAATTAATTACTCTCTCAGTTTTGTAATTATGAGGTTAACTAATGTGATATATTCATTTTTCCTTAGTTTTATCATTTATTTTATTGTATTATTTCATATAAATGTCAACAAAATACAAGTGATTCAAACTGCTCAACAGGAACTGTAGATATATTCTGAATCAGCAGGATAACTTTATTTTACAAAATAATAACACTATAAATATGTTTGTATTTGGATGTATAAACACCCCATGGGATTAACCATGTTTGGAACACCCAGGTAAGTAACGCAGGGTTAAGAAGGGAGTATGCCCTGTACAATGTGCCTTCAATAAATTTCTAGACTTTTCTGTACAGGCATTTAAAATTCTCGTAGACTCTTGAAAATTCAGTATGTTATCGCCGTACACCTTATGAGATTGCTGACTAGTTTTTTTTTTTATGATTTCATGTTCTAATGAACAGCTACAGCAGGAATTGAAATGCACCCTACTAAAGCCCGATTTTCACCGCTGGTGAATTTCAAAAATGCAATCTGGATGTAGGGACATTTTAGAAGAACGATATGCAATAAAATTATGTTTTAAAACTAAGAAAAACTGCCACAAAAACGTGTGGAATGCTTTAGTCTGCTTTTGCACCATCTTGCATGAATTTAGCATCAGTTTTTAAGGCATAAAAGATTCAATGGAGTCTTGAGTCAGCGTGTCAATGACCCGCGTCACAGCCTCTTTCATCTCGCATTTAGATTATAAATCTTCTTATAGCTATTTATTTCTTCAAAATCATTCATACATAAATCAGTATGTGCTTACTGTTTAATATAACAGGAATCGTAAATGCGTTTGATAATTTCGAGAAGTCTCTCTTTTTCAAAACAAAAACAAACACAAAAAAAGTATGCCGTAAAAATCGAACGCGGAATACGAAATCAGGACTTCTGTAAAGAAGATAAAACAGGGAGCAGTATATATATATATATATATATATATATATATATATATATATATATATATATATATATAAACTAGCTGGCCGCCTGAGATTGCCAGGTCGTACATTACGTTCCAAGATGATATTTTGATTAATGCAGATTTCGTATTTATTATTATATTATATTAGACCCAATATATAGTAATGATTTAAAACATTTTTTTTAAATGATTCGTAAGCCACCACCGAGAATCGAAACCAAAACGTTTAGCTTAAGACTTACTTTTTCCTTTGACGACGTTTGACGTTAATGCCTGGTCTATAAAGACATGCTTGCTGCAAGGCTAGAAATTAAAACATGAATCAATAGCTATTACGTTATGCATGCATATTCGTAATGGCGTCGTTCGACCTTCACCTGGCAAATTCCATTTCTTTAATTTTCACACTTTTTCATAAATTTCCCCCCGGCTAAAACACAAATATAAAGTTTCGCCTAGCTTCGAATACCCTATGTATTAAGTTTTATGTCTGTAGACCAAAAAGTGACTGAGGAGTTTGGCAGGCAAAATTTTTCCAACAAAAATATATACGCATACTTAAATATATAAAGAAAGAGGTATGTAATTACTATAACCTTTTCACACAAATATTATGCAAGTATAAATCATGTAGAATATCTGTATGAATATAATTACACGTAATAGTCAACTAAAGATGATCATCCCATAAGAAAACCGAAAAACTAATAGGGAATAAATTAAAATGAATGTTTAAAAGAATATGCAAATTAGCTACACCTTTTACAAATGAATGCAATTCCACGACCCATATATAATAAAGGAATTTATGAAAACTCGGCCCCGGAAAATTTGCCTTTTTTTTTTTTTCTTTTGCTACGAAGGAAAACTTATTATTGGATAAATATCGGTGAAAAACACATTTTATAACCGTTATTGAAGGAGATATTATTTTTAAAAGAGAATAGACGTCCCATAATATTTTTAAAAATATTTTTACTTGTTTACTATTGTTTGTGGTAAATAATACATAGCTTACCTGAGTGTAGCTGCCGGAGGTGAGGATGGTCTTCCAACAATCAAGAAGAACAATAGCATTGTGGTTATTTATGCTAATAGAGTAAGGTAAATTGTTATAAAAACCTTCCTCCTTTGTGAAGAGTCAGTCATTATTTTTTTTATGTTACTGTGGTTACAAGACCTGAGAAGAAGGTCGCGAAGAAGATTGTATTTTTTTCGCAACCTCACTTCAGGTTAGCTACTCTTAGTTATATGACTTTTTTTTTCCCAACATGTTTCAAAAACAATAAGATTGATTTTTCTAAGTATTCGTTTTCTACTTAGCTTTGTAAGTTTTTAGTGGTTCCACTTATTTTAAAGAGTTTATTTAGTTAAAAAGAACAAGTAATGCTGAGTGTTACTTTTGAACGAAAAATGACCGATATGAGACGATCACATCTTAGGAGTGTCAATAATCGCTCAAAAATAAAAAAAAATAAAGAAAATACTGAGGTAGACATAGTTTCCAACGACTCCCCCCTCCAAAACAAAGTAGATTTGTATATATTTTAGGTAATGTCCAAGATCACTGCTCTGAAAAAAGTCAAGCTACCGGAAGTGGATACGGTTGATTATGTAACGAAACCGAATGGAGGACACGATAAACGAAACTATATATTTATTTGTTAAAAATTTACGTTAGTTTTTAAAACTGCTTGTGTTATTACGAAAAAAAACACTTCTTGTATTATCAAATAATAAAAGAAATATTTTATTTAGAAAAATTAATTTATTTCTAACACTTTTTGTGTTCACAAAACAATAAAAGACACTTCTGCAATATACGGAAAGAGGTAATATTTTCTTGGTGCGTTTTTACTAAAATGCCATTAGGTGACACTGATTGGTCAAATAACATCCATATTGTTAATTTGTTGTTGACCTTTCGAAGTTGCTTTAATTAAAAAAAATGTTTTATTAAAATTATTTATTTGTTCGAAAAAAAGAAAAAGCTATTCTACTTTTCCAAAAATCCAATGTTGCTTTCATTACAAAATTGTTTTATTAAAATTATATTTTCTTACGCAGACTTTTAAATAAATGTTTTTACAATTATATTTTGATACATTTTTATACAATAAATGTTTTGATTTTCAAATATTTTTCTGTTCGGAAAAGAAATCTTGTTTGTTACTTATACGGCAGAAGTAGCACAAAATGACTTTTAAACAAAGCAATTCTTATATTTTCAAATAATAAAACAAATATTTTATTCAAGTTACTTAATTTAGTTTTAACACTAACATAATAATTTAATAAATTATTTTATATAATAATTTAATATTTGGTAATACCAGAAGTGTTTTCTTTTTTTGTTGTTGTTGTTTCGTAATAACACAAAAATTGTTTAAACTAAATTAATTCTTCTGAATAAAATATTTGCTTTCTTTGATAATACATACATAGTTTCTTCTTTTTTTTTTGTTTCGTAATAACACAAAAAGTTTTGTTTTTTTAATAAATATATGGTTTCGTTTTTCGTGTCTTGAGTCCGTGACTCCGTGACTCCGTGATCAAGTTTTTTTTTTTAAACAAGAGTAAACAAGTAAAATTAATTTCAAAAAATATTATGGAGGTGCGTAATCGCCTTTAAAAACAATATCTACTTTAAGAACAGTCCTAAAATGTCTTTTCAATCGATATTTACTCCATTATGGAACAGTTTTCTTACCTAGCAAAAATGGACGAGTTTTCTGGGGCGAGTTTTCCGGGCATCATAAGAAAGCTGTATTTTCTTTTTAAATAAATAACAAAAAAGGTTTTTAATACGTATATTAATACACAAACAAAAAAATTGTAGCGTATAGATTACTACGATAGCGTATGTGTTATTTTGTGCGTCACGCTAACATCTTTTTTTCATTTCGCGTGACTGTCGTTTCATTGTTACTAGTCAGGGTGCCCAGTGTTGCCCGGGTGTTTTAAAGTGTGCTTGAACAAAATAAAAAAAAAGAAATAATGGTAGTAGGCAGGCTTGAACCCGTACCGCGAAGGAAGAAAAGCACGTGAAAAAAAAATGACGCCTTTGCTGTTGCGTCCATCGCCAAACCGGAAGTAGCGAATGTTTAAATTAAGTCTAATCAATAGAAAAGAGGGGGTGACTTTCGAAAAGCGACCCCCTCCTTGCAGAAAATTGTCCCGTTGAGGGTTGAGGAATTAATGTTTTTAGCCAATTTTTCGATATTTGTCGTGCGAAGGGTCGTGCCTCAAAACGATGCCAATTTCGTAAATCCCTCCGTCGAAAGTTTTACATACATGCATTTAAACAGACAGGTGAGATTTATATTATATATAACCTTCCATTTCTTGGAACAAATGATTTTTTTTTTAAATTCTTCATAAGTTTTGGTTTCGGTTTTGATTACAACTGAAAGAACTCAAGTTTTATAAATATATATATATATATATAGTCTTCATAAGTTTTGGTTTCGGTTTCAATTCAAGCTGGTGCACTCAAGTCATGTGAATATATGTTTTTCATTTTTGAAATCACATAATATATAATAATCAAAATAACGTTAATTCTATAATAATATACACGAAATGTGCATAAATTAAAATATCATATTTAAGCGTATTTTACGATCGGATGTTCGTTGCTACTTTTGCAGTTTTAACAAAAGAGCTACAATAAGATCAGAGCGTCTGCATTTATGCTGAACATTCACAAAATGACAACATCAATATATTACATACGAAAAGTCCGCTGTGGAATTTCGAGCAGGTATATAGCATACTTTTATATACAAGCAATATTGTTTACATATGTGCATACATATTTCAGTGAGATCTCTGAGTTGGAATCCCACTGAAGCAATAATGCATAATAAGCATATATATATATATATATATATATATATATATATATATATATATATATATATATATATATATACATATATATATATATATATATATATATATATATATGTGTGTGTGTGTGTATGTATGTATGTATATATATATATATATGTATATATATATAAGTGAACGTGTCTGTGTGTCTATGCGTCTATGTGTCTGTCTGTGTGTCTGTGTACATTTACCTACGCAATAACTCTGTCAATTTTCAGTCTACAGACGCGAAATTTGATATACAGGGTACTGAGATTTGGGAATATCTTCGTGATTGGTTTTCGGCCAGAAATTTGGCTGTTAAGGGGTCAAAGTTCAACGATTTTACCTTTGACAACTTTACCAAACTCCTCCGAAAATTTTGGGTCTAAACGCTGAAATCCTAGATATAGGTTGGTTGGACATGGATCTAAGTTAATAACTTGATTTGTTAAAGAGTCATAATTGGGGGCAAAGTTAAAAAATCGACCGGTTTTTTTTTTTTTTTGCTCAGCATACACCGCCAAACACCCGGGCAACGCCGGGCCGAAATGCTAGTATATATATGTAAAAGTGAACGTGCCTTGTGTCTCTGTGTGTGTCTGTCTGTGTACATTTCCCTACGCAATAACTCTGTCACTTTTCACTCTACAGACTCGGAATTTGATATACAGGCTACTGAGATCTTGGAAAATCTTTGTAATTTGTTGTCGCCCAGGCGTCAAAGTAAAACGATTTGGCCTTTGGAAACTCTACCAAACTCCTCCGCAAATTTTTGGTGTAAGCACTTGAAATTTAACATATAGGTTCCTTGGACATGGATCTAACTTAATAACTTGATTCGAGCCCAAAACAATAAATATTAAAGGATCATAATATGGGTCAAAGTAAAAAAAAATTGACCTTACTGGTCTCTACCAAATTACTCAGACAATGTATGCCTGCATGTCTGCCTAAAACATTTGAAGGAGGCGAGGGATTTTCACAAGATCAGTATCGTTTTGAGGCTGGACTCTTCAAACGACAAATACCGAAAAATTGACTAAAAACATTAATTTCTTCACCCTTAACCGGGCACTTTTCTACAGGGAGGGGTCGCTTTTTTCACCGATATTTTCGAAATTCATCCCCCCTTTTCGACTGTCTAGCTTTAATTTAAACCTACATCACTTTCTGTGTGGTGGTGGTCGTAACAGCAAAGACGTCACGTTTGTTTCCCATTCTTTTCCTCCTTCGTGGTACGGGTTCGAGCCTACCTTCCTACTACCTATTTTTTTTTTTTTTTTGCTCAACGCATACCTCCAAACTCCCGGGCAACACCAGGCAACACCGGGTACCCATGCTAGAATATATATATATATATATATATATATATATATATATATATATATATATATATATATATATATATAGAGAGAGAGAGAGAGAGAGAGAGAGAGAGAGAAATAACTAAGCTCGATTTGTTTACACAAAGAGCATCGCTTAATACTGTTTCGCTGTATCAAAGCTCATCAGTGCGGCTAGACATCATATTTAATTAATATTTTAATTATTATAGTAAAAAATAATTATATATATATATATATATACATACATACATACATACATACATATATATATATATATATATATATATATATATATATATATATATACCTTAAGAATCATCTTTCTAGATTTTTGAGATTACGATTGATTATTCATATTATTTGGATTCTTTCGGACTACTTTTCTCGTCTGGAATCTTATTTTCATAAAATTTCGGACGATATTCTACAGTTGAATTTTGTCCCAAACAGAAATCTGCACATAATGTTGAACAAAACCTTATACTTTATCCACGCTCTTATTTCGTCAGCCATTCGCAGTTTCATTTTGAATATCACCAGCACAGAGGATTGAATCTTCAATTTTCAAACGAATCTAACTTACAGCTGAATTTTACCAAGTACTTCATCCACCACGCCACAAGTTCGACAGATAGACTCCGGAGTTCGACAGAAATAGTCCCACGTTCGACAAGATACACCTGAAGGAGGTCGGATGTTACATCGATCAAAAAGTTGTGAAAGTATCACTTAAGATAAGTAAAATAAAGTAGTCTAAATAATCCAAATAATACGAATATCCTTAGGAAGCTCTTTCAATGAAAACGAAACGTTGAATGGAACCTAACGTTGTTGCTCTCTCTAAAAGAGTCAAACGTTTTATGTAGAAATAGCCGCAAAGAAAACCTCGACACAAACTTTCCAGGTTCAAGAAAAAGTTTTTTATTTTCTTTATTTATCACACAAGTCTCCTACAGGTATTTAACATAAGTATGTTCTCCTTCATTCTGAGCGCTAGGTCGACCGGCCGTCATTACACGGCACCAGATACAGCTGGCTATCATTACACGGCACCAGATACAGCTGGCTATCATTACACGGCACCAGATACAGCTGGCTATCAATACACGGCATTAGAAATGGCTTACTGTCATCACCTGGCACTAGACACAGTTAGATTTTAATATATGGCAGCAGACATAGTTGGATGTAAATACACATCAGACACACCTGGCTGTTCATACACGATATCAGACACAGATGGCTATTAATACGCGGTACTAGACGTAGTGAGCTGTTAATACACGGCACCAGACACTCTTTTTTCTCCTTTTCTTTCCTTCCGATCTTAATCTCTGTATATGCATTTGAGTCTTTGACCTCATACTCACGCCACGCCCCCAAATGCTGACGTGACTATATTAAGGGAATCATAAATAATTTGGATTTCTATTTTCTTTCTATTACGTTAGAATATAATTCCCATTTTTTTTTATCGTATTGTTCTAATCAAGTCAAATCACTCACAATCAATGCCACCCATGATATCGTTAACGCAGTTTTATCATACTTGGCAACAATAAACTTCAATCTACGTGTGAAAAGAAGTTTGAGTCAAAAATGTTCAACAGTTTTCGTTTTACCGTCGTTCAATTATATGGAGGGACATTTTGAAGATCGTCTCATCAACAAGATGTGGGATTCTAAATGAGTTTTACATTCATCGTAGCTTAAGCTCCTTCCTCTCGACCTAATTTTATTTTATCAGTGAACGTGACTCAAAAATAATATCTACCAAAACAATGCCCGAAGTTGTATTAATTGGATTATTCGGACTATTGTTCTCATCTTGATTCTTATTTTCACGTTTCGGTTCATGTACCCTCCAACCTTCTTCAGGACTATCTTGCCGAACTCAGTATCTTTCTGTCGAAAGGGCCTGTGACTAAACCGATAAAATAATTGGTAAATTTTAGTTATAACATACACCCTTCTGGAGGTTGAAGGGTGCAATCGCCAGTGCGACCGATACTCAAAACAACTGTTTATTACTTCGGACTACTCGTGCATGGCTGACCGAACGAGAGCATGCTACCCCCGTGGAGTATATAAAGGGCTCCGTTCGAAATTCTGTGATGATTTCAGTTTGACAGAAATATATACTCATTTGTATTGTATTCGGTATATATATATAACTGACTTATCATTTTAGGTCTGTGATGTGTTTATATACATTATGCGTGATGTGGCGTCTACCGCGTGTGTGTGTGTGTGTGTGTGTGTGTGTGTGTGTGTGTGTGTGTGTGACATATATACGGGACTAACTTTTTTCCTGTCCGATGGATTCATTCAGAGGCTCCTTTTTGTCATCATCGGACAGTGCTGGAACAAAGATTCCTTTCCCATAGCAGAGATCAACACAACGAACTGGTTATATAAAAACGTGGTTTATTCTTCGACTAGCTGTTGCAGAGAAATCCGAGGTTGGGACCCCTTGGATGTCTCTGCAACTCTGTCGTTACATTCTACTTTAGCATCGCCTCGCCCCCCCCCCTAGCCGTTCTCAAGAAGTCTCAACCTCTCTCGCCGAGTTATACATTTCAACTGTCCCAAAACTCAATCTCTACAAGGTCCACCCCAGTTCTTAAGTGACTTCGAGGTCAGATTACTTCAGACTCTCAGAGGTTCACATATATAAATTGTGGCGTGATCCTACTTCGATTATTTTTTGGTTTTTTGTTTGTTTGTTTGTTTGTTTATAAATATAATAATCTACTATTAACTTTAATGATAAACCTTTTCCTTCAAACATTCTACAAACTAATGTTAACTATTTTTCGCAAAACCTAATTCATAAACAATAAAATTATATTTCGACCTAGCTATGACAGTCTATGACGAGTTCGGAGTATTCTGTGCAAATAGAAAGATTCCAGAGTTCGACAAGGTACACTTGAAGTAGGTCAGAAATTGCAACGACCGAAACGTTTTGCAAATGACACTCAAGATGGAGATAGAAGTCTGAAGAATCCAAATAATACTGATTATCAATCTTCGTTTAAAATATTAAGAAAGACGGCCCCCAAACCATTTGTGAACAGGCGATGTCAAGAGATGAGTGCGTCAGAGTTTTTGCCAATTGTGTGCGTCATATCCACGGTTGCTTATCATGGAATGACGATGAAACAAAGACTGAATTTTTAGATGAGGGCTTCTTGTTTATATTACTTGTACTGGTCGGACTATTTTTCTCATCTTGAGGGTTATTAGTGCAACGTTTCGGTCGGATTGGCCTTCGACCGTCTTCAGGCATGTTGGTTGTTGTTGTTTAGAAAAGAGAAAAGAATAGTTACTGGCTACCCTTTGTCGACCAACTTTTTCACAAATACGAAACAGTAGCCATAAAATAGAGACTAACTCGAAAAATACGAAAATATCTTTGGAGCCAGTAACTATTCCCTTTCTTTTCCAAACGACCGAAACGTTGCATATATAACACTGAAGGTGAGAACAATAATCCGATCAATACAAGTAATATATTCTTTGAAGTTTTTAACTTTACAAGTAAGCCTTCCATTCACACGCATGCATTAATCACTTCACCTCAACTCTTACACAATCCATATTTGGTTTGTTTAAAACGTATTTCCTACTTCATCGATGCTTTCCTTCAGTCTTAAAAGACAAAGGACATCCCCAGTTAGAAGCAGCTGCGTGTGTAATTGTTATTTGTGCAACGTTTCTTTCGGATTAGCCTTCGACCGTCTTCAGGCTTGTTGGTTGTCGTTTGGAAAAGAAAAGAGAAAAGTTACTAGCTTCGTAAATATTTTCGTATGGCTATTGTTTCGTATTTGTGAAAAATTGTTTTACAAAGAGAGGGCAACTCTAATAGAGATAGACAAGGGATTATCTCTCTCCCATCCCCACAATTTTAAGGGTGTAAAATGTTTTTTTTTTCTATATTAGAGGCTTCCAAATGCTACTAAGGCGATGTATATGCTAAAATTAGAAAAATTACTAAGCAGACCAAGGCTAGAAATTAGTAGCATTTGGGAACCTCTTTTGTCGGGTTATTTCGATTATTGATACTTATCGAAGACATTCCTTTAAAAAAAACTATCTAAGAATACTGCCAGTCACATAAAATACCTTCATGGTAAATGTCATCAAAATTAATCCAGTCGTTTTAGAGATCATATGGATCTCTCTCACACACACACGCGCGCGCACACACACACACACACACACACACACACACACACACACACACAAACAGACACACATACACACACAGGCGAAGTTCCTTTTATATAACAGGATTATTAATATAAATTATAATTTATTTATTCTACTTTGGGGTGCCAGATACAAAACTAAACTGCATTAGCCAACTTTTGTTTTTACTATTGGGGTCACCATGTATGAAGGCCAAGAGCCACCTGAGGATAAAGATTAATGAGACAGAAAGATGAGGAACGTTATGGGAGTATTAACGCTGACAAATAGTATAAACTGCGTTTGCTTCTTATGGGTTGATCTATGAAAAATTTTGGGCCAAGTATAATCACATTGGCACATCGGTTCTCGTTAAATCACCGATGTTTAGCAACGTTGAGCGTGGTGAGTACCACATTGGTGACAATTGTGGAACCCATGCGCTATATGTAGGAGGACGTCGACACCTTTCTACAAGAATGCAGGAAGATATCGCCGTCATCTCCTCTGAAAAGAATATACAACCGATTAGGGGACTACTTGTGAAGTTGATATTCCCACGAAACTTCCTCCTCCGACGAAAGCCAGTTCAACCCGTCTAAGGTGAGTGCCGCTTCGATATGGTAAATATAGTTTAACTGCTAAAATGAGTGTTAATTTTATAAACGACAAGCTGGACGCCCGGCGTTGCCCGGTCGTATAATATGCTTAAACATGATATTTCAATATATGCAGGTTGTGTATGAATAATCACTCCTCTATTGAATATTACATATTACGAGGAATAATTTGCCCGGTGGACTAGTACGCAAAAAAAGAAAATAAAATAATAATATTTAATTTATGTATTTCTGTTGTATTAAATGCTAGCTTTTTTTCCCCCGTCCATAAATGTTTATCTACCAAGTTGATCTTAAATATTGTATAATCAATCCATTATATTATCATTTTCAGTCCCCCACCCCTAATTTCTGGCTCCCATCTTATCTCGCAATTACTTATAACGTCACCAACTAACTTCGGAAGAACCTCCCCCCCATCTGCTTTTCTTTTATATCATAAGTTTCTTAAAACGTGACTAGTTAAAGTTCAGAATAAAATCACGCTTTCTCTTAACGGTTAATTTAAAAAAAAAAATCTTCTGAACGCTATTAAAAGTTAAATTCTTCACTAGTTTGCAGTTTGGAGACGGAAGCGTTGTTGTGATAAGTGATTTTCTCTACTAATTCGCACTTTTTATTTTTAGATTCAAATATTAATAACTACATTTTATTTCAGTATTTAATTTATGTATTTCTGTTGTATTAAATGCTAGCTTTTTTTATTTTTCTACTGAGTTGATTGCAAAAATAGATTACCTAATTGTATTCATTTTTAGTTCGTGAGAGGGGAACTATCACCATACTTTCCCTTAAACACGTCAGTTGGACTTTTATTAAGTACAATACTTAATTTTTTTTTTAATGGAGAGTAGAAAACGCATTGTGGATGCGTTATCGGCAGCTCCTGTTACTCTCGCTTCTTCTTATTTGTCCCTCAGTCCTCATTTTTTAATGAGTGATTTTTCTGACAAAGGGAGAAGAAAAAGCTGTTTTCTAGGTTGGCAGTATTTTGCGCGAACAGTTGGCAGAGTTGGTGGAAATTTTCTGTTTCTATGTCTATCCTTGTAGCCATGTCACTAGTAAGGGTGCTGGAGGTAAACGTTTTGTCTGGGCTGACGTTATCCGCCTGATAGTCAGGGACCCGAACCTTGGATTAACCACTAAGGAGGCTGTCCTATCAGCAGGTGCAAAGTACTTGGGCTGCTGTATTGCCATTTGGTGAATGGAATCTAGACCATGCAGTAGCTTATGGTGGGGTTTCTCGATGTCATACTAGTGGGTAATTGTTACGGCTTTACCTTATCATGTGCTACAAAAAAAAAATTCTTCGTTTCTTTTTCTCTCTTAGTTTCCCCTCTTTGTCCTGCTCTAAGTAAATCTGATGACCTAGTCCACAAATTCCAAAATTTCATCATGACAAGTTTCAAGAAAAAATACACGATTAAACCCGGTTCTACAACTTCCAACGTAGACCCCTACTACCATGTCTCCTTCTCCAACATCAGGGGTCTTCGTTCTAACCTTCCAGAGGTTGAAACCCAATTACAGGAGGCTAAACCAGACCTTTTATTTTTAAGTGAAACTGGCATTGGACAGGCTATTTCCCTAGATGAGTTTGCAATTACAGGATACTCTAACTTAACTTCTAAATCTGACCCCCAAGATCGCCATAGGCATGGAATATGTGCCTATATTAAAGATAGCTTTCCATGTGGGAGGGACATCTCCAGGGAAGATCCTAACTTACCCTATATGTGCTTCCGGGTTGCTTTAGCTCACACTACTGCATTTATATTTACTCTCTATCGCCCCCACAACAGCGGAGTTACTATCTTTCAAAGCATATCTGAGAAAATTGACCAAGTCCTTTCTACTTATCCTTCTGCTAACATTCACGTATGTGGAGACTTCAATGTTCACAACGTCGAATGGTTGACCCACTCAAACAAGACCGATGATGAGGGGAGGTTCTGTCATGATTTCTCCATTGCCTATGACCTGACTCAGATTGTTCAGGAACCTACCCGTGTGCCCGATAATGACGGCCAGTATGCGAGCCTACTAAACCTTTTTCTCACAACTTGCCCTGAACTATGTTCAGTTTCTGTTCTGTCGCCTCTTGGATCTTCCGACCACTTTGTTGTATCAATTAAGATAAAAATGAAATGTAATAAGTCCCCAGACGTACCTCTTCATCGTACTGTATATCGATACACTAAGGCTGACTGGGATAGCTTCCGTACATTTATATCTGATCTACCTCTGCATTCCATGTTTAAAAAGGATGTGTCCTCTATAGTATTAGACCTGACTGAATGGTTAATTGTAGGTATTGACCATTTCATACCCTCGAAAAAGTTTCAGCAAAAACCTAACAGCCAGCCATGGTTCTCTCCAGAATGTGCTGCTGCCATTGCGCACAGAAATCACTTTTTCCACTGCTTCAAACGTAATAGATGTATGGAAACTAAAGCCGTTTTCAGGACTGCCAGCAACCAGTGTAAGAAAGTAATAAGGAACGCAAGAGAGTTGTATGCTCAATCTGTTAAGTCCAAAGTAGCTGAGCAGCGGCTTGGTTCCCACCAGTTTTGGCAAATAGCAAACAGAATCCTGAACAGAAGCGTGTGCTCCATCCCAACTATTATCAATGGACCTGAGGTAATCTCGTCAGCATCAGACAAAGCCAAACTCTTTGTCAAGAACTTTGCAGCTAATTCTACCCTTTGCGACCAAGACCGCCAACCCCCAATATTTCCTCCTGTATCAGAAAACACGCTATGTGATATACGTATATCTGTACGTGATGTTGCGAAGCTAATCAAAAACCTTGATTCGAGTAAAGCAACTGGCTCTGATGGTATTCCAATTATAGTACTCAAAAAACTTCAACCTGAACTAGCGCCCATACTTACAAAACTGTTTAAACGTTGTCTTAAGGAGAATAGTTTCCCATCTCCCTGGAAAATCTCATCAGTATGCCCTGTATTTAAGAATTCAGGTGATCGCTCATCCCCCTCTCAGTACAGGCCAATAAGTCTCCTGTGCGTCATGAGTAAGTTGCTAGAATCTGTGTTAAATACAGAAGTAATCAAACATCTCAACAAAAATAACCTTCTTAGTGACACTCAATATGGTTTCCGTTCTGCTAGATCTACAGCAGATGTCCTTACAGTTATATCGCATAGGATTAGCAAATCTCTCGACGGTGGCAATCTTTCTAGGGCAATTGCTCTTGACATATCTAAAGCCTTTGATAGGGTATGGCATAAAGGTTTACTTCATAAGATCGCTAGCTATGGTATAGCTGGAAAAGTCTTCTCAATTATTAAATCATTTCTTTCTGATAGGTTCATAAGAGTAGTAGTTGAGGGGCAAGAATCAGAAGCTCACAGTATTAATGCCGGTGTCCCTCAGGGATCCATCCTGGGCCCAACTCTTTTCCTGATCTACATTAATGATCTTCCAAATCATATCCTTACATCATTTGTAGACATTTATGCTGACGACACTACGATTTATGGTAGCACATCTAAGACAGTAAACGACCAAGTTCTCTCCAATTCTCTCTCCTCTGATCTTGAGCACGTAGTACAATGGGGAAAGGAGTGGCTGGTTACTTTTAATGCATCTAAAACCAAGCTTCTCTCTTTATATCATCAACATTCTAATCCACATTTGTCATCAATTGAAATGAATGGCTCTCGTCTTCAGGAGGCCTCAAGTTTTGACAAGCTTCTTGGCTTGACCATTACTCCTGATCTTAAATGGAACACGTACATCAAATCTGTTGCCAAGGCCGCTGGAAAAATGGTGGGATCTTTCTATCGATCCGGTAGATATCTCACTGCTGATGCTATTCTCTATCTATATAAGAGCCAGGTACGTCAAAGGATGGAATACTGTTGCCACATCTGGGCAGGAGCTGCTAGAAAGGACTTGTCCTGCCTTGATAGAGTTCAAAATAGACTTCGTAGCCTCGTAGGAGATGTCCTTTTCTCCTCCTTGCAACCTCTATCTCACAGAAGAGATATTGCGAGTTTGTCTCTGATGTATCGTTATTTTCATGGAAAGTGTTCAACTGAGCTTCAATCTATGGTCCCCCCTCGCCAAACTTTCACAAGAAACACTCGTCTAGCTGTAAACACTATCAATAATTTCCCCCACTCTTTATCTGTGCCTAAACCTAAACGTAGATTCCATGAACAAAGCTTCTTTCTTAGAACTGCACGCCTGTGGAATTGTCTTCCGTTTTCCTGCTTTCCGGCTGACTACAATATGGTTGTGTTCAAGTCTAAAGTAAATAAGTTCTTGATGAGCCGTTCCATATAAGTTATCAAATTTACCAAATTTTCATTACTAATGATTACTATATTGACCAATTTCTACTGTACACTCTTTAACCCTTATCCTTGAGTGGCCTCTGGGTCTTGATAATGTGGTGACGCCTATGTAAAAAAAAAAAAAAAATAATAATGATAATGTCGTTTATGAAATTCCGTCTGTGTTTGTTTACACTATCACGTCAGCTGATATATGGGCTTGACGATCTTAAAAATAGTCTTTCTTCTCTTATAGATGAAAAAGAATTTTTACAGGGAAATATTTTACGTTACACCGGCTTAACCTTGGCCGGTGTAACGTAAAATATTTCCCTGTAAAAATTCTTTTTATCAATAAGAGAAGATAAAGTATTTTTAAGATCGGAATTTTTCGATTTTCGATACTTATCGGATGGATTTCTGTACAAAACATATCTAAGAACACTACCAGAAATATAAATTGCTTTTGTGTGAAATTTGCAAAAGATATGCTCAGCCGTTTCGGAACCTATAAGGAAGGAACTCTCTCACACACACAAAGTGACTTATATGTAATGGATGTCATTATTGAAAAGGTGGGGTGCACGCTGTAGTATAAATAACATGTAAATTATAATCAGGTTGTTCTCTAAGGTATGAGGCTTTGTTGGGCCGGATTTTCCAATAAGTTAAGTGTGTTTTTTTTATCAAGAGAGGGAAAAGTGCATATGCGAAAATACATTTTTTTTTATTTTACTCCCAAACGAGGAAAATCCAATATTTGGATAAGTCACTTGTAGTGGAGCATAGTCGGGGGGGGGGGCTTTCGTTGATCTCTACAATTTTTTTATCGAAAGAAACAACTGTTCATCTCTATGAAGTAGTTGGTAATGTCTAGTTGTAAATACGGTCGCAGTGGTGATGTGTCAGTCGCTGAGATGTTGATTTGTCTTCTTTCTTTTTTCTTTGTGGCAGAAGTAAAAGAATCTATTTAAATAAAAAAAAGAACAGCAAATAACTCCATTAACTTGCTCTGAGATTTAATTTATTTCTTACAAAAATTTGCAACAACGACATCAAGATGAACTACACCTTACCTTCCCACTATCTATACAGTATAGAGGAATAAAAAAATCTGATTATTCTATTTTAACTCATTATTATCTCTTTTTTCTGCTAAAAAAATCGAATTTGTCCCACAGGTTCAAATATTCAGTATGTCATGTTTGAGGCCTGTAGATCAAAACTTGACAGAATAGTTTGGTAGAAACCGTTCCTCAGACGGGTTGACAGACAAGATCACGTTTTATAAGATACTACCAGGACCTGTGTACCGACGTTGCCCGGTAGAAACAATTAAACTCCGGTTGTTAGTGGGAGCCACTGCCGGTCCAATAAAATAGTAGGCACTGGTGCCCGAGACCAAAATGAATGTACCGTTCCGAAGTAACAACGTTAGTATCTATAGACCTTTTCTTAACATAGGGAATTTGATTATGTGCTATGATTATTCTGTGCTTTCACCTAACGTGTCAAATAAAAGTAGAGTAGTGTGGCCTATTAGATAGCAGTTGTTACCGTCCACCTATAATTTATATATATAAAAGCGAAAATGTATGTATGTATGTATGTATGTATGTGTATGCGTTCGCTTTTTCTGTATGTCTACAAAAGGCTTTTTTCAGAGAAGTTGTCGCTCGCCTAACAACTTTTTAAACTTTTTATATCACATATAAATCGTAATATCTCACAGTTAACAACGAAGCTCGCCTGTCTATTTAATTTGCTCGACTTCGGGAAGATAAATATTAAACATTTGTCGCTCGCCGTATAACATCTTGGGAAAATAAAAATAAAAAAGCGTCCCGCAGTAAATGAAATAATACTATCCCGCAGTCAAACTTGACCTCATTAACTCATTAAAACGGCCACCTGCTAAATCCAAGTAATTAAATAAATTCAAACGTGTTTCCGTTAGCATCTCGTGGTGGGGCAATGGTTAACGTCGCGCGTTTTTTTTTTTTTCCACACTTTAATTTACAACTTTGCCTCAAAGGTTCGGGTTCGATCCTCATACTTACTTTTTTTAACCTCACCCCACCCCCACCCCCGGAGTTTCCACACACACCTCCAAACACCCGGGCAACGCCGGGTTCCCCTCGCTAGTGTATAATGAAAATAAAAGAATGAACTAAAAATTAATTATAACACAGTGCATTTATTCCGGAGGGAACACTGTATCACGAGAAAATGAAACAACCAAAAAACACTGCGGCGGACCTGAACAATGATTCCTTTAAGGCATTCAAAATTTTCCTTTTAAATTTGTCGTATTTTTTCCGGCGATTATCATCGAGTAAAGGCTTAATTGTTAGATTTCAAAAAATTTAAGGTAGTATTTTTAATGATTGTAATAGTCGGCGATCAATTTGTAATGATAACGTTCTAATGCTGTTAATGCTGCCACTAGCCGTTAAATGTTTGCCTTTTCTGTTGGTAAGTTGCCTACAATTTTTCCAAGGTATTTTGTGAAAGCTAAGCGTGTAATCTATAATGTAAATCTCACCTGTCTGTTTAAATGTATGTATGTATGTATGTATGTATGTATGTATGTCTACCTAAAACCTTCGACAGAGGCGACGAATTCTCCCGAGATTGGTATCGTTTTGAAGCCCGACCCTTCGGCGACAAATATCGAAAAATGCTTAACAGCATTAATTCCTTCGCCCTTAACTGGGCACTTTTCTACAAGGAGGGGGTCGCTTTTTTCGCCGATATTTTCGAAAGTCATCCCCGCTTTTCGATTTACTAGCCTTAATTCAAACCTTTGTCATTTTTGGTTTGGCAATAAGCGCAACAGCAAAGACGTCACATTTTTTTTTTCACGTTCTTTTGTGACTTCACGGTACGGTTTCGAGCCTGCCAGCCAACTACAACATTTTTTTTTTTTTTTTTTGCTCAACATACACCTCCAAACACCCGCGCCACGCCGGACACCCAGGCTAGTCTATGATAAGTGCCGTAGAAATTTGTGAAAAATTGAAAAGGAAAAATCTAAATGCTAGTGAAGCATTTCGTATATATATTTATATATTGAAGAGTTTAGCTTCTAAATAATCGCGTCTTTTTTATTACGATTTGTTCTGAAAAATTACGGAATTTTATTAAAAGAAGCGTGTTGGGGAAATAATATTGTTGGCAAAAAAATAAGTTTGTTTTATTTCGTTCAATAAACTTTCCTATGTTTTTTCGACATAATAATAAAACGCAAATATTTGGGAGCTGACCTCTTCAATTTAGTCCAGAATTAACATCTTCAATATAGCCATATGATCTATATAGCAATAATAAAGGTAATGTTCAATGTTCACAAAAAGTTAAATTGGTTGTTTCTAACCGCCTTTCACATTCACCTTAATTTGACATTTATAGATTTTCGGGTAATCTGTAAACGAATAACGTAAAATTGTCGCTGGCAAATATTGTTGCCATAAGCCAAACAACACGCGCGCGTGCGTTGTTTGGCTGACCGTCGGAAAGCATAACGTTGTCAGCGACAATTTTTTTCATGTGATATTCCTTATTATAATACTGGAAAACCTATAAATGTCGTCAAATAGCATGGAAAAAATGAAATAACAAATAAACTTCTGTATTTTTTAAATTTGTTTTGTTTGTTTATAGAAGAAATCTTAATATAAAAGGCGCAAATATTTGGGAGCTAAACTCTTCCATATATAAATATGTATAAAATGCGTCGGTTTGAAACATCACCAAACTACACATAGTGTGTTTAATGATAAAAAAAAACTCGATCGCAAGGGCTGTTTAATTTTTTTGTAGTTTTGACGAAGACGTCGATGACGACGAAAGTATTCTAAGAGTGGATAGCGAGTTGTAAACTTTATAAAAGAAAGCAAGTGAACGGCTTATTTAACGTTCATTTAATGATTTTCTCTCTCTTGTAGTTTTCGATTTTACGTGAATGAAATAAACTATGCATTAAATGAACGACGCCGTGCCAAATATGTCTCTTACTGGCGTTATATTTTAATGGAAGTAAGCGTTCGTTTGTAAAGTGGACTGGATTACAGAATATAACAATTTTCAGGTCTCAACTAATCAGAATGGACGGACTTTGTTGAGGGAGTCTTTATTCTTTAGGAAACGGAAATTGGAAAGATTATGTTAGGTCTATGTCTGTATGAACCAGTTATGATCGGTATAATCACAGAATCTGTGGACGTGGAATTCGTTTCGATGACAACTGGTAGCTGTGGTAGGATTACATATTTAGAGAGAAAAATAGGGACTCCGACTCCTTCTTCTAAAGATGTTGCGATTGTAATGGTGTTGCTCGTAGGATGCAATGTAGTATTTTATTATTATGAATGAATGTGTCTAAAACGGTGTATGAAAGCCACATACGATAGTGGCTATTAGCCTAGATGTATTGCATTTGTATATGGCATCTGTTGTGACAAACCTACGATACTTTTGTCCAGAAGGGAATTTTATTATCTATGAAGGCAAGTTAATTCTTGTTCTACTAATTCTCTATTCGTGTAAGATTTAAGTACGACAAATTAAGGCACGAAAAATACCACTTATTGTTGGTTTTTAATTAAGGCACGACAAATCTACAACAACTGTTCTGATAAATCTTTATTCGTGTAATATTTAGGCATGTCAAATTAAGGCACGATAAATGCTCTCCACTGTTTTTTTAATTAGCACACGACAACTGTTCTGATAATTCTTTATTCACATAATAATTAGGCACAAATTAAGACACGACAAATTAAGGCACGACAAATACCTTTTTTGTTTTGATTTTTTTATGTTTTTTTTTGGGGGGGGGGTCGCTAAAAATTTATGTATAAAAAATAGACAAACTTTTAGACATAGGGAGAATATTTAGCAAATATAAGTGTCAAACAAAAAAATGTTCGCTATAAGTTAAAAAAAAATTCTTGTTTGCTCTTTGTAAAATCGTAATTCTTTTAATGGAAATCGCTCCAGACAAGACATGGAGCCATTTGATGCAAAGAACTAAAAAGAAAATACTACTTAAAAGTAAAAAAAAGCCAACGGTAAGTGTTAGATGGAATAGGTTTTGGCCTAATAAAAAAGCAATTCTTCCCTTTTTGTCAGAAACATCACTCATGGAATATGAGGACTAAATAACTAATTAAAAGAAGAGAGAATTACGATGGTTGCCGAAAGTAAACCCAAGATCCACTTTCTTTTTTGTTTCGTTTTTATAGTATTTGCTTGTTTTTTTAATAGTAATTCTTTAACCCCCCCCCCTCCAAAAAAAAAACTGATAATAAAATGTAAATATATTAAATATATGCTTCTTGTTGCCCTCAACATGAGAATCCCATGTTGCTAGAATGATGTACCTAAATATCACACCAATAGAGAATCAGCAGAGAGACATTTGTTTTGTTTTGTCGTACATTTGTAGCGCCTTAATTTGTCGCAAATAATCAGTAAAACTCGATCTTGGATCCGTCATATTTTCGAGTAAATTAGCAAGGAGAATAAATTAACCGTTATTTGTCTATACATTTATGGAATTTCAACTTATTTGCATTAAAATACGAATAGAAATAAATATCTAACTCCCGATTGTTAGGATTTTATTTTTAGCCAATCAAATCACCGTATTTTATTTTGCGCTGAAAGTGTACGTTGCAAGATTTAAACGTATCTATTAGTAATGACAACAGAGAAGAGGAATGGCTGTTTCAAAGAGTTTTCCGTCCGTAATTGCGTTTCAGTTCTAACAGCTGCAACGTAATCTATCTTTGACTGGATACATCCGGGAGCAAAAAAATGACCCTTTTCTTATTATAATCAATTCTTTTATATCAATACAAAACGCAACCAATAAATTTAGACCGGATCTAAATTTATATCCCAATGCGCAAGGAAAACCTGTAACTTGGAATTCTTCTTCAAAATGACAAGGCCTCTTCAGACGCGTCCATTCAATATACGCGTCCGGCGATGAAATCGATGTTTTAAACAACCGATAGACCAACCGCGTATCATTTTTGATATTTCGGAAGAAATACCTCCTTCTAAAAAGCAAACTTTTTTCCCGTGTTTAGAGAAAATACTTTATAGGATTGCTGTTCCTGTTCATTACCTTCCAACAAGAGCAAAGTTAGATACAAGGGCGGTTTTTAATGTGAGAACATCCAGCTTCCCAAAATAGGAGCATTCTGGATTAGAACAAAAATTAAAATTGTCTCAGTCTAGAAGGCATTCTCGTTCATTGAACGATGACATAATAGACTAAGCGTAGCATCAGAACAGATACTGCACTCTGTTCTTAGCAAACTGGGAAAACTTCTTGTCAGATCCAGAGAACTCCACTTGTTATTATCAGTAAGCAATCATTAGCGATGACCTGGCACCCCGACTTCGCTAAAAGAAAGCAGCAAAAGTTGGGGTGGTATCAGTCTCGATAGATACCTTAAAAATTGGCCGTAAATGTTTCAGGGGTATGGAAACTCAAATAAAAGTGAAAGCACTATCCAGACTTCTACTAGAAAGATGCGGAGAGTACTGGAATCTTGAAAAGGATCGTCGCTACCCAAACACTAAAGAAAACTAACACTGTCAGAAAGAAATCAATGATAAACGGCTGCTGTGCTAATGCAAAGTGGTTTGCAGCGGTTATCAAAGGAGTAGAGAATATTGCAATTTTAGGAAATCTTGTCATTCAGATTTCTCGAAACACTATCCATGGTTCCCAGTGAGCAATAATAACTCATATGTAAACTCATAATGAATAATAATAGTGTCATCAGCGATTGCCGCCACACTAAATAGTCGTGAAGGGTCGAAAAGAATCGAAAGATCTAGAAGAAAAAGCACTAACCAGACCACTAGATGAATGCAAAGTTGAGTGGGGCCTTGAGGAGGCATGTTGCCACCCAAATTGCAGTGAAGCCAACGATCGTTGCCAGAGAGAAGTCAATAGCAAACGACTGTTGTGATAACGTACTTTCATTTGCAAAGGATATCAAATAAGGTCGAGAGTACTGGAAATCAGGGAAGACTTTTTTTACAAGGAAATCGTCACTTATCAAGGCCTAGAGGCCACTCGAGGACAAGGGTTAAAGAGTGTACAGTGGTCAAAAGGACAATATAGTAATCGTTAGAAGTGTAAATTTGGTAAAATTGGATTACTTAAGGGGGACGGCTCATCAACAACTTGTTTACATTGGACTTGAAGACGGCCATATTGTAGTCAGCTGGAAAGCAGATAAACGGGAGAGAGTTCCACAGGTGTGCAGTTCTAAGAAAGAAGCATTGTTCATGGAATCTACGTTTAGGTTTAGGCACAGATAAAAAGTGGGGGAAATTATTGATAGTGGTTTCAGTCAGACGAGTGTCTCTCGTGAATGTTTACAAGAGGGGACCAGAGACTGGAGCTCAGACGAGCATTTGCCATGAAAATAATGATAACACAGAGACAGGTTCGCAACATCTCTTCTGTGAGAAAGAGGTTGAAGGGAAGAGAAAAAGGCATTTCCCACAAGGCTACGAAGTCTATTCTGAACTCTGTCAAGGCAGGATAAGATTTTCCTAGTAGCTCCTGTCCAGATGTAACAGCAGTACCCCATCCATGGACGTCACACAGACACCATAGTTTGTTACCGTTAGTGGGTAATCTCTTATTATGCCTATGTGAGAACTATGTGAGAACTCCTTGTGAGTACAAATGATGATGATGATGATGATGATGATGATGATGATGATGACGACGACGACGACGACGACGACGACGACGGCAATTAAGTAGATGACTATTGAAGCTACGTTTTTTGTTTTATTAGTTTTATTCTGTTATACATATATATATATATATATATATATATATATATATATATATATATATATATATATATATATATATATAGGAAAACAAGAGTGTGAAATGAAGACACAAAAACTATATATTGGTAGATATAGAATGGATCATTTAATAATAGAATACAGGCAAAATTTGGGGGATAGAAGGGACTCTTTATGTCAGGGCATTTCGAAGTCTAATGCTTCTCATCAGAAGAGTAGAGACGGTGCTAGGTAGCATGGGGAAGATGCGGCATCTAGCGTAAGGTTCATTAGGGACGAAAGTGAATAAGAGTAATTATAGAATGTCGGGGGAAGCTTTATTGAATTCTAAATAAATTAGGAGAAGCTTATTATATATAGTATGATATATAAGATTATATATGGTCTTTAACATTGTATTGAGATTAAGGGGTATATGTATTATGGCTAAATAGGGGGTGTATTGTTGCTGCGTGGTAATTTATTTTAACGATTTGTGGGGTGTCTATTTTCTATGGAGTGGGTAATTTTGATTGGTGCCACCTAAACGGCAAATGGCGGCTATAAATTCGCTTCTAATTCGGGGGGGGGGGTAAAACTGAAAGGAAATATGCGGCAATATATATATATATATATATATATATATATATATAAGTTTCTACTTTTATGATATAGGGAGTATGATCATAAGGGGGGTGGTCGGAGATTAAGGAGGCAATGACTATGAGTGCGTTTAACTTGATGTAAAAGATTAAGTATACCTATTGATGTCGAAGTGGGGAGGTAAGAAAACCATTACTACTTATGAGAGTGGTAAAAATATATCAAATAATATTAGGACAATTATAATAGTACGAAAGATAATAGTAATGACGATTATAATTATAATAATAGTAGTAATAATAAAGCTGAAAATAAAATAGAAGTAAAGTTGAAGATAAAAATAAAGATGAAGTAAAGACAAACTTAAAGATAAGCATTTAAAAATAAACATTAAAGATAATATTACCAATAGTTGTGGTAGAAGTAAATTCAAAATTAATGTTAATAGTGATAATGGTAGCGGTTATGGTAGCAATGACGGGGATAATAACGGGGATAATAATAATAATAATAATAATAATAATAATAATAATAATAATAATAATAATAATAATAATAATAATTATAATGATGATTATAATAATAATGATATATGATTACCTTTCAGTTTTAAACCCCCCCCCTAAATTAGCAGCGAATTTATAGCCGCCATTTGCCGTTTAGGTGGCACCAATCAAAATAAAAATTACCCACTCCATAGAAAATTGACATCCCACAAACCGTTAAAATAAATTACCACGCAGCAACAATACACCCCCTATTTAGCCATAATACATATACCCCTTAATCTCAATACAATGTTAAAGACCATATATAATCTTATATATCATACTATATATAACAAGCTTCTCCTTATTTATTTAGAATTCAATAAAGCTTCCCCCGACATTCTATAATTATAATTCCTCTTAATCTCTTTCGTCCCTAATGAACCTTACACTAGATGTCGCATCTTCCCCATGCTAACTAGCACCTTCTCTACTCTTCTGATGAAAAGAATTAGGCTTCGAAATGCCCTGGCATAAAGAGTCCCTTCTATCCCCCAAATTTTGCCTGTATTCCATTATTAAATAAATGATCCATTCTATATCTACCAATATATAGTTTTGTGTCTTCATTTCATACTCTTGTTGTCCTACTGTATAAGCTCCAATTATTATTGTTAAGCTTGACATTATCCGGATAAGTCTCCTTTGTTGAATTGAACTTTCTCTTTTCCTTTTAAATTAGCTATATATATATATATATATATATATATATATATATATATATATATATATATATATATATATATATATATATATATATTTCCTTTGAGGAGTTGAGCCAACATCGAAAATCCATAGATTAAGGAAATTAATATAATAATTGTATTCTTTGAAAATGATATTATTTCTGAATGAAATTTAAATATAAAAACTGTAAATTTTAATTTGCTTTATCTAGTATGTTGAGCCATTTTATTTGGCTAGGGTTGTCTTATATAAAAATACTACCTTCCAAAAGTATTTTGCGAGACTTGAAACTACAAGATTCATTAATCTGTGATTTAATTCATCTCATTAATCTGATATTACATATATATATGTGTGTGTGTGTGTGCGTCTGTGTGTGCGTGCGCGTGTGTGTGTGCGTGCGTGTTTGTGTGTGTGCGTAATAAAAAGTTGATTATATATATATGTGTATGTGTGTGTGTGTGTCTGTGTGTGTGTGCACGCGCGTAATAGAAAGTTGATTAAATCAATTGTCTTTTAAAAATAAAAATAAAAAAACTTCACCTTTACTTTCTGCGGAAGAGTTTTCTACTTTGAATACCCGATCTTAATGACCTTTTGATTTTTTCAATTCTATTCTAGGCTGGGGAAACCTCGTCCGAAATTATTTACGACCAAAATTACAT
Source organism: Euprymna scolopes (assembly GCF_053919585.1). Classification (NCBI taxonomy): domain Eukaryota; kingdom Metazoa; phylum Mollusca; class Cephalopoda; order Sepiida; family Sepiolidae; genus Euprymna; species Euprymna scolopes. Next base: position 86,180,548 of record NC_136506.1, on the reverse strand, counting down.
ATGTCGAATCTGAAAGATCGATACCATTTTTTCTCTTATTCTTTATTCATTATTTACAAACAAAACTAATCAGCGTTGCCCGGATCAAAAGTATAACATATTGCTATTAGTATTTCTAAGTCTCTCTTTCCTCCTACCTGTTTCATTTCCTTCTTTCTATCCCCCTCTTTTTTCTCTACCCAGCCCATGCCTCTCTCTGGACATGCAAATATACACATATTTTTATAGAGTTATTAAAAATAAGTCACTGATAAAATCGGCGCCAGTTAAGGGTCAATATATATATATATATATATATAGAGAGAGAGAGAGAGAGAGAAAATAAAAAAGGAACAAACCGTATTATGTGTTCACCAACGTTTCGTCTTTATTTCGAGACTTCCTCTGGGTGAAATAAAGACGAAACGTTGGTGAACACATAATACGGTTTGTTCCTTTTTTATTTTCTCTATTTTGTCGGAATACTATTTCAATTATTTTCATATATATATATATATATATATATATATATATATATATATATATATATATATATATATATATATATATATACGTAAAATGAATAAAATCACAACCTACATGAATAGAATTTCACTTATTTTGGCGTTAAGCTCTTACAGCTGTTTCGTGAAAAGAAGGACAATTACCTCTCGTCCATAGAACTGTAAATCTTCCATCCAGTCACTCCTCAAAGACGTTTACAACTATTCCCAACAAGTTTTTCAATCCGTTGTGAACAAGTTTATTTTTTCCCTCCATATTAAATGGAGCTCGTATTTATACTTAGTTTTTAGTTTCGTACAACCCTTCCAGTCAAGAACATCTTCCTATAACTTAGTTTGTAGCCTATTTTGGGGGCACTATTTTAAATGAGTCTCGCTTTTTAAGGATATTCTAATTTAATTTTAGCTTTAGCGGATTGAAGAACTTGGCTTTACTACAATTGTTCTTATGTTTGTCAACGGGTTACAGTTGTTTGGTTGTAAGAAAATAGCGACAGTATAGTTCTAATAAATAATAGTTGCAAAACACCCCCACTCTTCCCATGTTAAATAATAATTTCGAAATAATAACATTAATATTTAAGTGCGCAGGTCAAAATCTGCAAAAGAAGCGATTTGTGTTTATTTGTTTACGTTGATATGGGTTAATGTTTATGTGCGTATGCGCAACCGGATGTCGTAAACCGGAAAGTGGGTTACATCACTCGTTACAAGGTCATTTGAGTTTTATAATTATATAGATTTTACGACCTAACCCAGCATAGTAGAACCCCCTCCCCCAACTTCCCCATGTTAAGAACGGCTTTCCGAATAAACATCCCCCCTGTTAAGAACGGCTTTCGAGGTTGGGGGTGTTTATTCCAAAAACCGTTCTTAACATGGCGAGGTTGGGAGTGTTGATACTCTGCTGGGTTAGGTCGTAAAAAAATACCGTATTATTTAGTATTACAACAACTGATTTTAAAAATTCTCATGTAAAAATTACTTCTTTTACAATTTTAAAAATTAAAAAAATAAAATAACATGAAATTTTCAACATTCTATTTTGAAAATGTTAAGGGGTCAAAGTTCAACGATTTGACCTTTGAGAACTCTACCAAATTTCTCCGACAATTTTGAGTATAAACACTTGAAATTGTATATATATAGGTTCTTTGGACATGGATCTGGCTTAATAACTTGATTTGAGCCCAAAACAATAAATGCTAAGGAGTTAAAAATATTGACCGCTTTTTTCTTTCTTTTTTTTTTTTTTTTGCTCAACATACACTTCTTAACACTCGGCTTGGCTTACTAAATCCTCAATAGAAAAGGGACCATATAAAAACGATAAACAACCACAGAATTCGCGCATAAGCCTGAGGAATCCTAGAGTGGATTAAACGCCGAATATTCAGTGTAGCTTAATCGCCATATATATTTTATAAATTAATATATATATATATATATATATATATATATATATATATATATATATATATATATATATATATATTATTTGAGGGTAAACATTTAAATATGCTCGCTAAAAATAGCCATCTGTTTCATTCAATGAAACTTCCTCAGGCGACCTGGAACCTCTTGACGCCACAAAAAAAAAAAAATGGAAAAAATTAAAAAGAAATCGAAAAAGGAAAAAATGGAGCTCTTAAAAAAAAATATATATATGTATGTATGTGTGTGTGTGTGTGTGTGTGTGTATGTATATATTTATATATATATATATATATATATATATATGTATGTATATATATATAAGGATCATAAAAAGTTGCGAGCTCTCTAAAAAGGAGGATAAAAGGGATAAAAAATTGAAAGATCGCAATACAACCTATTGAAATATCATTCCAAATTAGTTTACCAACTGGATATAAATCTGAAATGATTAAAGTGGGCCATTATTAAATCAGCTAGATCTTTTGCGGATAAATGCAATTCCACGACTCGTATATAACAAAGTTGTATTTTCTTTCAAATAGACAAAAGAATTTTTAATATAAACACAAAACCGCATATTGATAGGATTATATATATATATATATATATATATATATATATATATATATATATATATATATATATATATATATTCCTGTTTGCTTGTTCTCAATTTGATTAATATGTCCAAAAGATCCATTACTTTAATATTTCACTTATTTCTATATATAGTATGGCTCTTTCAAAATATACGATTAAGAGGTTACCTCATTTGCATATATATATATATATATATATATATATATATATATATATATATATATTAAGGAAAATAGATTTGTTTTAAATGGCTGTATGTTAGTTAGAGTTTATAGTGAGAGGGTTGTTTTAAGTTTGTTATTTCATTAACTTTAAATAATAATTATATTGATAATATATTTAATTTTATTTATTTGAAATGTTTATTTCCTACATCGATTTTCTAGAAACGGGTAGAGTTATTTCCTCTGACGAGTTTTTTTTTACGTTCCAAACTTCGAAAGATAAAAAAGAAACTCTTCCACACATAAAATAATTTACTAATCGCAATAAATCGCCTGAAAAAATGATTTCGTATAGACAGAAAGATGTTTTGTTTTATTTATAAATATTGAAACATAAATAAATAAATAAATTATTAAAAAAAACTTACGAATAAACGAAAAGATCTCATTTCTTTGTTTTTATTATTCTTGGAACGACTATACAGAATCTTTGAGCGTTCCGGGAATTGACCCCCCCCCCCGAAAAAAAAAGATAAAGGAGCAAGTTGAATTTCTTTTTATTTACGAAAGAAACAGCCAGTGAAAAAAAAGCAAAAAAAAAAGCCAATAAAGGAATTCCATTTTGTTCTTAAACTTTTCTAACACGTTAATGTTTAGAACGTTATTATTTGCAAATTAACTTTTTCCTTTACTCGCTTTTGAGGGTTTTTTTTTTTTCGATTGTTCCGGCACTTGCTGCTATTTTTATTGAAACAAGAGTTATTTTGATTCATTTAGTTTTTATTTATTTATTTATTTATTTGCGGGGTAGAGGTCCAGCGCACCAGCAATTAAAAGTGCTTTATATCTGAAGAAATGCCTCTTCTCTTTGTATCCATACCGCAGAAATATCTGGTGGAGAGATTATCACGTACTTCTTTTTGGGGGCGATTAAATTTACATGTTTTCATCCGTTCTTTTATTTTTCAAATTGTTGTGGGGGTATCCACGTTGCCCATGATGAAAATGATTAATATCTAATATCCTTAGTATAACAGGTTTGTTACAAACGAAGCTTGATGTCGACCCAGGCGTCGCCGGGTACCCATGCTAGTATATATATATATATATATATATATATATATATATATATATATATATATTTCAGAGGAAACATAATTTAATTTAAATACCAAAAAACAAGAAATGGGCAGGTGAAATTAAAATTTCCTTAAGGCCTTATCGTCTGACCCTCTAAGAGGAAACGTCAGAATGATAAATTAAAAACTAAGAAAACGAATGAGGGAAGAGGGGAATTTTGGTTTCAGTTGGAAGAACAGTGAAAAAAAAAATTCTCACTGTTCAGGTGGTTTTAAATCAATGAATATCTCCAACTGATATTTCAGAATCTTTTGTCTACACAGGCTAGGTCGAGAGTTGTTAATAACTAACGCCTCAATGATATTGAGATGATAGTTCGACCTAGCACTGTATAAAACAGAAAACCACCCATCGGAATATTGATCGGCACACCTATTTATACTCAATAGGTGATTGCCAATGGCGGACTCATGAGCTTGGGAGTGCTCGGATGTTCTCGAAACCTGGTGTAGTCGAATATCCCGAGGGATATGTTGGGATATTCTCATTTCTAATCTTTGGGATGTTTTGCCAACGTAGTCAGCTCCACACTGACAAACGAATTTATAAACAACAGAGTTCTTTTGAATGGTTGGCAAAACACCTTTACGAAAAGAAGAGAAAAAGGTTCGAGTTGTGTAAATTACTCTAAGCATAGTAGCTGGAAAACAACGTTGAGTAGCAGAAGAAATCCGTTTAACAATATGAAGGCCATCAGGACCCAACCATGGTAATTTTAGATAAATGGGACAACGTGATGGACCAATATGTTTGTGATTTCACCAAGTTCCGTATCAAGACGGTTTGGTGAACAAATCATAAGTGCACGATGCTTAAGAGCGCTAATGAGGTTTATTTTTCTAGACTGAGGGGCAAAAGAAAGCCAATTAAGATAGAGCCCTGTAAATGTAGGTTTTCTATAAACAGAGGTCTCAAACGTAGTACCAACTTTAGAAACACGAACGTCGAGGAATGGGAGAGAGCTGCAGTCTTTAACCTCCATAGTAAATTGTAAAGATGGATGCAGGTTGCAAAGAAGACGAAGAAACTGAAAAAAAAAAAAAAAAAAAAAAAAAATTCTCACTGTTCAGGTGGTTTTAAATCAATGAATATCTCCAACTGATGTTTCAGAATCTTTTGTCTACACAGGCTAGGTCGAGAGTTGTTAATAACTAACGCCTCAATTTCAAAATTTTTTTTTTTTTTTTTTTTTCACTGTTCTTCCAACTGAAACCAAAATTCCCTTCTTCCCTCATTCGTTTTCTTAGTTTTTAATTTATCATTCTGACGTTTCCTCTTAGAGGGTCAGACGATAAGGCCTTAAGGAAATTTTAATTTCACCTGCCCATTTCTTGTTTTTTGGTATTTAAATTAAATTATGTTTCCTCTGAAATTTCTCCTTCCATTTTGCTGTACCAAAAATTTACTTACATATTTTCGAGGTCGGTACAACTCACAATTTATCAAAACGTTAAACAAAGTTATACGTATTAAAAATAAGTTAATCGTTTTGAAGTGTAGGATGGAATTTCTTAAATCTTGCCGCCTAAATCATGTTGCTCCCGGTTATATCTGCCATCGTATTTCTAAAATTAAATGTAGAAATACATTGGCAGTTCAACGTGTTTTCCTACAAGATGAAATCCTGTTTAATTCTGATACATATAATTCGTTACGTAGTAAACACCTTTTACTTTGGGCCACGGTTTGGAAAGAACTATCTTTCTTTGATAAACTCCGTTTTTCTAGGTTTTTATCCATCGGCGATAATTTTACCCGTATTAAATGTACTTCTTCTTATGATAAATATTTAAAAAATTTAATTACTAAGAAGTTTGGGATTATAACAAATTTGGATAAACATATATTTAATTATTCTTCTCATGTTTTGTCCAATACAGAAGAATTTGTTTTATCTGCTGGCTTACAATTTTGCATTCCTCCCCCTTCTGTTGATAAAATCTCAGTATTTAGTGAAATTGAATTATTGTATACTCAATTAAAACACCATTCGCCTATTTCTACTGATGAATTAACTAGTGTTAAAATTCAGTTGGGCGAATTAGGTCGGAGGTTTTCTGCCATAAATACTAAATCTAGTGATTTTGTTTGGCAGAAAAATCATTTTGAAGCGGCAAAATTAATTAGGTCTAATCCCGACATTTATCTTTCTCGCCCGGATAAAGGATCGGGCGTTGTTATACTTAACAAAACGGATTATATCTCCAAAATGTTACAAATCTTGGACGATAAAAGTAAATTTCTCCGTTTGGGTGATTTAAGCCATGATGATACTTTTCGTATGGAAATAAAAATCTAGAAAAGATTTCTCCAACTTCATAAAAGCGGATTTATTTCTAAGGAGATTTATGATAGAATCCGACCCATCGGTTCTCAAAGGCCTAGAATGTATGGTTTACCCAAGGTCCATAAACCCAACATTCCTTTGCGACCCATTTTATCTATGCTGGGTTCTGCACAACACGAACTTGGTAAATGGCTGGTTGATCTTCTTAAACCTGTGCTTTCTTTTTATTCGGTTCATTGTATCTCTGATTCTTTTCAATTCGTATCTCAGATACAAAAATTACCTTTATCAAAAAATACCGAGTTCTTGGCTTCCTTTTACATTAATAGTCTTTTTACTAATATACCTTTGGATGAAATCATTGGTATTTGTGCTGACTATCTATACCGTGGCCCCTTAAAATCTCCACAATTTCCTGAACGAATTTTCGTTGAACTGATGGAACTTGCTACTAAATCAGTCTCCTTTAGTTTCAACAACATTATGTACCGTCAAATTGATGGGATATCCATGGGTAGCCCTCTTGGTCCTTCGTTAGCCAACATTTTCGTTGGATTTTTGGAAAACGAATTATTTTCCAAAATTACTAAGCCAGCATTCTACACACACTACGTTGATGATACTTTTGCATGCTTTCCCTCTCGGAGCGAAGCTGAACAGTTTCTTCGTCTTCTTTGCAACTTGCATCCATCTTTACAATTTACTATGGAGGTTGAAGACTGTAGCTCTCTCCCATTCCTCGACGTTCGTGTTTCTAAAGTTGGTACTACGTTTGAGACCTCTGTTTATAGAAAACCTACATTTACAGGGCTCTATCTTAATTGGTTTTCTTTTGCCCCTCAGTCTAGAAAAATAAACCTCATTAGCGCTCTTACGCATCGTGCACTTATGATTTGTTCACCAAACCGTCTTGATACGGAACTTGGTGAAATCACAAATATTTTTCTTAATAATGGATATCCCATTAATATAATAAAATCTACTATTGAACGTAAAATTACTACATTTAATAGTGGTAAACATATTGGTCCATCACGTTGTCCCATTTATCTAAAATTACCATGGTTGGGTCCTGATGGCCTTCATATTGTTAAACGGATTTCTTCTGCTACTCAACGTTGTTTTCCAGCTACTATGCTTAGAGTAATTTACACAACTCGAACCTTTTTCTCTTCTTTTCGTAAAGATGTTTTGCCAACCATTCAAAAGAACTCTGTTGTTTATAAATTCGTTTGTCAGTGTGGAGCTGACTACGTTGGCAAAACATCCCAAAGATTAGAAATGAGAATATCCCAACATATCCCTCGGGATATTCGACTACACCAAGTTTCGAGAACATCCGGGCACTCCCAAGCTCATGAGTCCGCCATTGGCAATCACCTGTTGAGTATAAATAGGTGTGCCGATCAATATTCCGATGGGTGGTTTTCTGTTTTATACAGTGCTAGGTCGAACTATCATCTCAATATCATTGAGGCGTTAGTTATTAACAACTCTCGACCTAGCCTGTGTAGACAAAAGATTCTGAAACATCAGTTGGAGATATTCATTGATTTAAAACCACCTGAACAGTGAGAATTTTTTTTTTCACTGTTCTTCCAACTGAAACCAAAATTCCCCTCTTCCCTCATTCGTTTTCTTAGTTTTTAATTTATCATTCTGACGTTTCCTCTTAGAGGGTCAGACGATAAGGCCTTAAGGAAATTTTAATTTCACCTGCCCATTTCTTGTTTTTTGGTATTTAAATTAAATTATGTTTCCTCTGAAATTTCTCCTTCCATTTTGCTGTACCAAAAATTTACTTATATATATATATATATATATATATATATATATATATATATATATATATATATATATATATATATATATAATTTAATCCATTCGTTATATTTTATAAGTAATCATCACTTAAGTTTTCGCTCTTGCGTGAACTTTGTTTTAAACTTGATAGAAATTCAACGATTGACTCCTGTTGAGCTTGTTGATAAAAGGGGCCCCTAGAGTCTTCCCAACTTTATTTAAAGCGCTTTATAAGTTTTTTTTTGCCGTAAAACACTTATATATATATATATATATATATATATATATATATATATATATATATATATATATATATATATTCGGATTGAAGTATTGCCCTGTTTAGTCTCACGACTAATATTTTTAGATTCACCTCTTTGACAAAGGATTAGTTTACTATTAATTGACTGAGCGCCCTTACCGAGGAATACCGACGGAGCTGGTCAGGCATTTTTGTAGGCCCAAGCGTACTCATCAAAACCACATTTAACCTTATATCTAACCTCCTGGAGAGGAATTAAATAAATATGTATACGCCCTCATTTCTGAAAAAAAAAAGCAAGTCTTCTACAAAAATAGTCCAAAAACGTCGGCAAAAATACACCAAGAACTTCCATTGCAACAAAAAAAAAAAATGGAAGAATAGGCTAACCAGCAACGTGTCAAGTATTTTCTAGGTAAATTCATCCAATACTATGTAGATAACAAAGGCTCTATAGACTGGCTAAAACGATGATGATCATGATCAGGAGCTGATTATAATATGTTGCCCAATGTTAAAGATTGATAATCAATGCTTTTAAGAAAATTAGTGGTCTCAGCAATGAGAACAAGTCCAACTTCTGCGATACAAAAGTAGAGAGAGAGTGAGCCACCTGACATTGCAGCTGTAAAGTTCTGCTGGGGGAACGGCTACTATACGACGCGTCACAATTGAGAAACATCTCTTATACATCTGTTATAGGACGAATATCGAATTCAACGGCAAGTCCTGGGAACATATACCGGAAAAAAAAACAGTTGGAAAGAAGCCATACACCATCAACTATGACTATACAATTCCTAGAGCTACGCACCTAATAAACAGGGCTATGGGACAAGAAAGAGAAAGAAGCAACCTTAATAGAAGTTAGTGTCCCCAATGATGCTGGATTAACCAGTGCTAAAATAAAAAAGATAACGAAATACTAAAGTCTTATGTACGACAAGAAAAGAAACTGGAATCTTAGGAAGATCTCCATAATTCCAGTGATTATAGAAGCAACTGGACTCACACGAAAGGAATTTCAACATCTACCTGGCAAATATCCCCGTTATACCAAGTGCAAGAGAGATTCAAACAGTTGCACTTAAATGGGTCTTTAAAAGATCTCTCGATTTGAGTGTATGAGATAGTGGATGAATGTCTAGCGTCCGGTAGGATGTTCCATCCCCAACTTTAACATAATGATTGGAAAATTAGGAAAATAAAAAAAAACTACGCGTATCTGCCGGTTTCGAATGAATACGAAAACATCATTTCTTCCTGCACAAAATGTACTTTGATTAAAAAAATATTTTTAGATCAATGTTATTTTTGGATGGAAACGTACTTCCTTAATTATCCTGCCAACACAAAGTGTGGAGGGTGACATTTGACTTGCTGTAAACAGGACGCTGATGATACAAAAGTAAAAATATTCCTTTCCATCGAGATACGTCCACGCATTTTCGTCAGGTGATCTGGGCATCCTGTTTGGGGTTTTTGTTTTTGTTTCTTTTTTTTTTTTCACGATTAACTTTGAAACAGCGTTTTCGTCGCTAAACGCGTAAATCGAATTGACGCATTTTATTTTAGATGAGTGCCTTGAGTCAAACTAAAAAGCGATGTCCGTCGGTTGACCAGTCATACTATTTTCTTCGATCTGTCACACTTAAATTGAATTTCATTTCCTCTGTGAGGCGTAAATTCGAAGTAACATGTTCGTCCTTTGTAACAATTGAGTTTTAATAGAATTTTCTTTTCTTTGTTAAGCGTAAGTTTGAAATCACATTTTTGTCAGTCTGTCACGCTTAAGTTTTAACTAGAACGCTTTTATCTTCTACGCTTAAGTATGAAATAGCAAATTATTTTATCTCGGAGGCATAATTTCGAAACAGCAAGTTTTAAATATATTTTGTGTTTGTCCGTTTGGATTTTTTGTGGGGGAGGGAGGGGAGTCACCACTTGTCAAGGCCCAGGGGGAACTCAAGGATTAAGGTTAAGTGTTAGATACATGGCGAAACAAGATCAGTCACAGGAGAACTTGGGCAGGGCTAGATTATCTAAACTGACGACAATATTAATTTGTTCACATTAGACTTGAAAACGACAGTGTTATAGTCAGTCGAAAAGCAGTCAAACGGTATTGCGTTCACAGACAAACAGCTCTAGAAAAGAGACTTTGCACGTGATATTTTCGTTTAATTTTGAGCACAGCTAGGGAGTGAGGAAAGCTGTTGGCGATTGTTTCAGGTAGGCGAGTATTTGTTCTGAATGTTTATGTGGGATCTTAGATTGGAGCTCAGTCAACCATCTGCCAGGAAAATATCGATAAATCAGAGGCTCGTAACCTCTCTTTTGTGAAAAGAGGAAGTAAGAAGGAGTTTAAAATAGTATTTTCGCTCATCCATCATGCTGAAGTCTGAAACAGAATTTACGTCGGTCTGTAACACTTAAGTTTAAAATTGAATTTTGAAATCGTAGTTTCCTCAGTCTGGCATGTTTAAGTTTAAAATTGAATTTTCTTTTGTCAAGCATGAATTTTAAATAGCAATAGATGGACGCCCGGCGTTACAATACGATTAAACATGATATTTTAATTTATGCCGATTGCGAATGTATTATTATAGAATCAATCCGATATTGATTATTATATATTACGAGGAATAATTTGCTCGGTGGACTTATCCGCAAAAAAAAAAAAAAAAAAAAAGAATAAAAATATAAAAATGATAAAGTCTTTCATCAAATTCCGTCTGTGTTTGTTTACAATACCATGTCAGCTGATATTTGGGCTTGCAATCTTAAACATAGTCTTTCTTCTCTTATAGATAAAAAATAAGAATTTTTACATGAGAATATTTTACGTTAAACCGGGCAATGTTACACCGGTATAACGTAAAATATTCTGTAATTTTTTTTTTCATCTATAAGAGAAGTAAGACTATTTTTAAGATCAGATTTTTTCGATTTTCGATACTTACCGGATGAATATATACACAAAACATATCTAAGAACACTGCCAGACATATAAATTATCTTTGTGTGAAATTTGCAAGAGATAGGCTCAGCCGTTTCGGAATATATGAGAAGGAACTCACACACACAGTTATTTTTATATAATAGTAGAGAGATAGAGATTTTTGTTGATCTGCCATGCTTAAGTTTGTAATAGAATTTTCGTTGATTAGTTAGCTTAAGTTTAAAATAGAATTCGCTTTTATCTGTTAGGCACAAGTTTGGAATACCATTTTCGTTTGTAACGCTTAAGCCAGTGATTGTACTTTCCTCGCTAAACGCGTAATTTTAATGGGCGTATTGTTTTTCTTCTGTTGATCCATTATTAATATTAATTTTATTTTATACTCTTATTTTATTTGTGCAATTATGTAAGTGCCCACACCACCACCACTATCACTGTCCACTTACTCTCCACTGTTACTCTTACTACAACATGACTATCTTGTTTTCGAATTATGTTGATTTAATTTTTGTATTCGACTAAGAAAGTCAGCAGTGGGTCTGACTATATAGTCTCTCTCTCTCTCCCTCTCTCTCTCTCTCTCTCCCAGTCTCTATCTATCTATCTCTTTTATTCTTTTCTCTATTTCGCTTACTCTCTTTCTCTCTCTCTTTCTGTCTTATACTCACATGCACGCACACAATATATATATATATATATATATATTGTGTGTGCATGCATGTAAGTATAAGACAGAAAGAGAGAGAGATAAAGAAAGAGAAAGAGAGCAAGCGAAATAGAGACAAGAATAGAAGAGATAGATAGGGAGAGAGGGAGATAGATAGATAGATAGATAGAGAGAGAGAGAGAGAGAGAGATTGTATAGTCAGACCCACTGCTGACTTTCTTAGTTGAATACAAAAATTAAATCAACATAATTCGAAAACAAGATAGTCAGCTAGCTTATATATATATATATATATATATATATATATATATATATATATATATATGTGTGTGTGTGTGTGTGTGTGTGTGTGTGTGTGTGTGTGTATTAGCTAGCTATCATTATCTCTCTGCTGCTCTCTCTTTCTATCTATCTCTATCTGTCGTTCTGTCTCTCTTTTTGTTACTTTTCTGTCTCTCTCTCTTTCTCTCTCTCTCTCTTTCTCTTTCTCTCTCTCTCTCTATCTCTCACTTTCTCTCTCTTCTATCTCCCCCCTCCCTCTCTTTCTCTTTCTCTCTCTCTGAACAATCATTTTAACCCCGTTTATGAACCGTCCTCATAATATGCAACACATTGTTTGCGCAACCTGTGGGGGTGGATGTTCAGAAAATAAAAGCAATTCACTCGTCGCTATCATTATTGGCTCTTTCACATCTCGGTCGGAAAAAAAAGAAAAAACAATAATCATGTTTATATTAGATTGTGACCTCGTCATCAATGTTCCAATTCAATCATTTTCAAAAGAAATATCTTTATATAAAGCAGGGTTATCTGTATGTGTGTCGCGGCATAACAGTTAAGAAGTGAACCTAAGAGTCAAACTTTCTGCAGATTTAGAAATCATAACCTTCAAGCCGATATCGAGAAGTTCTTCAATCTTTTTGAAAACTCGTTATTCAAAATTAAGTAAAAGTACATTATAGTATTGTTGGGGACGCACCCCTATTACCAAGGATAATGAACTATTCCATGACGTCACTTCCGTCCATATATATGTGTTTTATTATACTGTGGAACCAACCTATGAACAAATTCTGTCATATGATGTTGGAGCTTGTATTCTTCATATAATGCCCGACGGTACCAAAAAATAGATCGCACATGCATCTAGATTGCTACTACCAACCGAGAGATAGAACTCGCAGATCGAAAAAGAGACATTAAGTATCATATTCGCCGTAACGAAATTTCATAAATACTTACATAACAGAAATTTTACATTGCAAAACGACCATAGGCCATTGCTTACGATTTTCGGATACAAAAAAGGATGACCGACATATACTGCTAATAGACTGCTGAGATGGGGTACAATTTCACTGAACTATGATTTCACACTGAAGTACTTGTCATCAAAACAAATTAGCCATGTTGATAGCCTATCTAAGTTGATACCTATGGAAAGGGGACCTTTTGAGGATTTCATCATTGCTGCTCTTCGTACTGACTGCAAAATAAAGACAATGATAGGCCACAAAATTAGAGAGCTTCCGGTATCCCTACTTAACTGAAATTAAAAGAGAAGCAGATAAAGATGACATTATCTGCGACATCAAAAATAAGATCGCCATAAAGGACGACACTATTCCTCAAAAATTCTCACTTTGCGACAAGCTCTTACAATATGTCGAAAGAGTGGTGATTTAAAAATGTCTCCAAAAAACAAATTCTACGGAATTTTCACACAGGACACCTTGGAAAAAACTGAATGAAGAACTTAATAAGAAGCTACGTCTGCTGGTCTAACATGGACAAAGATATCATGGAAATTATAGACTCTTGCACAGCTTGCGTCCTCGCTGAAAAAGCACCACGAATTACAATCAAACCCTGGCCGAAGATTCATCAACTGTGGTCTAAAATTCATAGCGACTTTGAAGGTCCGCTCGGAAACCACTATTACTTAATCGTAGTCGATAGCTACACCAAGTGAGGTATTAAGGTGCAAAAGACTGACGACTGAGACAACGAGAAATGTCCTACATGATCTGTTTGCTCGTTTTGGTGTAGTAGATTGCATCGTAAGCGACAATGGAACTCAATTCACGCCTGCAGAGTTCAAAAGTTTTTGCGAGACGTTCCAAATTAAGCACATAACCACTCCACAATATCACCCGTGATCGAATGGGCAAGCGGAACGCTTTGTGGGCACTCTCAAACGAGCACTGAAGAAGGCTCAATAGGCCACAACTGATAAATCCCTTCAACAATTCTTACACGTGTATACGATTACACTTAATCTTTACACCCCAACAGTAGCTTCACCAGCGGAAATTATGTTTGCAAAGAAGGTGAGATCGTTTTTGACAAACTTGCGTACCCAGTAAACGTTTCATGCCAGGAGAGAGAAAAAACGAGAGAGAGAGAAAGAGAGAGAGTTTTATTCAAAAGTTACAAAAATAGCACCTCATTCTGGGATGTGCTACGATCAGTAAGAAAATCGGCGATATGGCATATATCGTGGAAAGATCGAAACATACATATAAACGTCACCCAAATCAATTAAGATGTCGCGCAGATGACATAACCGTTGGAGGAAGAACCGATCGACAATATTTTAGATACATTTGATCTCGAACCTCCCCAAACAACACCTGAACGGTCGGTTCGGAAAAGGTCACCGATCTACTAATGATTGATCCTAAACGTAAAAAGTATTAACAGCTTTTACGGAGCTTGGGAGGGAGTGTTGGGGACGTCACTTCCGTCCATGACGTCACTTCCGGGTAACGCGAAGCGTGTGGTCGTTCACAACTAGTCCTGCCATTAGCAAATATAGTGTTCAATTACCCCTTTTATGTATTTTTGTTAAAACATTTTTATTTGTTACTGTGTCTTTCTCGTCATTTATTCAACAACTAATGCCGCAACAAGTATTTATTTGCTTCCCCACGAAAGCAAAAATGTGACACAAGGTCGTTTTTAATGTAGGGGGAAAACCAGCTCCGCCAAAAAAAGGGGACCTCTGGCAATTGCAAAAATATAAATTGCCTTAGTCTACTACTAGTCTCTAACTCCTGGACAGGATTCAAAAGAGAGTCGCCAACCTTAAAGGTCCTGAACTGTCATCTGAGCTTCAGCCTCTGTCCTATCGACGAAATGTTGCATCCCTCTGCCTGCTCAACAAATATTTTAATGGTGAATGCTCCAACGAACTACAAGCACTTGTACTCCATCGACGAAAATACCCCCGACAAACCCGACAAGCAGCAAAATCCCACCCCTCCACAGTAGAGATCTCTAGATGTAAGAAAGAGTTCTACTCCAATAGATTCTTCCCCAGAACTGCTAGACTGTGGAACTCCCTTTCGGGATTCTACTTTTCCAACTGTATTGACATGCATATCTTTAAGTGTGATGTGAACAGACATCTAGCTGCTCATCTCCCTACATAGTATCCCTGCAACTTATGTCCCTAATAATAGCCTCCTACTTCAAAGTTGCACTGTGCAATTAACTTGAATGTAGCATCAGAACAGATACACTTCGATCTTAGACCAAAAGCCAATTTGTATTCGTAAAAGAACAAGTGCATTATAAACAAATGTTCCGCCACTTTTAGCATTTTCTTTTCTAACCGACAGAACAACATATTTATAATAATCTGAACGTTTTCACAACCAGTTAAAGAAATAAATACGTAAATAAATAAATGAACATGAATATCTGTATTATTTTTATTGTTCGGACTACTGTTCTTATCTTGATGGTTTTGTGCACAACGTTTCGGCCGATGTAACTTCCGACCTTTCCGAAGTGTGTTTTGTTGGACTCGGGAATCTTTCTGTCCATCTCGGAGATATTTTTGTATGACTCGGTATTCTGCACGGAATTTCGAACGGAACGATTTATTTGATTCTACAGAGTAAGCCTGCCTACGTTCCGTCGGGTAAAAAGTCTTAAATAATTCGCAATTCGTAGTGTAGACCGCACCGAAGATTGGACCTTCAACCTCTAGAAAAGTGTCACTTAGAACTGTATGTTGCCTAGTATTTTATCCGTTGCACCACGGGATCTTTGACATCCGACAGAAAGATTTCCGAGTTCAACAAAAAGATTCTCGGGTTCGAAAAGATACACCTAAAGAAGGGCGGAGATTGCATCGGCCGAAACGTTGTGAAAATGACATTCAAAATGAGAACAGTAGTTTGAGTAATCGAAATAATAAAATTTATCTATCTTGATCTCCAAAATTAAAACTGAAACCGATATAAGGACTCGTGACACAGTAGACAGCGTACATGGTAAAATTCAATTGCAATAAAGTTACATTCCTGAAGATTTGTAGTATTGGGAATCCCAGATTAAATGCTATATAAGAAGTTTTAGAAATAGAAAGTTATGTAAACATATTTTGTTTCTCATCAGCGATTTAGCGGGGTCAGAAAAGGTTGGGTTTGACAGGCGTCAGACCAAGTCACCTTTGACGACCTAGATAGTATGCACCGAAAATTAGGGGTGACACGGAATCGTGGTCGTAGGCTTCCAGTTGACGGCCACATGGGAAGAGAGTGGTTTTGAGCAGCAGAGAAAGCAGATCGGAGATTTCGGCTCTCCGACAACTAGGGTCCAAGATATTAGGCTTGCCTTGAATAAAAGATTGAAGCTTCAGTCCATCTTGTTGTCATTAATGAATCCGTCTGTAGTGACCACTCCCCAACGAGATGGAGACCAGCAGCGACCAAGAAGGCATCATCCAAGGCAACCCGGTATGTACGCATTGTACATGGCACATACACGTCTCGAAGACTTTCAAGGCAAGAAACGGTGTAAGGATAAGAACACACACACACACACACACACACACACGCGCGCGCACACATAACAGTGAACTGCACGTAATATACGCAAGAGCATACACACACACCTATATATGTAAGAACGGTGATAAACACACATACTCTTAGTAAAAGGTACCCGTAAAAGTAACAAGAAAAGGGAAGTAAAAGTAAACGATTAAATAAATAAATAATAAAATAAATAATAAAATAAATAAATACACAAACAAATCTTTAACAGATTGAAGGTTCAATTCTCGGTGCGGGTGAGCCAAATAACACAAATACAAATTACTTAGAACTTCTACTCGGTCATGGCTGTCGTAACGAGAACATGCTACCCCTGTGGATTAAATAAAATGTTCCGTTCGAAATTCCGTGCAGATTCCCGATTTCGGCATAAACATTCCAGAGAAGTTACACCTAAAGAAGGTCGGGGGTTACATCGACCGAAACGTTGTGAAAATAACACTGAAGATGAGAACAACAGTCCGAAGAATCTAAATACCACATAACAAATAAGTCTCTACTTACTAACCTACCTACGAGGTCGGTTTTTAATATGTGGGAAATTTAGCTCTGCCCCCCCCCCCAAAAAAAAAACAACCCCCGGACACTCTAGAGTGCGACAGTAATAAAAATTACTTTAATCCAGAAGTTCTCTTTCACAAACCGGGGACAGAAAAGAGTAAATATAGTATCAGAACACGTTGTTCCTAAAAAATAAAATTTTCTATTAAACTTAGGGTATTTTCCAGACATGTCTTGTCGGACTCGGGAATCTGCATGGAATTTCGAACAGAACCATTTATTTAACCTACGGATGTAGGTTTTATTTTGAGGAATGAGAGTGCGAGTCGAATATCATTCTTTTTTTTTACAACACAAAACTTTTGCTTACTCTTTGCTAGATTCTTTCGTCAAAATACCGCATTCATTTCGTGGCTTTAAACCTACTTAAAAGATTTTCAGATGAATAAACATGTACATGCGAATGATAAAGAGTTGGAAAAGCTACAAACGAATGAGAAAAAAATGGCCAAGATTAGAATAAATAAAAATAATTATCATTTTTCACCACGTTTCGACCGGTGTAACCTTCGACTTTCTTCAGGTATATCCTGCCGAACTCGGGAATTTTTCTGTTCGACTGAAGAAGGTTGGAAGTTACATCGGTCGAAACGCTGTGAAAATGACACTCAGGGTGAAAACAGTAGTCCGAAGACTCCAAAAAAGACAAATAACCATATCTCTTCTAAAAAAAAAAATTCAGAAACATAAGTCCTTATTACAGGGTGAAACGATAAATTTGTCACCCTAGAAAAGACGACATGATTCCATTTCCCGTTTTCTTTTTTTTCTTTTTTTTTTGCAGACCATCTACTTGTTGGCCAAGTTTACAAAGCCTTCTATCATGTCTGAAAATGACACAATGTTCAACAAGCTAGATCGGAGATGTGCCGCTGTACAACTCATGCTCTCTGCCGATCCAAATTATGACACCAGGACCATGGTCAGCATCCTCACGCTGGATTGTCACGAATAGCTGGGACGTGTCTAGGGTGATGAAAGAAAAGTTTCCGGTCGCGGTTATGGTCTTTGGTGTGGTTTCAAGTGCGGGCCACATCATGTCACATCTTCGAAGTCGGTTTGAAAGTCAACACCAAAGTGTGCCTGGATGTGCTGAAGAGTGTGATGATCCCCTGATGTAATCAGGTGGTCGCTGGCAACCCCTTTATCGAACTATTTTAGATTTATGCGGAGAGATCACGCCGAACTAGTAAACACTCTAAGTAGGTTAAAAAGGCAACATATTTTCCTTTGTTCGTAGCCAATGTGAATAAAGTGTTCACCTTCAGTCCGATTGATTCATTTTCTCATTAAAATATATTATTCACTCGTGTATCACATTAACAAATGTACTTTTAGAAACGCTGTAGTAGTAGTAGTAGTAGTAGTAGTAGTAGTAAGCTCAATCAGTTGTAACGTGTCTTTCCTTCTTTCCGTACTAGTGACAGTAGAGTCGTTCTTTATTTTCATCTTCTTTCTTGAAATAGTCGCTGTAATTATTTAAAAAAAAAAAAAATCTTCACTACGTGTCACTCAGGACTTCGTGCCCTTTACATAATATCCTGAACACGTCACTAGAATCTAGAAGCTGTAGAAGCAGTTTCTGAGCCAACTATAACAATCATTAAGTAAACTAGACTTTCTAGCTCGGAAACTACTGCGCCGATCTGGATGACATTTTGTATAAACCATCGTTATGATACGGTGCAGCGAACTAAGTATCCGCTCTATGCACAGTGAGGAATTAATAGGTGTCAATATGATTAGTATTTAATACAAAAATGATCACAAATTTACCATGTTCAATCATATATCTATGATATGAATCTCAACCGTCTGTGTGTGTTTTTGTATGCCTGCTAAAAACTTTTGTCATCCGCATCGAACAGGGATGAATCTGATATCGTTAGAAAGAGTGATATCTCGGATATATAATATCGAAAAATTAGAAAATATCGTC
Source organism: Euprymna scolopes (assembly GCF_053919585.1). Lineage (NCBI taxonomy): Eukaryota > Metazoa > Mollusca > Cephalopoda > Sepiida > Sepiolidae > Euprymna > Euprymna scolopes. Next base: position 86,161,376 of record NC_136506.1, on the reverse strand, counting down.
AATTATTTCATGCAGAAATGTCGTTTTGTTTGAATAGGAGCTCAGGTAAAAATCTTGGTTTCGTCACTGTTAAACGAACGGTCGTTTCGTTGTTTCATTTTAAAAAGCTAAATTTGCAATGTCATAGCATCTGTGTCGTCGTGGTCGGATCGATAACGTTTTCGCTTATGAAGTTAAGTTTTGCAAGTTCGCGCCCAGCACGTGGCTTTTCTTTTTAAATCTTTTTAATAACGTTTTCTCTCTCTTATCTTTTAAAATTCTCAACTTTCTTACGCGTGCCCATCATGCGATATTTTTCTTTCTTTTAATAACACGATAAGATGGCGCCCAAGTCCCGTTTTTATTTAACGGTATTTTACGACCAGGCAATGCAGCAGCACCCCACCCTGCCGCTAGTTTTGTATAAAGAACTCATTCTAAGTCAACAAGTTATAACTTTTGCCCGTTTTAAAGAGCTAAATGTCTAGTTTCTTTATAATAATTTATGACATTACTGAAAGCTGTTACTATGATTGTCAACCTTGTCAAGGGAAAATTGTGATAGTTAGGTAAAAGAAGACAATATCTAAGATGCACTAAAAACATATATATGGAAGATTAGATTACATACGACGGATGATGAATCATTTATGCAAACAGTAGATAATAGATTGTTGCGCTTCACGCCTTCCACAAAAAAATGCAAACGGTATTGAAGTCTTCACGTTAAAGCATCGGTTTGTTCGAGGAGGGAAAAGTTGGGAATTTCTAAATCAGTTACTGTTCTTATATATAAAAAAAATCATTGTAAAGTTGTTAAAAGTAGGTTTTCTAACTTATTGGTACGAAAAAAATGTTCATTTTATAATGGAATTAGTTTGGGTGATTGGGAAACCGTGAATTCGCGTTTTTTTTTTTTTTTTTTTTTTTTAGATAAGAGATTTAATTAAATGATTATGATTTGTTAGCAAATAAATGTGCAAAGTTTACCTATTTCTTATTCTCTTTCACTCTATATCTCTCTCTATCTCTCTATCTCTCTCTCTCTCTCTCTCTCTCTCTCTCTCTCTCTCTCTCTATATATATATATATATATATATATATATATATACTAGCAAAAGTACCCGTCGTTGACTGGGTTCAAAAACACAGAAAATGGACTCTGATTTATGAAAGTATGATAGGTTATGAAAAGGAAGGGTTGTAAAGAGATTGCTTCGAATTTGGGGTATCAAAACCAAAGCAAAATATGATGAAAGTAAAAATGAAATAGATAAACCCCATAATTTATCATACCATACCTGTTAACACTGAAACACTTATCACAATATTCTGTGGATCTATATTAAAAAAAAAAACTTGTTAAACTTTGTGACATATTTCCATTCTATGGAGGTCAGGCGAGAACGAATACCCCATAATTTTATTATACCATATTTCTTCAAACTGAAACATAATTATCAAAGTATACTTACGCAGATAGATGTCAAAATCTTTATTAAAGTGTGTGCCTATTTCCATTCTATGGAGGCCACAACATCTATCAGACCCCACAATTTTATTATACCATCCCTATTTAAGTTAAAACATACTTATCAAAGTATTATTATGTACATCTATATAAAAAACACTAGTAAACTTTTTTTTTTTTTAATTTTTAAATTTTTTATTTCGATACTTTGTGGGTCATGCGCGTACGCAGACCACAAAATTTTAATGAATCATCATTATGCCAGATCAAACATAGCCATTCCTGTGTCTCGATATATCTTCTATCATTATATGCGATCAGTTTTCTATAATAGTCAACCATATAGGAGCCTATTCGTGACCAGACACACACACAGGCGTTCAGCTTTATATATATATATATATATATATATATATATATATATATATATATATATATGTTGCTTCAAACTTTATAATAAAGAGTAATGTGTAAGACTGTGACAACAGCATATTCTTTTCATTGTTTTGACTCTTGAGTGTGTATCTGTTGATATCTTATATGCTTTTATATAGAGTGATGTGGTTCTCGGTTGATTAATGGTATCGAACTGTGTCTGGTATATACTCTCGAGCCAAAACAATGATAAGGATATTCTGTTGTCATAGCCGTAGTAATGTGTATTGAATTGTGTGTGTATTTACTTGTTTCTTATCCCCTTTTCTCCCTCTCTATCGTGGCCACTTTATGCTAAAGATCAATGCGCATTAATTTACACCCCCACACACATACATATATGTGTGATCGTTTATGTATATTCATGTTTATTTAATTTATTTATTCCTTTATTTTCTATTGTTTTTGTTAGTTTTAAAACTATTTTGTATCGCTATCCTAGAGTAAATTTTGTTTTGTGAACACAGTTATTTGCTATTTCTCTTCTACAGCTTAATAGATGTTGAGGTTCTTTAAAGTACAGGATAGCAAATTTTTCATGAAGGCATAATCTACATGGGTCGTCTAGATGCCTACACGTGGTAGCTTGTCTTATTATTTTCCATTCGACTACCGAGAACTCAAAGAAAGCGGACATTCGCCGGTATGAATACCCACATATTCAACATATTCATATATATATATATATATATATATATATATATATATATATAGTAATATATAAATTATATATGGCGATTAAGCTACACTGAATATTCTGCGTTTCATCCACTATAGGATTCGTCAGGCTTATGCGCGAATTCTGTGGTTGCTTCTTGTTTTTATATATGTTGAGGATTTCTAGTTAGCCAATCAGCTTTCTAGTATCCACCGCGCCCGTTCCTATCATAATTACTAACTAGCTCTACCTACGTATTGAGCACTTTTGAAGTAAATACTTAAAGTTTACGCATAAATCTATACTTTCGTATATTAGGTTTATGTGAATAAATGAAGTAGTTATATATATATATATATATATATATATATATGTATATATATATATATATATATATATATATATATATATATATATATATATGTTGAATATGTGTGCATTCATACCGGCGAATGTCCGCGTTCTTCGAGTTCCCGGTAGTCGAATGGAAAATAATAAGACAAGCTACCACGTGTAGGCATCTAGACGACCCATGTAGATTATGCCTTCGTGAAAAATTTGCTATCCTGTACTTTAAAGAATCCCAACATCTATTAAACTGTAGAAGAGAAATAGCAAATAACTGTGTTCACAAAATAAAATTTACTCTAGGATAGCGATACAAAATAGTTTTAAAACTAACAAAAACAATAGAAAATAAATAAATAAATAAATTAAATAAACATGAATATACATAAACGATCACACATATATGTATGTACATATATATATGTATATATATGTGCATATATGTATGTACACATATATATATATTTATATATAAACTAACAATAAAAAAAAACGCTAACCTAGTTTTAAAACAGATCCTTTGTCCGATAAAATGCGTGCCCATTGGCTGATAGGAAGGGGCGCGGTGGATACTAGAAAGCTGATCGGCTAACTAAAATCTCAATAGGAGAGGAGCATATAAAAACGGTAAACAACCACAGAATTCGCGCATAAGCCTGAGAAGTCCTAGAGTTGATGAAACGCCGAATATTCAGTGTAGCTTAATCGCCATATATATTTTATAAATTACTATATATATATATATATATATATATATATATATATATATATATATATATATAGTAAGTTATGAAAATATATATGACAATTAAGCTACACAGAATATTCCGCATTTCATTCTCGTGAGAATTCATTAGGCTTATGCCTGATTCTCACGAGAATGAAACGCGGAATATTCTGTGTAGCTTAATTGCCATATATATTTTCATAACTTACTACCTAGCTCTACCTATATATGTTGAAGTAAATACCGAAAATTTACGCATAAAATTATATCTTCGTATATTAATTTATGTGATTGAATGAAGTAGTCATATATATACATGTGTTAAATGGAAAACTTTTGCGTCCTTTAATTTATTTATTTATTTATTTAATTAATTACTTTATTTATTTATTTTTTTAATTTAATTTATTTATTTAATTACTTTATTTATTTCTTTATTTAATTACTTTACTAATCGTTTACTGTTCTGACTTTTTTCTTTCTTACTTTCTCTTCCTTTTTAAAGTCAATAATCTTAAACACGTGAAAACAAAAATGACAAAGAAAATCGTTCGCACTCTCGATGGAAGCATGTGGATTTTTCTTTTCTTTTTCCTTTCTTTCCCTTCTTTTTTTTCCACTTTAAACGATTGCGTTTCTTTTTTTTTTCAAACGCGCCATGCGTGTCACATAAAAAGAACACCAAAAAAACACAATTGTATTAGAGTCTGTCTGTCTTTTCTCTATCAACTGAATAAGATCTGCTTGTGTGTGTGTGTGTGTGTGTGTGTGTGTGTGTGTGTGTGTGTGTGTGTGTGTGTGTGTGTGTTTCTAAGCGGCATATCAACCGATCCAAAACTTTTCTCGCTATTTGTCTGTTTTTTCTTTTTTCTTATAAATCGTCGTCTAGCTTCTTTTTTTTTTCTTTTTTTAAAGACCTATTCACGTCGTGATATTCCATCGATAACACGGTTTGTTCTCGCATCGATGATGCGACCTAATCGATGATGCGCCAAAATTTCGGCATCAGTGTTAAATGAAAATCTTTTGCGTCCTCTAATTTATTTATTTTATTTATTTATTTAATTAATTTAATTTATTTATTTATTTACTGGTTTAATTTATTTATTTACTTTATTTATTTATTTAATTTCATTTATTTATTTATTTAATTTATTTATTTATTTAATTTAATTTATGTATTTATTTATTTATTTAATTTATTTATTTATTTTATTTATTTATTTAATTTTATTTATTTATTTAATTTTATTTATTTATTTAATTTTATTTATTTATTTTATTTATTATTTAATTTATTTACTTATTTAATTTCATTTATGTATTTATTTATTTATTTAATTAATTTATTCATTTAATTTATGTATTTATTAATTAATTTATTTAATTTAATTTATTTATTTAGTTATTTATTTAATTTAGTTATTTATTTATTTTATTTATTTATTTATTTAATTTATTTATTTATTTACGTTATTTATTTAATTTATTTATTTATTTTATTTATTTATTTATTTATTTCATTTATTTATTTATTTAATTTAATTAATTTATTTATTTATCTAATTTATTTATTTAATTTTATTTATTCATTTATTTATTTAATTTAGTTATTTATTTATTTATTTTATTTATTTATTTATTTATTTAATTAAATTAATTAATTAATTTATTTATTTTATTTATTTATCTATTTATTTTACTAATCGTTTACTTTTTACTCATACTGTTCGATTCTTTTTACGATTGCATTTACTTTTACGGGTACTTTTAAAGAGTCTGTGTTCTTATCACCGTTCTTACTTATATACGTGTGAGTGTGTGTGTGTATTCTCTTACGTATGTTACGTGCAGTTCACTGTTATATGTATGTGCGGGTGTGTGTTCTGATCTGTACACCGTTTCTTTTGCCTTGGAAGGTCTCGAGACATGTATGTGCAAATAACATCATGTGTACATACCTACTTGCCTTGGCCAGCGGATGATATCTTCTTGGGCGTTGGTCTGTCATCTCGTTGGTCACTGCAGACAGATGCATCGATAAACAACAAGATGGATTTGAAGCTTCAATCTTTTATTACAAGGCAAGTCTATCATTTCGAACCCTGGTTGTCGGACACTCGAAATCTCCCGTCTGCATTCTCTGCTGCACAAAATCACTCTCAGCCCATGTGGTCGTCAACCGAAAGCCTACGACCACAATTCCCGTGTCACCCCTAATTTCCGGTGCATGTCAGCCCTAATTTCCGGTGCATTCTCTCTAGGTTGATACCTGTCAAACCTAACCTTTTGTGACCCTGCCACGTCGCTGAAGGGAAACCCAAAATATGCTTATATAACTTCTATTTCTAAAACTATCTATATAGCAATTAAGCTGGAATTCCCAATACTACAATGTTTTTCTTTTATATAAGCTCCATTGTTATATTTAGTATAAATTGAGTGTCTAAACAAAAACATACATCAAGTCTGTGGCCAAGGTCGCTGGGAAAATGGTGGGATCCTTCTACCGCTCCAGAAGATATCTTACTAATGATGCAATTCTCTATCTATATAAGAGCCAAGTACGTCCAAAGATGGAGTACTGCTGCCACATCTGGGCGGGGGCTGCAAAAAACAGCCTATACTGCCTTGACAGAGTACAAAATAGACTCCGTGGCTTGGTGGGGGATGCTCTTTTCTCTACCCTGCAACCTCTTTCCCACAGAAGAGACGTAGCGAGCCTGTCATTGTTCTTTCGTTATTTCCATGGCAGGTGCTCGTCTGAGCTCCATTCTCTGGTCACCCCCTCGCCAATCTTTCTCAAAAAACACCCGACTAGCTGAAACCACCGTCAATAATTTTCCCCACTCCCTATCTGTGCCTAAATCAAAACGTAGATACCATGAACTAAGCTTCTTTCTTAGAACTGCACGCCTGTGAAACTCTGTTCCGCTTGCCTGTTTCCCTCCTGACTTCAACCTGGATGTCTTCAAGTCCAACACAAACAAATTCCTGATGAACCGCCCCCCCAAGTAATGACACCTTACCAATTCTCCAATACTATTGCTAAACTGTCCCTTTGATTACTGTACACACAATAACCCTTATCCCTGAGTGGCCATTGGGCCTTGATAAGTGGTGAACTCCATGTAAAAAAAAAAAAAAGTATGGGTAGGTTACCATTCAGTACGGACCCGACGAGGAAAGACCAGATAAGAACGAATACTTGGATTTATAAGACCCAAAAATCCATCTTTGATCTCCACTCGAGACCCATGGCGCAGTGGATAGAGGCGTTGAATCTCTATGGTTCCAGGTGAGCATTGTTTGAATCATTGGTTTCAATCCTACTCAAAGCCGGCCAGAGGATTAGTTGGCCAAAATGTGATGAGATAACTATGGAAGGCAGTAATTGCAGAGCGTAAAATTAAGAGACACAACATTCCTATCTCGTCACAATTAACCACCTGACGAAAGCCAGAGGAATAGTTGACCAAAACATCGTGAAACAACTACTGTTGTGTAGCAGGAGGCTCATATTGGGAGACATATAACGAGACATTATAACGGGGACTCATATTGGGAGACATATAACGAGACATTATAACGGGGACTCATATTGGGAGACATATATAACAGTGATGACAATTCTGATGGGGAGACATATAACGGGACATTATAACGGAGACTCATATTGGAAGACATATAACGAGACATTATAACGGGGACTCATATTGGGAGACATATATAACAGTGATGACAATTCTGATGGGGAGACATATAACGGGACATTATAACGGGGACTCATATTGGGAGACATATAACGAGACATTATAACGGGGACTCATATTGGGAGACATATATAACAGTGATGACAATTCTGATGGGGAGACATATAACGGGACATTATAACGGAGACTCATATTGGCAGACATATAACGAGACATTATAACAGGGACTCATATTGGGAGACATATAACGAGACATTATAACGGGGACTCATATTGGGAGACATATATAACAGTGATGACAATTCTGATGGGGAGACATATAACAGGACATTATAACGGAGACTCATATTGGGAGACATATAACGAGACATTATAACAGGGACTCATATTGGGAGACATATAACGAGACATTATAACGGGGACTCATATTGGGAGACATATATAACAGTGATGACAATTCTGATGGGGAGACATATAACGGGACATTATAACGGAGACTCATATTGGGAGACATATAACGAGACATGATAATGGGGACTTATATTGGGAGACATATAACAAGACATTATAACAGGGACTCATATTGGGAGACATATAACGAGACATTATAACAGGGACTCATATTGGGAGACATATAACGAGACATTATAACGGTGACTCATATTGGGAGACATATGACAATTCTGATGGGGAGACATTTATATATATTACATTATGACGATGGCTGTGACAATTCTTGGAGGTTTAATATTAATAATGCTTGGGAGATATGATGTAACAGTTCTTATACACATATAGAGAGGAGGAGATACATCACTTATGATGATGATGGTGAGGACACATATTATTTGGAAGGGTTTACACAAAGTTCGTTATAAGATAATAATAAACACACTTACCTTTTCTGTTGTAAGGAATGACCAAACGACACAAACAGTTACCAAATGATTTCTTTATTCTTCAATCGGCCGATCGATGACGTCAGGAATTCAAACTTTGATTTCCATGGTCTATTTTTCCTCCTTTCGCTTTTAAGGGGCTCTCTTCTCCAACTGACTCTAACTCATCAACTCTAACCCATCAACTCTGTCTTCCAACTGACTTCTAACTCCGAACCCACAGAATCCTATATTGAGAAATCTTTGTTTATGACGTCAGAAGTGTGGTTTTTAAACGTGATTAATTTTCACGTAGCTTTACATATGTTTGCCTAAACACACTTTTGGCAAACAAAAGAATCCTCAATTCTAATTCTAACCTATTTTTAAACAATATATTTTTTAATTTGCATTGTCCATCCTTTTAACTGACATATTTAATATCTAGATTTCTAAAGAATGGACAATGGATTCTTTTTCTGACATAAACAATATTTAACTATTTCTAATAGAATTAACAATATTTAACTATTTCTAATAGAATTAACAATATTTAACTATTTCTAATAGAATTAATAATATTTAACTATTTCTAATAGAATTAACAATATTTAACTATTTCTAATAGAATTAACAATATTTAATTATTCCTAATAGAATTAACAATATTTAACTATTTCTAATAGAATAAACAATAGTTAACTATTTCTAATAGAATAAATAATATTTAACTATTTCTAATAGAATTAACAGTATTTAACTATTTCTAATATAATAATCAATAAACTTAATTTCTAACATTCCATTCTCCATTATCTTTAACACTTGCATACAGGGTTCGATTCTAACCCTAACCCTAATATCATTTTCACTTACCTCGTATGTCTTCTTTCTTACATGATAAGGGGCAGCCCTTTCGTGTAATACTACTATGAAGATGAGGATAATAGTCCACAAATAAATAAATAAAAATATACACATTACTCATCTCAAAGGATTCCAATAATAAAATAATGTATTTTCGACATTGTTGATTTTAGAGCCATTGATGTAACCGTAAAATTATAATTGCCCCAAGCCCCCAAAAAATGGGAGCTTAAATTTAGACAGAGAAACTTTTCAGGTAAAGAATTAATCCAGTCACGATCAGCAGAGCGCAGTTGTCTTTTATTGTCAAGACAAAAAGCTATTACCGAATAATTCCAAAAGATTCAGAACATTTTATAAAGCGATTCTGAAATTTGATTGGTTCGTTCTTATAACCTATAATTATAAATAAAATTGCCTAAATTTTTGGTCCTGCATATGACCTTAAATTATATCCAGTGGTGAGGCCGCAGCTTGTGGGCTTTGGGGAGTGTGGAGCCATCTTTTAATTGCCATTGCTCCCAGGTCCACTCTGACCCCGGAGTGGTAGTATCTGTTAGGGTCCCAACTATGGGTAAAATAGAAACCGACTTGAAAACAACAAATATATTCTATTTAAAAAATTGTCTTCAAAATCTTTGGATTCAGCATTAAATAACATGAAAAGGGTTGATATGCCGTAAAACAAAAACAACCAACAAACCAACCTAAATCTTTCTTTTTAATATGCCAAAAGTATTGCAATTATAGTTTTTTTAATGATTTTTACGTCGGTTTACTGCAACACTTTTCCGTTGACACGCCATGCACCTTTAAGAAACTAGCTCAGTTTACCAACACCTAAAGAAACGTGACTGCTTCGTTTTCAGTATACGAGGGTTGGTTGGTTGGTTGTTTTTGTTTTACGGCATATCAACCCTTTTCGGGTTATTTAATGCCGAATCCAAAGATTTTGAAGAAAAAAATGTTTAATAGAATATATTTGTTATTTTCAAGTCGGTTTCTATTTAACCCATAGTTGGGACCCTAACAGGTACTACCGCTCTGGGTCAGAGTGGACCTGGGAGCAATGGCAATTAAAGGGTGGCTCCACACTCCCTAAAACCCACAAACTGGGGCCTTACCATTGGATATAGTTTAAGGTCATATCCAGGACCCCCATTGAGGGACTTTTACCCTCTGCAAGGGGGGGCAGTCGGTGTATTCTAATGCCCCACCGACAGGGCCGCAGTATACGAGGGACGTTCCAAAGGTAATGATTCCTATTTTTATTCTGCCCAAATAGATCAGATGAGATTGCAAATTACATTGTTATAATGGCTGAGCTTATTCATTCATCATCTGAAAGCTTAATCTCAATATTGCAGATATTGACGGTGCGAGACTGTAAGAAAGCAACTTCTGTTATGGACGTGTGTCAGAAAAACATTCACCGCACCTGTTGAAGGCTAACGAGGACGATACAGTTTATTTTAAAACAATTAGGAGATGGGTTCGTCGATTTCAGAGTGGCACCTTTAAGAAACTAGTTCAGTTTGCCAACACCTAAAGAAACGTGGCTGCTTCCTTTTCAGTATACGAGGGACGTTCCAAAGATAATGATTCCTATTTTTATTCTGCCCAAATAGATCAGATGAAATTGCAAATTGCATTGTTAATAATGGCTGAACTTATTCGTTCATGATCTGAAAGCTTCATCTCTATATTGCAGATATTGACGGTGCGAGACTCTAAGAAAGCAACTTCTGTTATGGAATTGTGTCAGAAAAACATTCACTGCACCTGTTGAACGCTAACGAAGACGATACAGTTTATTTTAACACAATTAGGAGATGGGTTCGTCGATTTCAGAGTGGTGACAGGCATGTGAGTGACAAAGTGCGCTTTGGACTTTTACGACTGGGTCATCAAAAGAGGTTGCGTAAAATGCATTGAGAATGATGGTGACTGACTATGTAGACAAGCAAATTTTGGCGCACAAAAAGTCGTTCGTTTTAATCTTAAAATTACAAACTCGTGCTGTGCTTAACTTTATAAAACCTTCAGAAAAAATTCCTTAGATAGAATTGTGACGATATTGCTCATCCCGGGTAAAGCCGAATAACCTTGTTGGTATCTTACTAGTAAATTTCTCACGCATTATTATGACTAAGAAAAAAAGTGACAGAATTTTAATTCCCAGAGAAATAAGCTGAAAAAATATTGGCTGACAAAGAGGTTAGGTACAGGCCAAGTAAGGTGTTAATTGAAAAATAAATGACAAGAAATTCTCGAAGTGAAAATTATTACGTTCAGAAGAAAGTTCTTGCTGATTTTTTTTAATTTTGATTTCAAATGATGTATTTTCAAATAAGTTTTCGTTATGATAACTTTACTTTATATATCATTTAAAGAGCGTTTTTCGCTCTTTCTAATCATTTAAATTACAATCGTTTGAAAACAATTATGTCTTCTTTTCAGAACATTGAATACAAGATGGAAAAAAAGCAAATTCGCACAATTTTCTTATTTCAATTTAAGCTAGGCCGAAAAGCTGCTGAAACAGCTCGCGATGTCAACAAAGCGTTTGGCTCAGGAATCATTACTAAACGCACAGCACAATGGTGGTTTAAGAAATTTTGTGGCGGCGACAACCTTAGTGGTCGACCATTGGATGTTGACAACAATTAATTTAGAGCCTTAGTTGAAGCCAATCTACGCACAACTGTTCGAGAACTTGTTTCTGAATTAGACATAACGTATACGCCGATTTCCAACCTCTTGAGAGAGATGGGAAAACATAACAATTTGATAAATGGGTGTCCTACGAATTGAATGACAACCGAAAGAAACGCCGTTTTGAAGTGTTATCTTCCCTTCTTTTAAGCAACAAGAACGACCCGTTTCTCGACCGGATCTTTAACTTGCGATTGAAAGTGAGTTCTTTACGAAAACTGGTGACGACAGCTTAATGGTTAGACGCCGATGAAACTCCACAAAACTTGTCGAAGCCTGAGTTGCACCTAAAGAAGCTCATGCTGATTGTTTGGTGGTCTGAGACCGGTATCATTCATTACTGCTTTTTTTTAATGCAGGCGAAGCCATTACGGCGGGTAACTACTGTCAACCAATGATTGAAACGCATCAGAAACTTCGAGAGCAACACCCAGCATCAGTCAACAGAAAACGCCCAATTCTCCTCCACAACAATGCCCAACCGCACGTTGCTAAACCGACCCTACAGAAGTTGAACGAATTTGGCTACGAATCTCTGCCTCATCCGCCGTACTCTCCAAATATCCCACCTACCGACTACCACTTTTTCAAGCATCAAGTCAACTTTCTGCGTTAGGAAAGCTTAAAAAACCTGAGCAATATCAAAAACTCCTTAAGTCACTTCATCGCCACCAGAACGCAAGATTTTTACGCTATGGACATAAATACACTTGTTTTGTATCGGCAAAAGTGTCTTAGTTCTGATGGTGCTTATTCCTATCAATAGATTTTTGATTGAGCTGTGGTGTGTTCATCTGAATTCAAAAGTTAAAAACCGCAAAAACTATCTTGTAAACCTGATATACTTCTATGAAAATGTATTGGAAAAGAAAGAGACAAAAAGAGGGAAATGTGAATTGAGTATGAAGAAGAAAGAGGGGAAAGATACCGTTATGGGGGAAAGATAGATTAAGACGCAACGAAGGAGCGAGCAGATGGAGACTCGATAAAAAGCAAGGTTCTTTCAATAGGCTGGCCCACAAAGAGAGAATTGACCAGTGCCTGGCGAATCCACGACGATGTGAAACGCAGTGGCCCTCAAATTAACCACTTCACCCAAATTATGTAAAAGAAAAGTCAAGTCGACCAAAAAGAAAACTCCAACTATCAAGAATCAGAAATATAAGCTGTCCATTCTACTTCTTGTATACGGACTATATATATATATATATATATATATATATATATATATATATTTAAGTATTACAGTTAAGTTTACCAAAATGATCCAAGATGGCAAAAGTAAAGTAAATTATAAATATTAAATAATTATTATTTATAAAGTAATCTCAACCAGCTGTAAAAGTTCGATAAAACCAAATAGGAGATAGAGCTTATAATGAGAACAAGTAGTTAATAAAACATGTTAAAAAAAACAATTTGAAAAAGAGTTAAAAACATATTTAATTTTAAAAAGGAAACACTAAATAATTGGATAGTCCTTAATCCGCGAAGTTTCGAAGAAATACTTCCATTCTCATCAAAGGGTAGGAATTAGCAAAATGTGGGATCAGATTTTGCTTGCCAAAGTATTAAATGAAACTGCAAGCAAGTTATAGATCTTACTTGATAACAAAAAGTGAAGCAGAGGGAATAGGGTAATAAAAAAGTGATTTCAAGTGAATGGACAGTCTGGTGAAGAGTAAAATATCCAATGACGTCATCTTGTCTGGGTCATTTTGACATTGGTTTTTCTATTTTAAATTTATTCTAATCACCATTCAACTTTTTTTAAGGACTATCAACTTATTTAGCGTTACCTTTCCAAAATTAAATATGTTTTTAACTCTTTTTCAAAGTGTTTTTAACATGTTTTATTAACTACTCGTTCTTATATATATATATATATATATATATATATATATATATATATATATATATATATACATACATACATATATATACGCATCAAGTGCGCTTGAAAGCCAAATCACAACGTAATATTAGGAAAATAAACAAATATTTTACTTGTTTGAAATTTATCACAAATATATTTCAGAGGTAGACTCCATCTTCAGTATATTGTTTTTTTTTCTTTTCTTCTTCCTTGCCATGTTGTAAATTTGGAGAAAGAAGCGCACTTGATGCGTATTTTATTTTATTCAAATTAAAACAGCGTTTCTATTAAACTCTCACTATATATATATATATATATATATATATATATATATATATATATATATATATATACATATATATATATATATATATATATATATATATAAAGGAGATGAGAACAATAGCCTAAAGAGCAGAGTGTATTTTAATTTAATAGTAAAATTACTAGTTTAATTAAAATACAGGGAAAGAAAAAGTGCTCGTTGTAATTCAGATATATAATAAGCTCGATAGGTAAATATCCTAGAGCTAATTTAATATTTAGTAATGTGATTGATAATTTAAAATTCAAATTAGAATTAAATTAAAAATACGTTTCATAAGAAGGAACAACAACAAAATCAATAATTTGTACGATCGTTTCGGAAAACAATGTTTTTATTGTGGTAGACATCAAGTTACGGACAATAATTATTACATATAGTGTTTTTAACAAACAAAGTTTCCTCATCAGCAAAGTATTGGGAAGGGTTTTTATTATATGTAAAAGACACCATAAATAAACCTAGCATTAAAAGTAAGGCAGATGTACCTTTATTTTAATTTTTTCCAGATACATCTGCCTTACTTTTAATGCTAGGTTTATTTATGGTGCCTTCCCAATATTTGCTGATGAGGAAACTTTGTTTGTTAAAAACACTATATGTAAAAATTATTGTCCGTAGCTTGATGTCTACCACAATAAAAACATTGTTTTCCGAAACGATCGTACAAATTATTTATATTGTTGTTGTTCCTTCTTATGAAACGGATTTTTAATTTAATTCTAATTTGATTTTTAAATTATCAATCACATTACTAAATATTATATATATATATATATATATATATATATATATATATATATATATATATAATACTTGCTAAAAATATGGCTGATATTTCTTAGAGAAAACTACTTCTTTGGTTTCCTATGAAAGAGACGCTATTACGGAATATTCTATTTTCGCTAAAAAAAATAAACAACCATAAAATAACTTCAAAAGTGATAAAAAACGCGTACGTAGGGTACTGTTTTAAAAATAAAATAACACATATATATATATATTATTATTACTATTATTATTATTATTATTATTATTATTATTATTATTATTATTAAATACCTACAGACAATAGTGTTTCATTCTTTCGGGAATCATCAGTGCAGTGTGTCACGGTTAACGCCAATCGAGAGATTCGGATGCCAGATACATACATACATATATATATATATATATATATATATATATATATATATATATATATACATATACATACATACATGCATATATATGTGTGTGTGTGTGTGTGTGTGTGTGTGTGTGTGTGTGTGTGTGTGTGTGTGTGTGTGTGTGTGTGTTAGAGAATGGATCTAGAGAGAGAGGGAGGTGTGTAAATTATATTGTAGACACGTTGACCGGTAGTGAGGCTCAGTTGATCGGATATGCACGTGAGTCATGTGATCAGGTAAGTTGGATCGTGGAGATTGCGTTTGGACTTAGAAGGCATATTTTAAAACGAAAACTTAACCAGAAATTACTTTTCCAGGGCATTAATCTCTAAGTCAAAATATCAGCTGACATGCTATTGTAAAAAAAAATACACAGACGGAATTTGATGAACGATATTATTATTATTATTATTATTATTATTATTATTATTATTATTATTATTATTATTTATTTATTTATTTTGCTAATTAGTCAACCAGGCAAATTATTCCTCGTAAAATATAATAATCCATAGAGGATCGATCCTATGATAATACATTCGCAATAAATTAAAATATCATGTTTAAGCGGAGTGTACGACCGAGCGTGTGTGTGTGTGTGTGTGTGTGTGTGTGCGTGCGCGCGCGTGCGTGTGTGCTATTAGGAAGCATTAAAAATGTAATTTAATTCCCTGTAAATATTAATATTAACCTCCCCTGATAATAATTGTCCACCCACTTAATTAACTACCCCAACACGTGACCATGACAAAATATACAAATTTTAACACATGTAACACCTAACGTAATTTAAACAAACAAAAAAACTAATTCTAAGAACCTAAATCATATAATCTGCCTGAGGATGACGGTAATGTTCCAGTCGAAAGAGCTCACTATGCAAAAACAAATATATAGATCCAACTTATATCACTTTGATAAAAAAAAAAAATTATTTTTTAAATTCGAAGATTGGAAAAAGTAAAGCAGACAATAATCAAACAGATATTAACGTTATAAGGAAGGTATACAAAATTTTAATTATCCGACAATGAATAGAAGAAATATATATATATATATATATATATATATATATATATATATATATATATATATATATATATATATATGTGTGTATGTATGTATATATATTTAATTATTATTACAAAAAATAATTTAATTATTATAGGAAAAAAGAATTATATATGTGTGTGTGTGTGTGTGTGTGTGTGTGCTAGCGGGGACCCAGCTAGGCCTGGTCGTAAAATACGCTTAAATATAATATTTTAATTTGTCCAGATTTCGTATATATTATTATTATAGAGTCGTGATTTCAAAAGTAAAAAAAAAAAAAAAGTCTTTGGGTGTTATCAGCTAGAATCGAAACCGAAAGCAAAACTCTAGCATTTAAAGCTGGTGATGTTACCACTGTACCAACGTGACACGCAATTAAAAATGAAAAATAAATTAGGATGAATGTACAAAATGCATCACGATTTCTTTCAATTTTGACCCATTTTTGATTCCTTAAAAACTATTTTAACCGGCTAAAGACCAATAAAAAAATGGTCCGTAAAAAATCTAATCATTTTAGGCCCCTAGCGTCGCTCTGCGACTTTTAGTTTCGGTGGAGATAGAGTTTGAAAATATGGAGACAGACAGACAGACATATCATTTTTTATATTGTATTATATATATATATATATATATATATATATATATATATATATAAATATATATATATATATATATATATATATATATATATATATGGAAATTTTGCTTTCATGTCAGCTGTATCGAATGAAGAGGTCTCTAGTTAATCGTAACTAGCTGACCGAAACATGCTCAGACTGTGTAGCACTGTAGCAACATATTACTGCTTATGTAAAAACTAATAAAGAGTATATATATATATATATATATATATATATATATATATATATATATATATATATATATATATATATCAGAACTGGCTGTACTAAACGGGAACCAAGTCTCTGCACACTTAATCTGCGCGTTTCCTGATAAAGTTGGTACTTAAAGCTGAAGCCCGAAACATCGATTCGTTTCACGTAGCATCTCAAAACGAGACAACGTTGAAAGTTTAATGACAGACGGAAAATGAAATGCTGGCTCGCTGTCTTTGATTGATGGAAGAGGCTTTTTATCCTGATAGAAAATATATTAATGTCTTTCATAAATATCTTGCATCCCGGCGTCGTGTAGAATATCCGTAGCATTTCAACGAATTAATGCTTCGCTTGGATAACGCGGGCGTTATTTCTGGCTTTTTATTGTCCCCCCGTGTGCCGGTTGCTGGAGAGTTCCGTGATACTTCGAGTTAATTCTTCAGATTTGTACGGAGAAGAGAATCTAATTAAAAATTTAAATGAACAATAACACCTTTGTGAATATGTTTCATTATTATTTATTAGTCTACGTAGTTTCTCTTTATATATAAAGTTAGCTCTCTCTCTCTCTCTCTCTCTCTATATATATATATATATATATATATATATATATATATATATATATGTGTATATATACATATATATACATATATATATATATGTATATATATATACATATATATATATGGTAAAACTGGTAATTAGTAAAACCATGAATAGAGTGCTCAATACTATTGCAGAGCAAATATGTGTTCTATTTTTATTATCGTTTTATCTGTTTGGTTACATATAATGTTTCGGATGTTGGACCATGTTTACGATCCAACAACCTCGTCAGACCTTACAGAAATGGTTGTTAGTATTTGGAAGAAGTGTTTTAGAAGAAATACGAGAAAAAAAGAGGTGGTAGGAGATAATAAGGAGGAGGGAGACGGGTATCGACAATATTTCAGTTTTGAAGATTAAAGTATATTAGATTGTATTGTGTGTGGTGGGTAGCAGATTCAGGTAGATGTGAGTGGAGATATATAGATATAGGGAAGGGGAGTTCGGAGAGAGGATGGTAAAGAAAAACGAGAGGCGGGTAAGGCGGGGAGGGGGTGGTTCAATTTTTAGGTTTTAAATTTTGACTGCTTTTTTCTTGTTCAGCCAGGTACATGAAGTAGGTGAGTAAGAGGGAGAGGAACAGAGAAAGAGAGGGAGAGAGAGTGTATTTTTATATAATTGTATACACGTGTATATGGATACATGTGTGTGTATGCACATATGTGTGTATGTGTATATACATCTATATCTTACTGGAGATCCATACATGTATCTTCATATGTATATGTGTGTATGTGCGGGCATGATTGGGTATATATATATATATATATATATATATATATATATATATATATATATATATACATACATATATATATATATATATATATATATATATATATATCCTTATGTGTGTTTATGTATGTTTCTATGTGCGCGTGTATGAATCTATGTGCTCATGGGTCGTGTGTATATACATGTATGTATATTGGTATGTCTATATCTATGTGCACATGTATGTGTTTGCGTACATCTGGATGTTAATGTCTGTATATGTGTGTGTATCTATGGGTATGCATGGCTGAACGTATGTATACATGTATAGCTATATATGAGTTTATATGCACGCATGTGTTTGTATGTATGTATGTATATGCCAATATCCACAATACATTTAACACTGAAAATAAAGTTAAATATAGCTACTGCACAAAGCACCATGTTAGGAGCCCACCCCATATATATTTGAACTTAACGATGCGTCTACCTAACATTTTTTACACGGTAGTCACCACTTATCAAGACCCGGAAGCCACTCGGGGATAAGGGTTATTGTGTGTACAGTACGTTTGTGTTGGAGATTTGATAAAGTGTCTTACTTAAAGGAAGCAGTTCATCAGGGAACTGTTTACATTAGACTTGAATACATCCAAGTTGTAGTTAGGTGAGAAACAGGCAAACGGGACAGAGTTCCACAGGCGTGCACTTTTAAGAAAGAAGCTTTGTTCATGGAATCCACGTCTTGATTTTGGCACAGATAAGGAGTGGGGAAAATTTTTGACAGTGGTTTCAGCTAGGCGGGTGATTATCGTGAAAGATTAGCAAAGGGGGACCAGAGATTGGAGTTCAGACGAGGACCTGCCATGGTAGTAACGATAAAATAAAGACAGGCTTGCAACATCTCTCCTGTGGGAGAGAGGTTGCAGGGAAGAGAAAAGGGCATCACCCACTAAGCCACGAAGCCTATTTTGTACTCTGTCAAGGCAGGATAGGCTGTTTTTAGCAGCTCCTGCCCAGATATGGCAGCAGTACTCCATCCTTGGACGTACTTGGCTTTTATACAGATAGAGGATTGCATCAGGGGTGGGATATCTTCTGGAGCGGTAGAAGGATCCTACCATTTTTCCAGCGACCTTGGCAACTGACTTGATGTACGTGTTCCATTTCAAGTTAGGAGTAAAGGTCAAGCCTAGAAGCTTAACAAAACATGGAGCTTTCCCTAGACGAGAGCCACCGATTTCAATTGATGCCAGATGGGGATCAGAGAGTTGATGATGTAAAGATAGGAGATTGGTTTTAGATGCCACCTCCTCCCTCACTGTACGATGCGCTCAAGATTCAGAGGAGAGAGAATCTGAGAGAACTTTGTCATTTACGGCCGTTGATGTGTTGCCATGCATGGTCGTGTGATCAGCATAGATGTCAACGAATGATTTAAGTATATGTTTTGGGAGATCATTGATGTAGATCAGGAAGAGAGTTGGGCCTAGGATAGACCTCTGAGAGACTCTAGCATTAATATTGAGGGCCTCTGATTTCTGCCCATCAACCACTACTCTTATGAGCCTATCAGAGAGAAATGATTTAATGATCGAGAAAACATTTCCAGTTAGAACTGTAGCTGGAAATCTTGTGGAGTAGTCCCTTATGCCATACCTTATCGAATTTGATATGTCAAGAGCAATTGCCCTAGAGAGGAAGCCTTTGTCAAGAGATCCACTAATCCTATGAGATATAACAGTTAGCACATCTGCTGTAAATCTGGCAGAACGAAACCTTATTGCATGTCACTAAGAAGGTTATTTCTGCTTAGGTGGTTGACTACTTCTCTATTTAATATGGATTCCAGCAGCTTACTCACGACACACAGGAGACTTATTGATCTGTACTGAGAGGGAGATGACTTATCACCTGAATTCTTAAATACAGGGCATACTGATGAGATTTTCCAGGGTGTTGGAAAGCACTTCTCTTTAAGGCAACGCTTAAAGAGTTTTGTAAGTATGGGGGCAAGTTCTGGGTGAAGCTTTTTCAACACAATGATTGGAATGCCATCAGGGCTAGTTGCTTTACTGGAATCAAGGTTCTTGATTAGCTTCGCGATCTCACGCACAGATATTTGTATGTTGCAGAGCGTGTTGTTCGTTATAGGAGGAAATACGGGGAGTTGATGGCTTTCGTCGCATAGGGTAGAATTAGCTGCAAAATTCTTGGCAAATAGTCTGGCCTTACCTGATGCTGACGAGATGACCTCTGGTCCATTGATGATGGTTGGGATAGAACGCACGCTTCTGTTCAGAATCCTGTTTGCTATTGGCCAAAACTGGTGGGAACCAAGCCGCTGCTCAGCTACTTTGGATTGAACAGACTGAGCATATAACTCTCTTGCATTTTTTATTACTACTTTACAGAGGTTGCTGGCAGTCCTGAAAGCAACTTTAGTCTCAGTGCATCTATTACGTTGGTAGCTATGGAAAAACTGATTTCAGTGCGCGATAGCAGCAGCACATTCTGGGAGAACCATGGCTGGCTGTTAGGTTTTTGTTGGAATTTTTAGATGGTATGAATCGGTCTGTGCCTACAGTTAGCAATTCGGTCAGGTCTGATACTATGGAGGACACATCCTTTTTAAACATGGAATGCAGTGGTAGATCGGATATAAGTGTACGGAAGCTATCCCAGTCAGCAGTAGAATATCAATATACAGTACGGTGGAGAGGTATATCTGAAGATTTATTGCATTTCGTTTTTATTTTAACTGATACAACCGAGTGGTCGGAAATCCCAGAGGAGACAGAACGGAATATGAACATGGCTCAGGGGAAGTTGTGAGAAAAGGATCTGGAAGGCTAGCATACTGACCGGAAGTATAGGGCACTCGGGTGGGTTCGTGAACAATCTGGGTGAGGTCATAGGCAACCTCGCATTATTAACTACACGCATGTATTTACTTACTTATTTATTATTATTTATTTATACTAACTTTACTTTACTTACTTGGTATATATATATATATATATATATATATATATATATGTCTGTATATTTATATTTTTATTAATATGTATATTTATGTAATTGTGTATGCGTGTATATGGGTACATGTGTGTATTTATGTATGCATGTATGTATGTATGTATGTATGTATATGTACAATAGGGCGAATGAACTCTTTTTCTGGGTCAACGGCCAACTAGCACCGTGTATATTTGTGTGTGTGTGTGTGTATATGTGTATTGGGGTAGAGAGGGCTCCCGTAAGCCGTGGTGAAGGCAACCTTTCTAGGAGAAGCAAATCTCTGATTTAAAAAACCATAAAGCGGAAGACCAGTACCCGCATTAAGCTGGTCTGCAGTTTAATTTGTTGCTGGCTATCTTGCTCTTGCTTGTTGCTGGATCTCAACATTTTGAACCGAGAGAGAGACTTAGCTGTCGTACAAAGCTAAGACTCTGTAACATCATATTTGTATAGATACTCCCTCAGACATTTGGGCTCCTGGATTTTAAATGTCTGAGGGAATGGCACTCGTCTGACAAGACGTTGCAATCATCATATGTACATCTACTTCTTACTGAAGATCTATATCTCCACGTATATGTATATATGTAGGCGCGTGTGTTTATATATATGTATATGTGTCTATGTGTATATGTGAGTATGTATATGTATATAGGAGTTGTGTCTATGTGTGTGCATGTCTGCATATAGATGCAGTTATGTATGCATATACATTGTTTATATATATATATGTGTGTATATGCGTATGTGTTTGTATATGGATGTGTAGAAATATACATATGTATGTGTATGTATGTATGTATGTATATATATATGTATGTATGCGGATTTGCGCGTACGTTAGCATATGTATTAATCCTTGACTACGTAAAAACAACTCATTGTCAACTGAAATGAACAAGTCGACTTATAGCGACTACGAAAACTTTAAATGGAACCTTGTACCTGTCAAACACATGACACCCAAAAAAAACTCTCTCTCTCTCTCTCTCTTTCTTTCTCTCTCTCTCTCTCTCTCTCTCATCTACTTCATATACCTGGCTAAACAAGAAAAAAACAGTCAAAATTTAAAACCTAAAATAGAAACTCCTCCCCGCTTCTCTCCTTACCCTCTCTCTTTTTTCTTTACCATCCTCTCCCCCACCCACCCCCTCCCTATATGCATATCTCCACCCACGCCTACCTGAATCTGCTACCCCCCCTCCCCACACACAATACAATCTAATATACTTTAATCTTCAAAACTGAAATATTGTCGATACCCGTCTCCCTCCTCCTTATTATCTCCTACCACCTCTTTTTTTCTCGTATTTCTTCTAAAACACTTCTTTCAAATACTAACAACCATTTCTGTAAGGTCTGACGAGGCTGTTGGATCATAAACATGGTCCAACGCCCGAAACATCATATGTAACCAAACAGATAAAACGTTAATCAAAAAAATAAAAAACATATATATATAGTCTTGGAAGTTTTTAACCTTTAAAACTATACAAAATTGTTTTTTTTTCCATTTGTTAGAAAACCATCTTGTCAGTACGTCATTTAATCACCTGCAATCACTGCATCAACTCGCTCTCGAATTTACTATAATACCAATAATTTATTTTTCAAGGGATCATCAGTTGTTTACCATGAAACACTGTTTCGGGGATTTAATATAATTAATTTATATATATATATATATATATATATATATGTTTTTTTATTTTTTATATTCATATATATATATATATATATATTCTAATTAAGCCGATGATGAAAGTTCTCATACTGGTTTTCCCTCCTTTTATTGCTCGGTCCCATTTGACTGGGGACTGATTTCTCTTTGGGCTACTGCTCTGTCCGGGGAAAAAAGCAATTTTCATTATTTCAGCTATTTTGAAGGTTTTCCAATCGGAAGATTCAAGAATTCAAACATTGAAAGGTTTTTTTTTTAATTTTTGAAGTCTTGGAATTTTTGAATTTTCAAATCTTCTTAAATGATGAGATCAATTATGATCAATACAGTCTGCACATCGTAGCAACATATGTCTGTATTTATATAAAGAATAATAAAAAATATATAATTTGCTCTCTTTTATGGAGCACTATCAACGACCCTTGTTGAAATTCAGTTATTCTTAATTTTTTGGATATTTTTCTACCTGGACTGAATACTGTATTAACAAAACCAAGACTTCAAAAACGGAATTGGTAGCAACAAAAATGTATTTCATTGTAAGTTACAATTGTTTCAATACCGGTTGGACAATTTCAAGCATTATGTCGTTTGAAAATTTTCACATAACCAGCCTTTCATCAGACTTTTTGAATAAAAACACTTAACAATGGAATATTATTTAAAGAAAATTCCCTTAAAGGAAATGAAGCATGCGAAAACATTTATCCTGGAGGCATCCTTTCTCAAGAACATATTTAAATATTAATATATCACCTAATTTTCGTATCCTTATTTAAAAACATGTCATAAGAAGTTTCCACAAAAAATTAAATCACATTATACTGACTTAAAATTTATTGGTATATGAGCAATTACCGAATTCTCCATTACATGAACATAATAAAATTCGAAATATTATAAATAATATATATATATATATATTATTTATATTTATATAATATATATATATTATTTATATTTATATAATATATATATATATTATTTATAATATTCCGAATTTTTTATGTTCATATGATAAAAAATTTACCAACATTTCTTCCTTCAGATTTTTTTTTCCGTTTCAGGTAAATTTTTTATCACATGGTTTTCATCAAAAAGAAATATGTATTCCATATTGTTCATTAAAGAGTGTTTTTCTCAACGTCTAAAGAGAGGCAGTTCTTGTGAATATTTTCCAAAGATATAAGGTTTGAAATTGTCCGAATGGTCGCGAAATGAGTGTAACGTACAATGAAAATACACTACTTGTTGCTAGCAATCCGATCTTCATTGGCTTGATTTTGTGAAACTATATATATATATATATATATATATATATATATATATATATATATATATATATATATATATATATGGAGGACACATCCTTTTTAAACATGGAATGCAGTGGTAAATCGGATATGTATACATATATATATATATATATATATATATATATATATATATATATATATATATATATATACAGAGAAAGAGAGTGAGAGTGAGAGAGAGATCAAAATACTGAGGTGAATAGGATCACAGATTATTGAATCCTGTGATATCAAGTCTTACAAAATATTTTTGGGAGGTAATAATTTTATAAAAGACAATTCCAGCTAAAAAAGGAATAACTCAATATACTAGATAGAGCAAATTAATATATATATATATATATATATATATATATATATATATATATATATATATATATATATATCACTGTCAACACGACGGTTCTAGGTTCAATCCTTGGCTTGGGAGAGGTGCTAGTCTAGCGGCACTGATGAGTTGTGATACAACGAAACAAGACTGAATGTCGATGACTACAAATATATATATATATATATATATATATATATATATATATATATATATATATATATATATTGCTACCTTTTCTCTATTGGCCTGTCTGTTACATTTTTACATGACCGGAATCATCATGTCAAACCAGCTGGATTTCTTGTCCGGGTATCGCCGTCGGATCTCCGAGAGAAGCGGCCACATGCGGTGTCATGACCTTTTTTACTTACATTTGTTTCCCCACTGAACACATCCCAACCCTAACCCGACCCCCAATCGCTGCCTCTCACTTCACCTCTAATTCCTCCCTTCCCGTCTCACGCGATTGCAACCGTCTACACGTCTAACTCTAAGGGGGGGGAGGGGGTTCTGATCGTTTATCAAAAGTGTCTGTTGAATGCATAATGAACGTTGTTGGTGCACCCCTCCTGCCAGTAACATGCCATTGCCCACCTATTGTTTTTTCTGTCTTCGTCTGAAGAAAGTTTCTTCTGTTTGATTTATGTATGTATGTGTATATATATATATATATATATATATATATATATATATATATATATATATATATATATATGCACACGTACGCATCTGCATACAAGCAGGAATATAAATATCTGATGCGTGTTTAAGATGAAACCTATTTTTTTTAATTCATTACAGAGAAATCTTTATAATTTACGCACCCGTCACAGAATGTCATATTCCCAAAACCATATAAATTGAACAATATCTTTTTATATAGAAAATCATTTTTTTACGATTTTTTAGCGATTTTAATAGGAAAATGTAGCAAATATAAGGCTGATTTTGATCTCGATAGTTCGAATTGAGTTATCTGTTTAATATTTATAAAATATAGCAGATGCAAACATAACGTATCACTTCCTCATAGAATTTGGTTTTCTTAGTTAAAAAAAGACTACTTGGTCAATTTACGTGATTGTTGGAATATGACATCTTCGTTCCATGACGCATGCGTAAATCATATCTTTGTTTTGAAAATAGATTTATTTCTAAGTAAACACCAGATATTTTAATGAATACCTACGAAAGTGCTTTCATTTATAACACCTATATATATACGAGAGTCGTTCCAGAATTAAAACCTATTTTTTAACTCAAAAACTAAAACGTTGAAGAACTATGAAGACGGGGTTTGTACCATTAAAACGAGCGACCTTTTGTGTACTAGGATTTATTTTTCTACATAGTCACTATCATTCTCAATGCACTTTTGTCAGCATCTTTTGATGTCTAGGTCGTAAAAGTCCGGAGCGCACTTTCACTCACATCTTTATCACTCTGAAATCGACAAACCCATCTCCTAACTGTGCTGACATCAACTGCATCGGCTTCGTAAACGTTGAACTGGCACCGATGAATGTTGATCTGTTCAATGTGTTCTGCATAGAGGAATTCAATGACGCATCTCTTCTTCTGACTCACGTCCAAGACAGGGGTTGCTTTCTCATAGTCTCACACCGTCAATATTTGCAACAGAGAGATGAAATTTTCAGGTTATAGATGCATAAGTTCAGTCATCCTTACAATACAATATGCAATCCGATCTAATCGAAAAACAGGAGGAACGTCCCTCTTATAATCATTACGGCTTACTTTCATACAATATAGTTTTTCGGTTTAGTTGTTTTGTTTTACGGCATATCAACCCTTTCCGGGTTCAATCAGCTTGTCAAAAGTTTTTATGATTAAAGTATTTATATCTTTGAATATTTATTACTGGTGTTTTGTTTGGTTATCTTCTCGGGTTCAATTATTTTGTAAAATAAAAAAAATATGTTTCAATTTTTAAACTTCGCATTTAATGTAGGGACAAATATACAAACCATATCCATCAATTAATAATAAATTAATTAATTGGTTAATGAAATATAAAATAAAAAATTAAATTTAAAAAAAAATCGAAATTAAAAATAAATACGTCACCCATACCCCTCTTGTACCTACTTTTATCAAATAAAATAGGAAAGGGCTAAATAAGCACAAAAAAAAAAAAAAAAAAAAAAAACAACAACAACAACAACAACAACTCCTGATGACGATCGGATGTACCGATAGAAAGTGCTCGAGGAAATTATAACCGAACAAGAACAACTACTGGGCGTCATAATATACAGCTTGCCAGCTGGAACAAACAAAAAAAAGACCGCTCAGCGAATCGAAAAGTTATCCAACAAAATCGGAAAAAAAGAACTCAGTCGTGTTCAATCAAACATGGTTGAATAATGACTTGCTGCCAAAATATACAAATCTATCTATCTATCTGTTTATATCTATCTGTTTATATATATATATATTAATTTTATTTATACAAACATTAATGGCTACATATGTGCATACATGTTTCTGTAATCACCCACGATAATTCTTGGCCTGAAGACGTAATCCCCTAACGTGGGTGATTACAGAAACATGTATGCACATATGTAGCCATTAATCTTTGTATAAATAAAATTAATATACCTGCTCTGTTCACTCATTGAGCACTATTTTGGTTGACACATGTTGTTTGATTGGATGTACTTCTAGGAAACTAAACTCTACTGGCTATATATATATATATATATATATATATATATATATATATATATATATATATATATATATGTATATTATAGTAAATCCGTATTCCTGTTTGTCTGTTTGTTAGTTCACAATGACGTCATAGCATATGTATGATATAATAGCAGATGACGGCATGTATAATGTTACGTATGACGCCATGTATAGGAGCAAAAATGAAAGTAAATTCCCTTGGAAACGCCGGGCAGCCTGCTAGTATATATATAACACTAAGACACGAATTTTAAAGAAACCCCCGCTCTTCCCACCCCACATATTCCCCTTCCCCTCATGTGTCCCTATGCCCTCAGCCACACCAGAAATGAACTTCCCAGACCCTCCCCCGCAAGTTCCTTAAACCCCAAAACTAAAACATTATCGACATACCAAACGCCCCCCCTTCCCTCCTTGTTCCCTTTCTCTCTTCCTCTTCCGCCCTCCTCGCACCCCCCCCCCACCGACCTCATTCACTCTTCCACTCTTTCATCCCAAAATAGCGAACATTTCTGTAAAAGTCTGAGGACGCTACAGACGGCCAAAAAAACGGCCGTGTAGCCGAAACAATAATGTAACTTAACAGAAAGATACGGTAATAAAAATAAACCTTTATATATATATATACATATATATACATATATATATATATATACATATATATATATATCCCCACTAGATGAAAAATTTGATATACGACCTAACCGATCTGATAACACAGACCTGAACAACGTTTCTTTTTTTCACACGCATCGGGTACTTCCCTCCTTAACGTTGACTTGTTTTAATTGTCAGCATTCTGTACGACCCAATCATCTCTCCATTTTCACACCAATGAACATATCGAACCTCCTGGAATTAAAAGGGCATCCGGAGAATGACCTATGAATCCCGTAAACATGAGTTACTGCGAACGTTTATCTATTATAAACGCACTTAACGAGAAATATGATCTATATGTCATCGCCTTGAGTGCGAAAAGCGAAAAAGACACTTGGTCCGTTTCGCTATTGAATTGTTCAATATTTCATTCTTATTTATCAATAGCGTTTTAATATATATTTTAGCATTAACGTTTGCTTATTTTGTTACGTGGAGATGATCTGATAGAGAACCGGAAACATTCGTAATACATATGGATCAAATATTAATACATATGGATCAAATATTAATAAATATGGATCAAATATTAATACATATGGATCAAATATTAATGCATATGGATCAAATATTAATACATATAGATCAAATATTAATACATATAGATCAAATATTAATACATATAGATCAAATATTAATACATATAGATCAAATATTAATACATATGAATCAAATATTAATACATATGGATCAAATATTAATACATATAGATCAAATATTAATACATATTAATCAAATATTAATACATATGGATCAAATATTAATACATATGGATCAAATATTAATACATATAGATCAAATATTAATACATATAGATCAAATATTAATACATATGGATCAAATATTAATACATATAGATCAAATATTAATACATATGAATCAAATATTAATACATATGGATCAAATATTAATACATATGGGTCAAATTTTAATACATATATATCAAATATTAATACATATGAATCAAATATTAATACATATGGATCAAATATTAATACATATAGACCAAATATTAATACATATAGATCAAATATTAATACATATGGATCAAATATTAATACATATAGATCAAATATTAATACATATGAATCAAATATTAATACATATGGATCAAATATTAATGCATATAGATCAAATATTAATACATATGGATCAAATATTAATACACATGGATCAAATATTAATACATATAGATCAAATATTAATACATATGGATCAAATATTAATACATATGGATCAAATATTAATACATATAGATCAAATATTAATACATATGGATCAAATATTAATTGTAATCATTTTAACAAAATAGAGACCATTTTAGAAAACAGAGGCCTAATAATTATTTTTACAGTGTTTGCTTAAATCAAGATATGATGCCTAAATACACAATATATATATATACATATACATATATATATATATATATATATATATATTTAAAGGAGATTAGAACAATAGTCTAAAGAGCAGAGTGTATTTTAATGTAATAGTAAAATTACTAATTTAATTAAAATACAGGAAAAAAAGAGTGCTCGTTGTAATTTAGATATATAATAAGCTCGATAGGTAAATATCCTAGAGCTAATGTAATATTCAGTTTTGTGATTGATAATTTAAAATTCAAATTAGAATTAAATTAAAAATCCGTTTCACAAGGAGGAACAACAACAAAGTCAATAATTTGTACGATCGTTTCGGAAAACAATGTTTTTATTGTGGTAGACATTAAGTCACGGAGACCCTAAAAATTTTAAAATATGAAGATATAAAAAATAGAACCACCCTCTTAAATTCAAGAGAAGAACTTATTTTCGCATGCTGTCATAAATGTTGGTTTAAATTTAATAAATATAAACCACCTTAAATCATTAAAAATGTTACTTATTAATATTCAATATTAAAATTAAACTATAACTTCACATGCTTATTAATAATAATTTTTGATCATCAGCATTATTGTTATTATTAATTGATCTGATATATCGACCATTATTGTATATTATTAAAATATATTATTAACCTTAACCTATGATATATTTTTAATTTCAGTAAATAAATAAATTATCAAATATTAAATTCAATAATTTCAAAATAGATTATAATATATTGTTTGCTTGATTTATTATTCCTTATTAATACATTAAGTTAAATACTAATTATGTCCCATGCATTGTTTTAATTAAAGAAAAAAGATTATCTCCCCCTTTCTTTTTTTAATTTTAAATTTAGTGTTTTCGGTCAAACGTATTCTAACCGATATAAAATATTCCATTAGCGTTCTTTTCAAAACTTAACATTTCATAAGTTGAAAAGCTACAATTAACATCCATATGAATGCTTTGTCGTTGATTATTGATTTCAAAAGGCGAAGAATCAAAAGGTAAATAATTATTTATATATATATATATATTTGTGTGTGTATGTATGTGTGTATATGTGTATGTGTGTATGTATGTGTGTATATATGTATATATATGTATATATATACATATATGTGTGTGTCTTGGTATTTAATTTTTAAGTTTTATTAGAAATATATGATCATAATGTTATATTTAAACCAAATTCAGATTTATAATTTTATTCTATTTTATTTCTATCTTTAACCCATATTAATTTACTTATCAATTAAATACATACCTTTTAATTTTTTCCAGATACATCTGCCTTACTTTAAATGCTAGGTGTATTTATAGTATCTTTCACATATACTAGAAACCCTTCCCAATACTTTTGATGATGAGGAAACTTTGTTTTTTTTAAATACTATATGTAAAAATTATTGAAATTAAAATATAACTTGATATGCTTATTGATAAAAATTTGATCATCAATATTATTGTTAATATTAATTGATCTGATATATCGACCATTATTATATATTATTAAAATATATTCTTAGCCTTAACCCATGATATTTTTGATTTCAATAAATAAATAATTTATCAAATATTAAATTCAGTAATTTTAAAATAGATTACAATATTTTGTTTGCTTGATTTATTATTCCTTAATAATAAATTAAATACTAATTATCTCCCTTGCATTGTTTAATTAAAGAAATAAGATTATCTTCCCCTTTCTTTCTTCAGTTTTAAATTTAGCGTTTTAATCAAACGTATGCTAACCAATATAAAATATTCCATTAGCGTTCTTTTTAAAAATTTATCATTTCATGAGTTGAAAAGCTACAATAAACATCCATATGAATACTTTGACTTTAATTACTGATTTCAAAAGGCGAAGAATTAAAAGGTAAATGATTATATATATTTATATATATACGTATGTATCTGTGTATATGCGTGTGTATGTATGTGTGTATATATATACATATGTGTGTATATATATGTATATATATACATATATGTATATGTGTGTGTCTATGAATTTTATTAGAAATATATTATTATAATATTATATTTAAACCAAATTCAGATTTATAATTTTATTCTATTTTATTTCTATCTTTAACCCATACTAATTTGCTTATCAAGTAAATACATGCCTTTTATTTTAATTTTTTTTTTCCAGATACATCTGCCTTACTTTTAATGCTAAGTTTATTTATGGTGTCTTTTACATATATTAAAAACCCTTCCCAATACTTTTGCTGATGAGGAAACTTTGTTTTTTTTTTAAATACTATATGTAAAAATTATTGTCTGTGGCTTAATGTCTACCACAATAAAAACATTGTTTTCCGAAACGATCGTACAAATTATTGACTTTGTTGTTGTTCCTTCTTGTAAAACAGATTTTTAATTTAATTCTAATTTGAATTTTAAATTATCAATCACATTACTGAATACACACACACACACACACACACACACACACACACACATATATATATATATATAGAGAGAGAGAGAGAGAAAGAGAGAGAGAGAGAGAGAGAAAGATAGAGAAAGATAGAGAGGGGGAGAGAGCGAGAATGAAAAAAACTAAAATTCTATATTCATCAACATTTTGTCTTCATTTCAAGACTTCCTCGGAATAAGTTATTTGAAGAACTAACATACAACTACAATATTTATGTGATTTCTTCAAATCACGTATAATAATAAAAGTCTTGAAAAAAAAGAGAAGCATTGAGGAATATAAATATATATATATGTGTGTGTGTGTGTGTGTGTGTGTGTGTTTAATTTTTTTATTACCGCTTTATCTGTTTAGCTACATATGTTTTGGATGGCGGACTATGTTTATGATTCAGTAGCCTCGTCAAACCTTACAGAAACCCTGTAAAATCTGACGAGGCTGCTGGATCGTAAACATGGTACGGCATCCGAGACATATGTAACTAAACGCATAAAATGGTAATAAAAAAAATAAAACACATAATTGCTCTGCAATAGTATTGAGCACTCTCTTCAGGTTTTTACTAATTACCAATTTGACTATATATATATATATATATATATATATATATATATATATATAATATAAAGCTGAATGTGTGTGTGTGTGTGTGTGTGTGTGTGTGTGTGTGTGTGTGTGTGTGTGTGTGTGTGTGTGTGGTCATGAATACGCTCCTATATGGTTGACTATTTTAAAAAACTGATTACATATAATGACAGAAGATGTATCGAGACACAGGAATGGGTGTGTTTGATCTGACAGAACAGTGGTTCATTAAAATTGTGAGGTCTGCGTTCGCGCCTGGTCCACAAAGTATGGAAATAAAAAATTTAAAAAATTAAAAAAAAACGTTTACAGGTGTTTTTGATATAGATGTACATAATAATAATTTGATAAGTATCTTTTAACTTAAATAGGGATGGTATAATAAAATTGTGGGGTCTCTATTCGCGCCTGGCCTCCATAGAATGGAAATCGGCACAAACTTTAATAAAGACTTTTCATATCTATCTGCGTAAGTA
>NC_136506.1:86080881-86123381 GCF_053919585.1 Euprymna scolopes | reverse complement strand
TCATAGCGTAGAAGTTCATAGTTTAGCTTGTGTGAGGGTTAAATTTTTTTACCGATAACAACATTTTTAAATTTTAAATTCAGACTACCATTAGAGCTTGCTGACGTCAAGATCACGTGACATGACTCAGCGGGTTTTAAATACAAGTTGACCCAAAATAAACGGCCCCGTGTATACTTTATATAGAAGAGTTGGTGCCCGTATTCTTTGGGGCAGTTATAAATCGATTTAAAAATATGTAATGTTTAACATTAAAATGTAACTTTTTTGCGCCCCCCCCTGCAGACAATCGATCAGTTTACGCACTTCTGATGGTCCTTTTGGGCTAATTTTTCGATATTTGTCGTCCGGAGGGTGGGGCTTTAATATGATACCTAGTTTGTGAATTTTTATTCGGTCGGTCAAAAGTTTTTAGCAGGCACACAAACATGCATACATACATACATACATTTTCGCTTTTATATATATAGATATAAATAATTTTTAGATGACTCTCTCTCTCTCTCTCTCTCTCTCTCTATATATATATATATATATATATATATATATATATATATATATATATATATATATTTAGTAGTGGCTCTCTAAGGTCTCTCTCTCTCGCTCTCTCTCTTTGACCCTGCTACAACTTTAATAGTGACTCTCTATTGTCTATTGCCTTTCCCGTTTCTCGCTCTTTCTTTCTTCATTTCATTCTTATTTCATGGATTTCACCCTCTCTTTATCCTTCTTTCTCTTTCTCTCCATCAATATATCCATCTTTCTATCAATCTCTTTCACTGTAGTCCTATTTCTCACTCTCACTCCCCTTTTGCCCTTTCCTTATCATGTCCTTAGTTCATAGCCCTTGCCCCCTCTTTCTCTCTCTCTCTCCCTCTCTCTCTCTCTCTCTCTCCCTCTCTCTCCATGCATGTTTGTGTCATGTATCACTCTACAGAATAGTCATATTAATGCTATTTTCTCATTAATTTGAGATGCATAAACGCGTACACAATCTTCTGTGAATTGTCAAATGCATACACATGAACTCTGTCCACATATACAAGAGATCACACACACACAAACGCATACATATAGTATTCGCTGTATATTCACTCACAAATATACACTCACAACATATGTATTCAAGCAAACACACATTATCCGCTATGATTTCACAAGCACAAGCACACACGCACACGCATACACTATCCACTGTGCTTTAAAAATTAGATACTCCCATATGTGTGTGTGTGTGTGTGTGTGTGTGTGTGTGTGTGTGTGTGTGTGTGTGTGTCTATACATATATATGTGTGTGTGAGTGTATATATAAATATATATATATATATATATATATTTGTTATCCACATACAGTACTATTTCGTTGTATCACAACTCATCAGTGCGGCTAGACAAACACCTTTCCCCAGCCGTGGATTGAACCTACAACCGTCGCATTGACAGTCGGTAGCTCTCGCCAATCAGTGCCGTAAATATTTCTCCTAGAGTGGGTATTAAATCCACACACACACACACACACACACACACACACACACACACACACACACACACACACACACCCATATATATATATAGGCATCGTCTATTATTTATATACACACGTATTCACACACTCTACGCTGTGCCTTATTTATCTCCCCTTTCCACAGTAACGGTAACATGTGACGTAAGTGTTTGAAAATGGGATTGAAGAACCAGCGCCCTAAGGGAAAAGTACTCTGACCTGCAAAAAATATGGCTGGACGGTCCCGTCGGCATTTTCCGGTAGGAGCGTCTCAGGCGATTATAAAAAAACTAGCCCATTATCAAAAGGTGAAAAGACAAAACCTGGGAAGTGTGAACCAGCTACATACAGTAGTCAACACGGAAAAGGACATCTTAACAATGATTGAATTTGGTGTTGAAGGTCTAAACTGTGTATTCACGTATGAACATACAGATTTTTGGCCATTTTTTTTTCGTTTCAAAAAACAATGAATTTCCTTTTCTTTTTACTTTTTTTCATCTCAGTTGGAACGTAAAGGACCACCGTTTGGGATGTTTTACATGCTGACATGTGTTGGATGGATTTCAAAAATTAACTTCTAAACTAACGTATCCATGGCCGAAAACATAAGCACTAGCTAATGTGGCACTAGTTAACTTGACCACTTTAATATTCAATACCTAGTAATAAATGTTCTCTCAGCTTGAGAAGGTTATTGTGCAAAACGGGTTGCGCAACTACCATCGTAACCTCTCTTGACTCACATTGCTTGAATTCAGTGACAATGGGAAGTCCAGAATGAGTAGAAACAAACCTAGGGTCAACAGAGAAAATTATGCCTAATTCTTTGGCGGATTCGTTTTTTGACTTCTTGTTTGGAAGAAGTGTTTGGAGATAACTGATTTTATAAAATAATATTTATTTGTACAAAATATAAAAATACATAATGAACAAATTTGGCACAAGGATATTCTTAATGCTGCAATATTTTAAGTTATAATTTTATTATATTTTTTACTATAATATCTTGTCCTTTTCTTTTCCAGTTTTAACAACTAGTCATTTACTTTTCCATGCTTATGCTTAAGCATATTACTTTTCATGCTCGCATTTTTCTAAAGTAATCCATGATTTTTCTAGGCTTCCAATAAATTTACTTGTTCTTTGTTTAATTTCAGTCATATTTTTTTTTGCCTCCATAAACACATATGTAATAAAAATGTACGGCACTCGTCTGCTTTCAATAAAATCCCCCAATTATCTCCCTTTTATGCCTTAATTTTCACTTGTTACTTTTCTTTTCGAATTAGTAGCGACAGTAGTCGCTGAAGCGACGTGGTTGCTATGGAAACTAGTCATAAATAGCGTCGCTCACCTCCTTACATATTTTTATGATTTTGAACACCAGAAAATTCATCCTAACTTTTGTTTTACTGAACGAAAATTGAAAAACATTTTTTCACAATATAGCTGAGGTGATCTGTAATAATTGTTTGAAATTTGGTCGTAAAATGAGTGAGCGGTGAAGCTTAAAGGCAGTTCTGAATGACTAAAACAGTCACTTAACCATATATTCAAACACGGTAGTGTTTGAATGATATACGCTTCTCTTGTCGACACACTTTTGAATTAAACATTAAAAATGATGTCCGTCGGAATAACTAAGAAGTAACTGTTTTACAAATCTTCCAAAGGAGAAACTTTTAATTCCCGCGTTTTTTTAATCATCAGCGGACGTGTGACATTTGCCTTGTTTGTTTTTGTTTGTTCTCTCTGCATAACAGCCAATCATTAATCAGCTAATCACTTTACTTTTCGGCCCTTCTAGTTTTTTACCTCCCCCTACTTTTAATTCAACACCGGTGGTAACAGCGAGACCGACCTCTTGTTTCTCATCATTTATTATTATTATTATTATTATTATTATTATTATTATTGCTATTATTGCTATTATTATTATTATTATTATTATTATTATTATTATTATTATTATTATTATTATTATTATTATTATTATTATTATTATTATCATTGCTATTGTTCTGTAAAGAGCCGGTCGGCCTGACTGTTCTACAGTAAATGACAGTCCATTGCTCTGTGACCAAAACAAACAACGAGACTGATCAATTCA
Source organism: Euprymna scolopes (assembly GCF_053919585.1). Classification (NCBI taxonomy): domain Eukaryota; kingdom Metazoa; phylum Mollusca; class Cephalopoda; order Sepiida; family Sepiolidae; genus Euprymna; species Euprymna scolopes. The sequence goes on along the minus strand of NC_136506.1, from coordinate 86,119,761 downwards.
GTTTTATTGTAAGTCACATCAATGCCGTCGGGTCCACACAATAAATAAAATGTTAGCAATGATGATGATAGCAATTAAGAAGACAATTAAACTTCCGCTTTTCAATTATTATAATAATCATCACGATTGTCATCATTAAGTATTATCATAAATCTTCACATCTTTCATGATTAATTATCATAATAATGATCACAATTATCATTAATTATTATAACCATCATAACAATTGTAATCATTAATTATTAAAACAATCATCATAATTTTAATCATCAATAATTATAATTAGTGTTGGGACGATTAATTGGAAAAATCGAAACCTTGGGGGGTATCGGAATCGGAAAAATTTGTGTGTATTTTCCGATGCCCCCCCCCCCCAAAAAAAAACGATTCTTCCATGTTCTTTTTTTTTAATTTTGTTTAAAACACAATCTTCCACTGCTGGTAATAATAATAAAATAATAAATATTTATCGATTATAAATTACAAGTAAAACAAAAATCTATAGATCACTCACAAGTGTATTTTTACGTCTGATAAAATATATGCCCATTTAACATGTGCTTGACGGTGATCTGGACAAAATAAAAACTTTGTAGTTAAATATTTAGAGATTTATAAAGAATCGGAATCGGGAATTTTATTGGAATTAAGGAAAATATGAAAATCGTCCCATCACTTATGGTAATAATCATCACAATTGTCATCATTAATTATTGTCATAATCATCGCAATATTCATGATTAATTATCATAATAATAATCACAGTTGCCATCATCATTTTTAAAATAATCATCATAATTGTCATCATTAATTATTGTCATAATCATCGCAATATTCATGATTAATTATCATAATAATAATTACAGTTGCCATCATCATTTTTAAAATAATCATCATAATTGTCATCATTAATTATTGTCATAATCATCGCAATATTCATGATTAATTATCATAATAATAATCACAGTTGCCATCATCATTTTTTAAATAATCATCATAATTGTCATCATTAATCATTATCATAATCGTCGCGTTTGTTATCATTACTTATTATAATTATCACAATTTTTATCATAAATTTTCGTTTGGTACATTTTCTTTCTTGGACTTTCTTCAATTTACACATTTTCTTGTCAAAAAAATGCGAAGGTTATCCAATTCGACCCAAATAGATTCGCGGGCATTTTTTAGTACGAACAAATTTTGTAACTCTATTAAGTTTTCTGGTTAAAATAATTCGACAATAAAATTTATTTTATTGTCAGTCCCAGTGCGAGCTTTCGGCAAAATCGATTTCTTAATTCTTTTCCACGTATTTAAATTTATAATGGGAAGATTAGGCCGAGTGTTCAAGTGTAATTTCACTGTTTTATTAGATATTTGGACTCGTAGGTACTTGCATACATTTTCGTTTTACTTTTCTTTCGATCTTGTATGCCTAATTTTATTTTTGCCGTAATTTTGACAAACAAGATTTGTTCTGAAATAAACAATTTTTCGTCCAATGTCATTCTCCACATCGATTATATCGTCTAATTTTGTGACCCAACTATCAATGGCGGTCGAAGTTTACATTAATAACGGTTATAATAGAGCTAAATTAGAACTGTCATTGGTATCAGTCCACTTATTGATCCGTGCTGAAATAATACAGTTATTATTTAGAAAGCCATTCTTAACATGGGGAGGGGAGGGTGTTTTGTAGATATTCTGTACTTTAACTTCACAGTATAATTGAAAAAAGACCTCATAAAACTTTAATTAAACTTGAAAATACGATTTAAAAAAATAGCGCAGATCAGTAAGTGCATTAGCACCCTTTTATTATGTGAATAATCCCAGGAAATTCTCGAATGCCTTGCTGACTCCAATTATTTGGTCGATGATGCAACCAAATAGAGGAAAAGTAGCTTCAGTTGGCGGATTTGCGATTGATAGTAATGTTTTAATAATAATATTGTTTTACGAAGAAAACAATTGATTTCGAGAGAATAGTATGAAAAGTTGTGTTGGCTAAGTTTGGGAGTAGAATCTGACGCTGACATCAACTTCCAAGGACAGTCAGTGTGAGAACAAACTCGATGGAAATTTACTTCGTTACGCGATTATGCACAGTTGGCATGGAGCCACAATGAAGAGAAGGGGATATAACGGTCTCTGATTGGCTAGTTCGGACTGGGGGACCTTCATTCCTCATCCATTTCCTGAATATATAAACTTATGCACAAGCGATTTTTAGTGAGTTGAGCAGTAGAATTGCGGAGAATTTAATAGAGTTGAACTGACAGTGAACTGACAGTGAACTGAATAAGAAGGCCCTGACCGCTGGAAATTACGCCGACTTTGAAATACCACTGCCAATCTCTGTCTTTCAAGCTGAAAAACCTTAGTTAAATACTTATGCCACATATATTTTGCAAAAGCAAAAATAAATTTGTTTTACTAAAACCCTCAACTGTTGATAATCATCGCTTGACACTATCGCGAGCAAAGGCTTCCACCCCCTACCCTCACCTGCAGACTATTCGTGACAACATAGGAAGAAAAGAAAGAAAGAAAGCCAGAATCACGTAATTGTGACTGCCAACTTCCCACCTATCGAGATTTATGATATACAAAGATTGAATCCGAAATTATTACTGACTTTTTCTCCAGGTGAAAGCGTTATCGGTCGCAGATAATGCAACACCTGTTGAACAGTGGACTCTGAAGTGATTTACTCTTAACTGCTTATACAATTATTTTTGTACAGTGGTATTATAGTAATACTAAGCACTATCGGTTGCAGATGATGTGACATGAGTTGAACTGTGATTTGATTTCAACTACTTGTACATTTGTCTTTCTACAGTGGTTTTATATTAGAACTTTGTAGTTATATAGTTGCTGTTAATATAATTTTCATGAAAAAGAAAACCAATGACTGAAGTTTTTACTTGTTGCTTTTGCGAATATGTTTGCATTGCAACTAGACTGGATGGTCAATTTAAGCTATTTTTCAGGGTCCATTTATCAAGAGAGGAGTATGCCTACCTCGACGCCGGGAGATGGCTGTTGGCCACGGATCAGCAAAAAATAATCACAGCGTAGCCTGTGGCCGCACCGATCTCCCTGGATTGGCGGACTTTTCTTATCGAAACAGAATAACCAGAATCCCTCAATCAAGGCCAAACAGTCGTGTTGTGAAAGTTGTTCTGGGTAACCAGAATAAATGTTGAACGTGATCGGAAAGGCCTAAAACGAACTCATATACCGGCATGTCTACCCACCATTGGTGTAATTTCTTTTGCTTTTGTAGGGTTTGCTCCATTTTAAAATACGTGTAGCCATTTTATTACCCCTCTTTTCAAGTGGATAACTTTTTTATTTGTTGTGAAAACGTGGTTAGACATATTCTTTTTTTCTCTCTTTGTCATATGAGCGCGTGTGAAAATATCAGTAAGAGCTGTAGAATAGCTAGCTTGCAAAAATATTAGCAGCATTAGCCGTTAAAGCACATATGCGAATGAGGAAGTGTGCGTTAGCTTGCGTTACCAGAAAAAAAAACTCCACGTGGTCAGAAATAGAAGCAATGAGCGAACCACCAGGGAGATCGTGTAAAGTCGAAGAAGAGAAATAGTTGACTATTGACGACATGTAATCGAGAAGAGAAGGAAACTGAGAATGGGCGAGATGGACGTGTGGCTCCGTGATGGCAGCGAAAGTCTTTAAGCTGGTGTCGAGACAGCGGGGTTTGGTTCGTCTTATGGCAAACGAAATGAAAATTTTTAAAATGGGATTTACTTGCGTGTCGGGTTAGTTGGAGGTATTTAAGTCAAATGAGGTACAAGTGCTTTGAGTTCACGGAGCACATTCCATTAAAATACTTGTAAAACAGGCACTGGGCTGAAACATTTTAGCGATAAGACAGGGGGTAGAGTTTGGTTGATAGTGTGGGACCTATTAAGTTGGCGATTCTTTTTCGAACCCTGTCTAAGAGCGAGAGACTAATGGCAGATGCACAATCCTAGATGTGGCAACAATACTTAATGCATAGCCAATGGCAGCCTTGTAGAAATAGAGTATACTCACATGTGTAAATAATTTTCTCGCATGGTAGAGAAAGTTCATCTTGGCAATCCTCAGCACCTAATTTCACGTGGCTTTACATATGTTTGTCCAACACACTTTTAACAAACAAAAGAATCCTCAATTCTAATTTAACCTATTTTTAAACAATATAATTTAATTTGCATTGCTCATTCTTTTACTGGCATATTTAATATTCAGATTTCTAAAAGAATTAACAATAGGCTTAATTTATAACATTCCATTTCTTAACCTTTCCTACAGGGTTCGATTCTAGGCTTATCCTAATCTTTTTTTCACTTATCTAATATTCTTCTTGAAAGGGGACACCCCTTTTCCATGTAACAGCAATTCGCAATTGTATTTTTAGTATTTTCGCCTGCACTGAATTTCGTGCGTTAAAAAAGAATTGGTTTCTGATGGGAAATGTACTGTGGAAGCAAATCAATGACTGTATATGTGCTATTCGGCTTCTAGTCTGTCAAAAACAACGGATAAGGGGTGGTATACTGATTTAAACGCGTTCGTACAGACACAAAACAAGCACGCCCACGATCATTCAATATTTTCAATATTTTTCGAAGTTTTTAGTTTTTCCACAAGGGTAGCATGATCTCGTTCCGTCAGCCATGACCGGGTAGAAGTTCTCAGTAATTCGCAATTCTTAGTATTGATAATTGAATCTTCAACTCCCAGAAGAAGGTTACTTAGAACTGATTTTTACCTAGTACTTGAACTGTTACGCTACGGGTCCTGAAGGTTACATCGGCCGAAACGTTGTGAGAATAACACTTCAAGATGAGAACAGGCATTCGAATAATGCAAATAATACGAAATTAAACCGTTCTTTTCGTTTCACTATTCTTGCAACTTGACTTGTTCTTGAGGAAAAAGATAAAAAGAGGGAAGAAGAAGAAGAAGAAGAAGAAGAAGAAGAAGAAGAAGAAGAAGAACCGAAAAGAAGTAGCAGAAGAATTAATGGCCATTGAACACTTCCTGAACTGGAAGAAGCAATATTGGTTTGTTTTTATAAGCAAATACAGTTAATGAAATTTCGACGAAATATAAATACTGATTCTCTGGCTTGGGGGAACGGTAAAGGAAGGGGGCTGGAAATAAAAAAAAAAAGAACCAAAAACACAAACTTTACACAAAATCACTTGCAAGAAAAGCAGGTGGGAAACACGATCAATTTGCTTTTCATCAGGTATTTTATTAACAATACTATCCGATTTGTTTATTACTATTATTTATTTATTTTTGTATTTTCTGAATTCATTGAATGCCAAGATTAAGTGAATAGCCAAAACTGCTAACAGTTCTTACTTTACTCCATTAACCAATTATTCTTTGTCAACTTTATAAAAAAAGATATTTATGACGAGAAGGTGTGCATGGTATATTTTTATAGTATTTTCAAATTAAATTCAACTGTTACGGTATCTTTTGTTTATTAAATTGTTAGGTGAAAGTACAAATACGAGGTGCCGTCAATAAAATTCCAGACCTTTTCGTATGCGCACTCTTTATCGATAGTACACACATGACACTCTAGTCACCTTCGAAGCAATCTTTTCCGGCTTCAATGTACTGGTTTTACTGTTCCAACAGTCTCTATTGTTTTCCTTGAGCTTAGGGAATATCCAAAAGTCACAGGGAGCAAGGTCTGGACTATAAGGAGGGTGAGAAACTGTTTTGATGCCCATCTTGGTCAAATAGTCTGTGACAACGATGGAGTTGTGCATTCGCGTAAATCTTTCGCATCTCAGTTCCTTGCAAATAATTGTGTGTAGTTCCCACACTGACATCAAACTGCACACTTATTGTTTCTATAGACACACGCCGGACCTTATTCATGAAATTCTTTATTTGGCCAATCAACCCTGGTGTTCTGACTTCCTTACACCGGCCATATCTCTCATCACCCCCACACAAACACCCTGCCTTCTTTGAATCTTTTATGCCACTCAAAAACTGATTGCTCGATCCATACAAGATTGTCGAAAAGCAGTTAGATGCATTTCATACGTTTCTGTGGCATTTTCTTCCGAGTTTAAAACAGAATTTTATTGCATATCGTTCTTCTATTTTGTCGTCACATTCAGATTGCATTGTTGAAATTCACCAGCTGTGACAATCTGGCTTTAGTAGGGTGTATTCTAATTCCTGCTGTAGCTGTTCATTTGAATCTCAAATCAAAAACAGTGATCACTCACCTCATAATATTGTGTATAGCAATAACATACTGAATTTTCAAGAGTCTTCGACAATTTTACATGCCTGTACCAATAAAATCTAGAAACTTATTTAAGGAACATCGTAATTGTAAAACACCCTTCAGTCACCGGTCCTGGAGATGACCTTAAACTGTATCCGATGATGCGGCCCCAGCTTGCGAGATTTGAGGAGTGTGGAGCCACCCTTTAATTGTAATTGCTCCCAGGTCCACTCTGACCCAGAGTGGTAGTACCTGTTAGGGTCCCAACTATGGGTTAAATAGAAATCGACTTAAAATATATATATATATATATATATATATATATATATATATATATATATATATTATATTATATTAAAACATTATTCTTCAAAATGACTGGATTCGGCATTAAATAACCTGAAAAGGGTTGATATGCCGTAAAACAAAAACAAACAAACAAACCTTCAGTCACCATGTTAAGGATTTGGTTTCTAAATAATTATTTCAGCAGGGCACCTTCTCTGCATTAGTACCAAAAAAAGGAAACTCCCGATTTAGACTGAGAGTGATATTAAAGGTGAATATAAAGTCAAACATAAACAGGAATTATTTATGCCGAACGACATGACAATGTGGACACACCACTTGGATCATGAAAGTTAAGCCACAGTTGACCTTGGCCAGTATCTTCTTTTTAAAGTCATTGTTTTTTTTCTCTACCAGTGACGTAATTTCGCATGGATTTGCATACGTACGTCTGAGCTGTGTTACACCTTTTTGTGAACCGCTTATATCGGGTTGACAAGAAATTTCTTGCGGTTTTTAACTCTTGAATTCAAATGAACATCTCTCAGCTCAAACAAAAATGTACTGATCGAAATAATTAAAATGAACATATTCTCGGCTCAAACAAGAAATTATTGATCGAAATAAGCACCATCAGAATCAACATACTTTTGTCAACGCAAAACAAATCAATTAATGCCAGTAACGTGTGTTCTGCCGACGATGAAGTCACTGAAGGCGTTTTTGACATTGCTTATGGTTTTTAAGCATTTTTCACGCAGAAAGTTGTCAAGATGCTTGAAAAAGTAGTAGTTGGTAGATGAAAGGTCTGGAGAGTATGGCGGATGAGGCAGAGTTTTGTAACCTAATTCGTTCAACTTCTACAGGGTCGGTTTAGTAAAGTGCTGTCGAGCAATGTCGTGGAGAAGACTTGGGCTTTTTCTGTTGACTGATGTTGGGTGTTGTTGTCGAAGTTTCTTATGCATTTCACCCATTTCTGGACAGTACTTCTCCGTCGTAATGGCTTCGCCTGTATTCAAAAAAGTAATGGATGAAACCGATTGCAGACCACCAAAAAGTCATCATGACCTTCTTTTGATACAACTCTGGTTTGGGGAAATCTCATAGAGCTTCATCAGCGTCTAACCGCTCAGCTGAGTGTCGCCGGTTGTCGTAAAGAACACACTTTTCATCGCTAGTCACAATCTGGTCGAGAAACGGGTCGTTCTTGTTGTGTAAAAGAAGGGGAGATGAGAGTTAATAACGGCGTGTCTTTTGGTTGTCGTTCAATTCGTGAGGTACTCATTATCAAGTACTTTTGTCTTTCTAATCTCTCTCAAGAGGTTGGAAATCGTCGTATACGTTACATCTAATTCAGAAGCAAGTTCTCGAACATTTGTGCGTAGATTAAGGCTCTTAATTGATCGTTGTCAACATCCGATGGCCAACCACTACTCTCGTCGCCGCCACAAAATTTCTTAAGCCACCATTGTGCTGTGCGTTCAGTAGTGGTTCCTGGGCCAAACACTTTGTTGATATCGCGAGCTGTTTCAGCAACTCGTCAGCCTAGCTTGAATTGAAATAAGAAAATTGTGCATGTACATGTATGTAAATTGTATTTTAATGTATGTACATGTATGTAAATTGTATTTTTATGTATGTACATGTATGTAAATTGTATTTTTATGTATGTACATGTATGTAAATTGTATTTTTATGTTTGTAAATGTATGTAAATTGTATTTTTATGTATGTAAATGTATGTAAATTGTATTTTTATGTTTGTAAATGTATGTAAATTGTATTATTATGTGTGTACATGTATGTAAATTGTATTTTTATGTACGTACATGTTTGTAAATTGTATTTTAATGTTTGTAAATGTATGTAAATTGTATTTTTATGTATGTAAATGTATATAAATTGCATTTTTATGTATATACATGTATGTAAATTGTATTTTTATGTTTGTAAATGTATGTAAATTGTATTTTTATGCATGTAAATGTATGTAAATTGTATTTTTATGTTTGTAAATGTATGTAAATTGTATTTTTATGTATGTACATGTATGTAAATTGTATTTTTATGTATGTAAATGTATATAAATTGCATTTTTATGTATATACATGTATGTAAATTGTATTTTTATGTTTGTAAATGTATGTAAATTGTATTTTTATGCATGTAAATGTATGTACATTGTATTTTTATGTATGTACATGTTTGTAAATTGTATTTTTATGTATGTACATGTATGTAAATTGTATTTTTATGTATGTACATGTATGTAAATTGTATTTTTATGTATGTACATGTATGTAAATTGTATTTTTATGTATGTACATGTATGTAAATTGTATTTTTATGTTTGTAAATGTATGTAAATTGTATTTTTATGTTTGTAAATGTATGTAAATTTTATTTTTATGTATGTACATGTATGTAAATTGTATTTTTATGCATGTACATGTTTGTAAATTGTATTTTTATGTATGTACATGTATGTAAATTGTATTTTTATGTATGTACATGTATGTAAATTGTATTTTTATGTATGTACATGTATGTAAATTGTATTTTTATGTTTGTAAATGTATGTAAATTGTATTTTTATGTTTGTAAATGTATGTAAATTGTATTTTTATGTATGTACATGTATGTAAATTGTATTTTAATGTATGTACATGTTTGTAAATTGTATTTTTATGTATATACATGTATGTAAATTGTATTTTAATGTTTGTAAATGTATGTAAATTGTATTTTTATGTATGTACATGTATGTAAATTGTATTTTTATGTATGTACATGTATGTAAATTGTATTTTATGTATGTACATGTATGTAAATTGTATTTTTATGTATGTACATGTATGTAAATTGTATTTTAATGTATGTACATGTATGTAAATTGTATTTTTATGTTTGTAAATGTATGTAAATTGTATTTTTATGTATGTACATGTACGTGAATTGTATTTTTATGTATGTACATGTATGTAAATTATATTTTTATGCATGTAAATGTATGTAAATTGTATTTTTATGTTTGTAAATGTATGTAAATAGTATTTTTATGTTTGTAAATGTATGTAAATTGTATTTTTATGTTTGTAAATGTATGTAAATTGTATTTTTATGCATGTAAATGTATGTAAATTGTATTTTTATGTATGTACATGTATGTAAATTGTATTTTTATGTTTGTAAATATATGTAAATTGTATTTTTATGTATGTACATTACGTAAATTGTATTTTTATGTGTGTACATGTATGTAAATTGTATTTTTATGTATGTACATGTATGTAAATTGTATTTTTATGTTTGTAAATGTATGTAAATTGTATTTTTATGTTTGTAAATGTATGTAAATTGTATTTTTATGTATGTACATGTATGTAAATTGTATTTTTATGTATGTAAATGTATATAAATTGCATTTTAATGTTTGTAAATGTATGTAAATTGTATTTTTATGTTTGTAAATATATGTAAATTGTATTTTTATGTATGTACATTACGTAAATTGTATTTTTATGTGTGTACATGTATGTAAATTGTATTTTTATGTTTGTACATGTATGTAAATTGTATTTTTATGTATGTACATGTATGTAAATTGTACATTTATGTTGTTACATGTATGTAAATTGTATTTTTATGTATGTACATGCATTTAAATTGATTTTTTATGTATTTACATGTATGTAAATTGTATTTTTATGTATGCACATGTATTTAAATTGTATTTTTATGTATGTACATGTATGTAAATTGTATTTTTATGTATGTACATGTATGTAAATTGTATTTTTATGTATGTAAATGTATGTAAATTGTATTTTTATGCATTTACATGTATGTAAATTGTATTTTTATGTATGCACATGTATTTAAATTGTATTTTTATGTATGTACATGTATGTAAAATGTATTTTTATGTATGTAAATGTATGTAATTTGTTTTTTTATGTATGTGCATGTATGTAAATTGTATTTCCATGTATATACATATATGTAAATTGTATTTTTCTGCATGTACATGTATGTTAATTGTAATTTTATGTATGCACATTTATGTAAATAAAGATAAATTTAGATATATTTTATTTATAGATATATTTTATAATAATAGACTTAATCAGTTTTTATAATTAATATATTTTTTTACTTTACCTGGTGAAAAAAATATTCATACAAACTAAAAAAAAAAAAAAAAGAAAAAGAAAAAAAGCATATCTTGGTTTAATTCTTTGTGGAATATTCGTTATGTAGTTCAACAGCTACCAATCTATTCCTGGACATCTCAACTAATGACTTGAACACATTTAAAAGTATTTTTGTTCGATTCTCCTTGGCATGCTGTCTTCAAAGTCTTGATATTTGTTGATGTTTTTTTTTTCCCAATTTGAATTTTCATAGATCGCCATAAATTCTCAATAGACCTGGGGACTGAAATGGCCATTTCAAACATCAATGTTATTTTCAACAAACCATTTCCTTGTAGGTCTAATAGTATACTTAGGATCGTTATCTTGTTGGTACATAAAATATATCTAAATTTGTCTTTGTTTACGCTGTGCTTCAAGTGTACGAATATTTGTTTCCCTATTCTATCTATCTATCTATCTATCTACTTCTCTCTCTTTATATATATATATATATATATATATATATATATATATATATATACAAAAGGGCGTGTACGCCCGGTCTTGCCTAGGCATAAAATACGCTTAAATATGATATTTCAATTTGTCCAGGTTTCGTATATATTATTATCGAGTCGTAATTTCAAAAGTATAAGAAATATTCAGATGCCCTCGGGTAGAATCGAAACCTCAACTGTATCATTCAAAGCTAATAACGTTACCACTGTACTAACGTAACACGCATATAAACTGATTAAAAATAAAAAATTAAAAATAAACTAAGATGAATGCACAAAATGGTTAAGGATTTTTTTTTAATTTTGACCCATTTTTGATCCCTTAAAAACAATTTTAATCGGCTAAAGACCCATTAAAAGAACGGTCCATAAAAATTCAATCATTTGAGACCACCTTGCGCTGTCCTGTGACTTTTAGCTTCGAAGAAGAGTAAGTTTTAAAATATGGAGACAGACAGACAAACAGACAGATATATAGTCGTATATATATATATATATATATATATATATATATTATTTGTCTTACATAAGCATTTATATGTCAGTACACGTTCATGGGCATGTTTCGGTCAGCCAGTTACAAGTAATTAGAGACATATTCAAGCGATATTGCTTATACAAAAATAAGGCCTTTAATTTTGTTTAAATAATGTCGTCTGAATAGGTCTCTAGTTACTTGTAACTGGCTGACCGAAACATGCCCATGAATGTATAGCGCCATATCAATGCTTATGTAAAACAAGTAAAACGTATATCTTGCCCTACTTCGGCAATACATATATATATATATATATATATATATATATATATATATATATATATATATACTAGCATGGATACCCAGCGTTGCTAGGGTCAACATTAAGTTCGGTTTGGTCACACCTGCTATACTAAGAATATTGACCAGTTTTTCATTATTATCTGTCAACTCCATCGTTACCCCAACAAAAATTTCCAAAATAAAAGAACGAATGAAAAAACGAAAATGTAATCCCCCACCCCCCACCCACCCTGAAAAAAGCAGAAGTACGTGACAAACTCTCCCCCAAATATTTCGGCAGAAGGGATGCGAAGAGAAGCTATTCTCCGGATATTGAACACCTTTTTATGACTATATTCCTGTTTAAGCGAATTTCTTTTATGCTCCCTCGGTCTAGAAAGATTTGTTACTAAGGTTTGTTGCAACGAAACTACTGTAAATAATTCGGTTTCAAATGTACCAAAGTAGAATTTGTGTTAACCGAAATACACGTTTTATGTTATAAAAATGTTGAGTTATGACTTATTGTGTAATTAAAAGAAAAAAAATTAGCAGTTACGATGTAAGAAAAATGTGAAGAAAATGGTAAAAAAAATGTAAATGAAAGTTGTTTTTTTTTTGTTTGTTTTTGTTTAAAATAAAGAATCGTAGTTGAATTGGATTGTTTGTTTATTTTAAAATAAAAATCCACTGGACCTAAACGTTAATTGCGAAATCATGGAAATTATTTTATTTGAACTGATTCTAAAAATAATGCTTGAAAGTTTGTGTGAATTATTTTTAGTTTGATTATCCGACGAAAAAGAAAACAAAAACAAAAGAAGAAAGGGAAATAACTCAAACTGTTTTATTTAAAAAATCGATGTCGGTAAAAATAAATTAAATTAAATACGTTATCAATATAAATAAAATTTAAATAATAAACTTAAATAGAACACTTTAAATAATGCTCTCACTATAAATAATAACTAATACACCGCTATTTAATAAATCGATTTTTCTTAATGTAATATGCAAATGACGTCATCTCTCAATCGTCTATTTTACACGAATCATACTATATATAGGACTGAATGAAGCATTAAAGTAATGGAATTTTTGTATATATTAATCAAATTGTGAACAAACAAACAAATAAACAGACAGACATGAATACGAATTTATATATAGATATGTGTGTGTTATTTTTGTAAAATATGTTTTATCAATTATATGTCACTCTTTGTGTATACAAGTCCTATTCGTTTAGAAGTCTCATGTATGTCGAATATAAATAATAGAGCACATATATAAAAGAATAACAGTAACGTAATTGATGGACCGAAATTTTAACCTGCCGGAGGAGTTGTTTTTGCATGAAAAATAAATGTCTGGATCTTGGAATATAACTTTACGGTTATTCTTATATATATACATACACACACACACACACACACACACACACACACACATATATATATATATATATATATATATATATATATATACTAGCGGGGGTACCCGGCGTTGCCCGAGTGTTTCTTTCCGGGACGGGGGGGAGTTTTAAAAAATGTTATGGTAGGTAAGTAGGAAGGATCAAACCCGGAGTCATGAGTAAAAGTAGGAAAATAAAGTGTGAAAAAAAAAAAACATCTGCAACATTAACAGTTCGACCACCAAGAAAAGTCCATTCCAGTTGTTTAGGAAAAAAAAAAACGACTACGGTAGGTCGGCGCGAACGTTAAAATATAATGTGAATTGTCCAGCACGCTAACCACTACGCCACAGAGTATTACAGCTTAGTTTAGTGATTTTAAATAACTTCACATGAAAGAACTACGAAGCCAAACCGGTGTTCTCTTCTCAACTGTTCCTTGTGAACGATCCCCAAACGGTGTTAAGTGGTGGCAGGGGGAGGAGGAATTTATTAGAGAGAAAATATTTTACCACTTCCATTGATCCTAACCGATTTTGGCCGTGACTTCTCAGCAGAAAAAGTATAGAAATCTAAGATTATCGAGGAATTTGAGAAATAATAAGCCTATAACACACCTCAGATATTGTTCTGCCGTTTGTGCATATTATATTTGCATGAAATATCTTGATTTTTAATCCTATAAATGTCAAAATCAGACGGGAAAAAATGAGTTCATTTTATTTATATAGAAGAAGATAGAAGATAGAATAGAAGAGAGAGAAGAAGAGAAAGATATATATATATATATATATATATATATATATATATATATATATATACGAACAAACAGTTAATAAAACATGTTAAAAAACACTTTGAAATGAGCTAAAAACATATTTAATCTGAAAAGGAAACACTAGATAAGTGGATAGTCCTTAATCCGCGGAGTTTCGAAGCAATACTTTCCTTCTCATCAGAGGGTAGGAATTAGCAAATTACACATGAATGGATAGTCTGGTGGAAGATAAATAATCCAGTGACGGTAAAATCCAAATAATTCAATTAACATTCTTGAAGTTATATATTTGGATTTTACCGTCACTGGATTATTTATCTTCCACCAGACTATCCATTCACGTGTAATCACCTTTTTCTTCGCCATATTCCCTCTGCTTCACTTTTTTTTGTTATCAAGTAAGATCTTTGACTTATTTGTTGTTTCATCAAATACTTTTGCATGCAAAATCCGATCCCGCATTTTGCTAATTCCTACCCTCTGATGAGAAGGAAAGTATTTCTTCGAAACTCCGCGGATTAAAGACTATCCACTTATCTAGTGTTTCCTTTTCAGATTAAATATGTTTTTAACTCATTTCAAAGTGTTTTTTTTTAACATGTTTTATTAACTGTTTGCTCGTATTATAAGCTCTATCTCCTATTTGGTTTTATCTAGCTTTTACATCTGGCTGAGATAACTTTATAAATATTAATTCTTTAATATTTATAATATACTTTAATTTTACCATCTTGGATCATTTTGGTAAAGTTAATTGCAATTTTATCTTATATATATATATATATATATATATATATATATATATATATATATATATATATATATATATATATATAATATATCTCATTCATTGTTGTTGATTGCTCTTTATCGACGTTATTGACATCACTAGTGACAATTTAAGTTTTTCAAAGAAAACCTTTGTCGCTTCTATACCGAATGGAACTAGCCGGACAAAAAAAAAATCAAATAAGAGTCGTTCGATGTCCGATATCGCCCCGTTCTCAAAGTATCTATATAGTCGGATTGATCCTATGTATAGATCTGTTTTCTGTGCCGTTAGAAAAATCCGGGAAATGATTCATCTACACCGTTCGTCAACAGAAGAAAGGGATGAGAACGGAAATGCGTGGGAGAAGGCGGTAATATGAAATATATAAATGATGGGTGGGGTACGGAAACCGATGAATGGAATCGCTGTGAGGTACCAGAATCACGTGGTTCCTCGATTTTTACCGTTAAATCCATGATCAGCGCCATTGTTCGATGGACGTCAGATTTGACGGTAAGATTTCGCGCCGTCGTTGTAGAAAGTCGAACAAGGTTTGAATTCGAGCGTCAAAATGAACGACTTGTGGCGGGAAGGGAGCTGGTTAAAAATTGTCAGAGTAAATTTGCTTTTAGTATTATCTGTGCCTGTCCTTAGGGATTCTTTAACAGTGTCAAGTGGGGGGGTAGTTGATGTATTTGAAGTTGAATCGAGTAAGAAGAGAATTTTCTCTGAACCTATAACGATTTTTTAATGTAATTTTGTCAGCAATAATTTGCCCTGTTTTTGACATTTTATTTCCTTTCGAAAACTGTTCGATTTTAATAACATTTGTGGGAATATTTGACACAAAATACCACAATTCTCTCCCACCCTCACTCTCTCTCTCTCGGAAAAATACCTTCAAAAGCAGAACAGAATTTTATTTCAAACCCTCTTCTAATGTATGAAGTTACCTCGTCAGATTTCAAAGTTAGACGTGAATAGCAATTCGTCTGATATATAGATACTTGATTCGGACTTACATATTAAGAAAATTTTTATTGTGTTATTGGCACGAATATATATTACAACCATTCGTTTATATATATATATATATATATATATATATATATATATATATATATATATATATATATATATATATATTGTTTTAACAAAAACCAGGACTTCAAAGAATGGGTTGATAGCAACAAATAGTGTATTTCATCGTACGTTACAATTGTTTCAAGATTATTCGGACAAATTCAAACATTATGCGTTTGAAAATTTTCACATGAACAGCCTTACTTCAGATTTATTGAATAAAAAACCCTTTAACAATAATACATTATAGATCCATTACACATTATATATATATATATATATATATATATATATATATATATACATTTAGGAAGCTATATATATATATATATATATATATATATATATATATATATATTCTAGCAAAAGTACCCGTCGTTGACTGGGTTCAAAAACAGCCTACAGAAAATGGACTCTGATTTATGCAAGTATGATAGGTTATGAAAAGGAAGGGTTGTAAAGAGATAGCTTCGAATTTGGGGGTATCAAAATCAAAGCAAAATATGATGAAAGTAAAAATAGATAAACCCCATAATTTATTATACCATACCTGTTCACACTGAAACACTTATCACAATATTCTGTGGATCTATATTAAAAAACCTTATTAAACTTTGTGACATATTTCCATTCTATGGAGATCAGGATCGAACAAACACCCCATAATTTTATTATACCATATTTCTTCAGACTGAAACATAATTATCAAAGTATACTTACGCAGATAGATATGAAAAGTCTTTATTAAAGGTTTTGCCTATTTCCATTCTATGGAGGCCAGGCGCGACCGCAGACCCCACAATTTTATTATACCACCCCTATTAAAGTTAAAACATACTTATCAAAGTATTATTATGTACATCTATATCAAAAACACTTATAAACGTGTTTTTTTTAATTTTAAAATTTTTTATGTTCATACTTTGTGGACCAGGCGCGTATGCAGACCCCACAATTTTAAGGAATCATCATTATGCCAGATCAAGCATACCCATTCCTGTGTCTTGATACATTTTCTATCATTATATGTGATCAGTTTTCTATAATAGTCAACCATATAGGTGCCTATTCGTGACCACACACACACACACACACACACACACACACACACACAGACGTTCAGCTTTATATTATATATATATATATATATATATATATATATATTATTATATTATTATATTATTATGCTGTATATTATATGGCATAATCGCGTTGACACACCGATCCTCGTCAGATCACCGAAGTTAAGCAACGTTGAGTCTGGTTTATATCAGATAGTTGATCATTTTGGGAATTCTAGATGCTGTATGTGCTCTCTGCTTATCTCGGCATTTGTTTCTAGTCGTTCTGTACATACACTTCACTTGCCACTGGTATTTAACAATGTCGTCTCAGGAGATGTGTGGTTGGAGATTGCGCACCTCCTGCCACAAAAAAAATTTCACGCGCAGGCACCCCTACGTGGGTATCCATAGTCTGTGAAAAACTGAAAAAGCATATATATATATATATATATATATATATATATATATATATATATATATATATATATATATGGTATTAAACTTGAAATGCTCAACAAAATGCAAAATTTTCAAGAAACATTTGACATTATTTTGCAACTATCTTCAAGTGCCATTTTTTACAGTTTCAAAATCAACCTACCATATATATATATATATATATATATATATATATATATATATATATATATATATATATATATACAGTGTGGCCCCCCAAAAACGGGCCTCAACTCTAATTAGGCCCCGTTTCTTAGTGTTTTGTCCGAATGAAATGAAACTTTGGTCATAATTAGTTTATTATATTTAAAACCTCACATCAAAACACAAGGGTCTTTGGCTTTTTTTTCTCCGTTCTACAGCATATGTTCTAGATGGCCTCCATTTAGCTTTTGGTTATTTTGGGTCACCCTGTATATATATATATATACATATAAAAACGGATGATATGGGAAAAATGTTATGCGATGTGTCGAAAGATACCAGAGCAAAAAAAAAAATAAATAAATAAATAAATAAATAAAAAAATAAATTAAAAAAAAAAAAAATAAATAAAAAGGGGAAAAACAGATTTGATATCCCCGAAGCGCTTTTCAACCGACTCTCTTCAGGGGAATCGTCGGTAAATTGGTTAATTACTCAAAACCATGAATTGGTAAATAAAATATTGTAATTGTAAAGTGGTTGGAATATATATATATATATATATATATATATATATATATATATATATATATATATATATATATATATATATATATATATATATATATATATATATATCGCTCCCCATGTGGGGTACCAAATTGCTTAAAGGGAAAATTATTCCCAGCTCGCATTTAGGTAAAAAGGCATTTTCGTAAATAATTGAATTCATTCAAAAACGTATCGCAAAAACAAAAACAAATAACATCTAAATAAATCGCAATATATCCTAACTGTCGGCGAGATGGACCAGCGGGTAAAGAGGTCAGGCTCAATACCCTGGTTTCGAATCTCGCTAGATTCAGCCACTCTGGTGAGTCGTAGACGACGAAACCTGTGTCGGTGGATAACTATATATATATATATATATATATATATATATATATATATATATATATATATATATGTATAATTATGATTAGTTTTTTTTGGAAAAAGAATTCCAGCAGAGTGCTCAATTAAAAGGAAAATCCAAATTTTAAGAGCGTACTTATATTTTGTGTACAGAATATTGGCTGAAGAGAGCTTGATAAGGATACCTTAAACGGGCCTTATTATCGGGCTTGAAACCGACGGTACCAATGACCTGTCTCAACTAACAACTTTCTGTACACAAAATATATATATATATATATATGATTGCTGCATCTTTCCAGATGATTACAGTCACATTGAGTTCCCCAAATCTCGTCGCCCATGCCATCTCAGATGACCTTGCACTCCCACCGCAGATTTGCACATCTTGAAGCAGATGTGACATACAAATTAGGAAATTTCCACTGAGTTGACTTCTTCTGCAGGTTGAAGGGTATTCTTATGAACAATCACGTCTTCTCAAACCAGCAGTACACTTGCAAACTTTGCTGCATATTAAACAGTTGGTAATAAACGAAAGGAGCACAGGATTTTTAGGAAACAAACATGTATTCACATAGATTACAGGCAAAGCGAGTTGAGCAATACCATTCCTCAACGGTGGGGCATGTGCACCCCACCTGCTTGGTCGCGTGCTAATCTCTGACTGCGGGCACCGGTCTCGTTACCGGAATTGACGTTACTAGAGGAAGTGACGTAATGAGATAGTCCATTAATCCCATGGATGAGTGTCTCCAACAGACTAATGGGTGCAAAGTTGACCTGAACAGGAGTTTTGTGCGACTTAAGGTGGTTGACGTAGCCAGCTTTTGACAAAAGCGGTCGTTCACATAAACATACATATATACAAGTAATTTTAACGTTTTAAGCTGTCCATTACAGCATATATACAAGACTTTAAAATAGTTTAAAACAGTTACAGTGTTTTTGCTTGAAAACAATTCCAACTTGCAATAAAAAATACAAAATAAAATTCATAAAATGTAGAAAAGCAAACGCATTTACATTCTTGTTTTTATTTCCATATTTTAAACGCGAAAAACATGTCGATTTAAAAACAAAAACTTTCATGACTTTGTTTTTATGCGCAGAATTTTTCAAACCGGAACTGGATGGACGGCTTCAATGCCCAAGCAAGACGATTAGAGTTATATATATATATATATATATATATATATATATATATATATATATATATATATATATATATATATATATATATATCCACATACAGTACTGTTTCGCTGTTTCACAGCTCATCAATGCAGCGAGACAAGCTACTACCTCAAGCCAGGATCGGAGATAATAGCGGGCAGAATATATATATATATATATATATATATATATATATATATATATATATATATATATATATATATATATATATTGCTTCTATATATATATATATATATATTGCTTCTCTATATATATATATATATATTTCTTATATATATATATATATATATATATATATATATATATATTGCTTCTATATATATATATATATATATATATATATATTGCTTATATATATATATATATATATATATATATATATATATATTGCTTCTGCCCGCTATTCTCTAACATCAATTCAGATAACTTTATTATGTAATAGAGCTGATATCTATTCAATATAGCCGCCTTCAGCCTCAATATGGGTTCAGAACTGGGAGCTTGCCTTTTCCACAAGCGCCGGTGGGATTTAGGCAAATACCATCGGATGGCAGCAATCAGGCTGGCTTTGGTGTTGTAAGAGGTCATGTTGGTGATGTTCTAGATGTATGACCAAACGAAGTAGTTCAGCGGGTTCAAGTCAAGAGAGGAGGGGGTCAATGAGAGAAGGGTACAAAGTCGTAGCACTCCTCTTGAAGCAAAGTCTAGGTCTCTTTGAACTGTAATAAGGACTTCATTGTATTTATGGTTCTGAATTTTTTATGACATTATGTTATTCGTATGTTTTGGATTCATCAGACTACTGTTCTCATCTTGAGTGTGATTTTCACAACGTTTCGGCCGATGTAACTTCCAACCTTCTTCAGGTGTATCTTGTCGAACAGAAACATTCCCGAGTTCGGCAGGATATACTTGAAGAAGGTCGGAGGTTATATCGACAGAAACGTTATGAAAAATTAAAATTATTTTCATTTATTCTAGTCTTGGCCATTTGTACACAACTGGCTAACTAGTAAGCAACAGAAAAAGAAACCCGGTTTTCATCAAACGGAAACGGAACCATGTCGTCTTTTCTAGGGCGACCATTTTCTCGTGCCACCCTGTAATAGTAATACGACTTAACTCGTCGTCGCCAAAGACAGAGAGAGGAAGAGAAAGACAGATAGACAAGCAGAGAATCAGATACAGATGAACAGAATAATAGAGAGAGACAGAGAGGGACAGACAGACATAAACAAAGAGTGAGAGGCGGATAGAGAAATGGACAGCGATATACATATAACATATGTGTATACGAGTGCGTGGGGAAAGTATTAGCAGCAGCGAAGTATGGCTGGCTTACGAATATATTAGCAGCAGTAGCAATAGCCGAAAAAAGTGGATATTCAAATTAGGAAGTGTGCGCGAGAAGAAGAAGAAGAAGAAGAAGGAATGGAAGGAAGGAAAAATACACCACGTGCTCAGAGAAGAAGCAAGGTGCGAGTCCAGGAAAATCAACGTGTATGGTTGAGGACGAGAATGGGCCGGCTGTGACCGGCATGTGGTCGGAGGAAGGAGAAACGCATTTCTGGTAAAATTAACATATGGAAGCGAGAGATTTTTTTAAGCGATGCCGAAAGTAATTGTTGTAACATTTTTGACTATTAATGAGGGCATGGTTCCTCACAGTTGGGAGATACTATTTATAAAGGATGCGACTAGAAACTGACAAATCAAATTAATTCACGTTCTGCTATCAACCAATCAGAAACCAGAATTACACCATAAAAATTAAACCTTCTGTTTTTTTTAGCAACGTTGCATATGTTTTCTTCGTGTCAATACGGGAAGGATCTTTTGTTCTTTGGCTGCAAAATTATAAAATCCGGAACCTGTATAGAACAGCTGCCCACAGAGAATTCGTCATCTCCAAGACTTGTATAGAATAACTAACCATGGGAAACTGTTCTGAAACTAAACATGGCTTCCAACTCAAGAGTAACGGTAATAAATGTTTTTGTTAAAAAAGGGAAAGATTTCATTGATCTGTCAAGTTTAAATTTGAAATAACGTTTTCATTGGTTTGTTACGTTTTAGTTTGAAATAGTATATTCATTGGTCTGTCAAATTTTAATTTAACTAACATTTTCATTGATCTTTGAAGTTTAAATTTGAAATAGCGTTTTCCTTGGTCTGTTATGTTTTAGTTTGAAATAGTATTTTCATTGGTCTGTCAAATTTAAATTTGAAATAGCGTTTTCATTGATTTGTTAAGTTTAAATTTGAAATAGCATTTTCGTTGGTCCGTCATTCTTAAGTTTTAAATAATATTTGTGCTGGTCTGTCATGCTTGAGTTTTAAATAATATTTGTGCTGGTCTGTCATGCTTGAGTTTTAAATAATATTTGTGCTGGTCTGTCATGCTTAAGTTTAAAATAATATGTGTGCTGGTCTGTCATGCTTAAGTTTTAAATAGAATTTTCATTGGTCTTTCATGCATAAGTTTAAATAGCGTTTTCATTGGTCTCTCACGCTTAAGTTGTAAATAGCATTTTCATTGGTCTGTCCCGCTTAAGTTTGAAATAGCATTTTTATCATAGCTTGCACAGATTAAATGGACGCATCTTATGAATCCCTTAATTTCTCTTTTCACCCTCTTCGGAAACTTAAAAATATAAAGTGTTTGTTCGTATTCACAGACTTTGTAGTGCGGGGAAAAACAGTGTAAAAAGAAAAAAAAAGTGTGTGTGTGTGTGTGTGTGTGTGTGTGTGTGTGTGTGTGTGTGTGTGTGTGTGTTTGTTTGCTTTCTTTTTTTCCACAAGAAAGATCGCATCCACAAAACCATTGACGTCCAATCATCAAATAAGTAATTGTTCAATGAATTGTTCGATAAAACTCTTGTGTGCATCAACGTATTTTTTACTTCGACGCCATTAATCAAAATGGAGTCAATGATTACACTTGAAAAAATCGTTACTTTTTCGCTTTGCCATTCGACCGTGAGTGTATCGAGACTAATTGAAATATAAACATTTGTAACCATTGGTTAGTTTAAGTAAAACTATCAAGATATTTCCAAATAAATGGACATCTTAAATCACAAACTTATATACGCTAGATCTTAACATATAGATAAAACAGGTACTTTAACGTCTGAATGTTTTTGATATCTCCGCTTCCTTGTCTTTTCTTTGGGCGGTAACCGTAGCTTAATGGTTAGCAATATGGACTGACGACTTAGGTGTTTTAAGTTCGAATTTAGTTCGTTCCACAAAAAAAAAAGCACTTTCACTTAGGATGTTGGCAACCTTCACCTTATCCCTTCCGTAATCTCCGATGTATTTCTAGAAGAAATTCTGACTCGAAAAATATCGAGAAAAGCGATTTAGATTGTCTAGCCTTAATTTTAAAAAATGTCGCTTCCGGTTTGGCGGTGGTCGTAACGTTAGGTTTTACCCCGTTCTTTTCCTCCTTTGCGGTACGGGTTGTAGTAGGAAGGCAGGCTCGAACCCGTACCGCGAAGAAGAAAAAGAACGGGAAAAAAACCCTGATGTCTTTACGTTTACGACCACCGCCAAACCGGAAGTGACTTACGTTTAAATTAAGGCTAGACAAT
This sequence comes from Euprymna scolopes, assembly GCF_053919585.1. Taxonomy (NCBI): domain Eukaryota; kingdom Metazoa; phylum Mollusca; class Cephalopoda; order Sepiida; family Sepiolidae; genus Euprymna; species Euprymna scolopes. The sequence continues at coordinate 86,096,351 of NC_136506.1, read as the reverse complement.
CGAAAGGAGAGGATAACTTTAAAAAATATCGGCGAAAAAAGCGACCCCCCCTGTAGAAAAGTGCCTAGTTAAAGGTGAAGATATAAATGTTTTTAACCAATTTTTCGATATTTGTCGTAGGAAACGCTTAAGTTCAAAACGATACTGATCTTGTAAAAATCTGTCGCCTCTGTCGAAAGTTTTAGCCAGACATGCAAACAGACATACATACATACATTTATATATTGGTAACTGAAGATTTTCGACCCAAACCGATTAAAAAGCTTTCCCTATCTCTGAATATCCTTTATGTAAAAGTTCAAATGTTTAGACCAGAAACTGTCTAAGTAATATTGTAGAAACCGAAGAGGTCAATTTTTTTTTAAACTTTGACCCCTATTATAACCCCTTAACATTTATTATTTAGGCTCAAATAAAGTTATTAAGTTAGATCCATGTCCAAGAAACATATATCTAAAATTTAAAATGTTTAGACTAATAATTGGCGGGGGAGTTTGGTAGAGTTCTCTAAAGTCAAATCGTTGAACTTTGACCCCTTAACAGCCAAATCTCTGGCCAAAAACCGACTACAAAGATTTTCCCACATCTCAGTAGGTTGTATATCAAATTTCGAGTCTGTAGACTTAAAATTGACAAAGTTATTGCGTAAAGAAATGTACACAGACAGACAGACAGACACACACACACAGATACACAGGCACGTTCTCTTTTATATATATATATATATATATATATATATATATATATATATATATATGCTAGCATGGGTGCCCGGCGTTGCTCAGGTGTTTGGAGGTGTATGTTGTGCAAAACAAAAAAAAAGTCAATTTTTTTAACTTTGACCCTTATTATGACCTCTTAACATGTATTGTTTTGATCTCAAATCAAGTTATTAAGTTAGATCCATGTCAAAGGAACTTATATCTAAAATTTTAAGTGTTTAGACCCAAAATTGTCGGAGCAGTTTGGTAGAGTTCTCAAAGGTCAAATCGTTGAACTTTGACCCCTTAACAGCCAAATTTCTGTCCGAAAATCAATCAGATAGATTTTCCCAAATCTCAGTACCCTGTATATCAAATTTCGAGTCTGTAGACTAAAGATTGACAGAGTTATTGCGTAGGGAAATGTACACAGACAGATACACAGACAGACACACTGACACGTTCACATTTATAAATATATAGATAGATAGACTAATAAATTAAACAAAAATATATACGTATATATAAATATATATGGAAACAATTTTTTGTTTACTGTACAGATTTTACGCAAATATTATGCAAGTATAAATCATGTAGAATATCTGCATGAATATATTTACATCTAATAGTTTACTCTAGATGATCATTCCATGAGAAAACCGAAAAAACTAATAGGGAATAAATTAAAATGAATGTTTAAATTAATATGCAAATTAGCTCGATCTTTTGCTAGTGAATGCATTTCCACAACCCATATATAAGAAAATTGTATTTTCTTTTTAAATAAATAGAAAAGAGGGTTTTTAATATGAATATCAATACACACAAAAGAAAAACGAATTTATAGGAGTATAGAATAGAATATATATATATATATATAAAAGTGAGCGTGTCTGTTTGTCTTTCTGTGTACGCAATAACGCTGTCAATTTTCAGTCTACAGACTCGAAATTTGATATACAGGGTATGGAGATTTGGAAAAATCTTTGAAATCGGTTTTCGACCAGAAATTTGGCTCCTAATGGATCAAAGTTCAGCGATGTGCCCTTTGGGAACTCTACCAAACTCCTCCGATAATTTTGTGTCCAAACACTTTAAATTTTAGATATAGGTTCCTTGGACATGGATCTAACTTAATAACTTTATTTGAGCCCAAAACAATGCATGCTAAGGGGTCATAATAGGGGGATCAATTTTTTTTTTAAATTGACCGCTTCGGTCTTTACGAAATTACTCAGACAGTTTCTGGTCTAAACATTTGAAATTTTACATAAAGGGCATGCTTTTTCATCGGTTTTGGTCGAAAATATGATTTACCAAACTATAAATGTATGTATGTATGTATGTATGTATGTCCGCCTAAAACTTTCGATAGAGGCGACGGATTTTCACAAGATCAGTACCGTTTTGAAGTTCGACCTTTCAGACGACAAATATCGAAAAATTGGCTAAAAACATTAATATCTTCACCTTCAACTGGGCGCTGTTCTACAGGGGTGGGGGTCGCTTTTTTCGCCGATATTTTCGAAATTCATCCTCTCTTTCGATTGTCTAGTCTTAATTTAAACCTACGTCACTTCCGGTTTGGCGGTGGTCGTAACAGCAAAGACGTCAGGTTTTTTCCCGTTCTTTTCCTTCTTTGCGGTACAGGTTCGAGCCAGCCTTCCTAGTACCACTTTTTTTTTTCGTTCAACACACACCTCCAAACACCCGGGCAACGCCGGGCTGAAATGCTAGTATATATATATATATATATATATATATATATATATATATATATATATATATATATATTGACTGAACTTGAAACAAATTATTCGTAATTCTTTATTTTCTTTATCAACATAAAATTAATAACCTCCTTCTTATGTCTTTAAATATTTGCAGGAATATCCACCTTTCTTAGGACAACAATGATAGTTTTATTTTTGGTCTTAAACTTCTTTCCCCGCCCCTTTTTTGCTGATGAGGAGATTATGTTCCAAAACAAAACATATGTCAATTCATTGTCAATAATTATTCTCAATTTCAATAAAATGAACATCGTTTCCAAAACGATCGTACAATCGAGTTGATTTTGTTTGTTTTTTTCCTTTTGGAACTGATTTTTAATTCACAATTATTGATATTTTTACTCAATATTAATATAGCTCTAGGATACCTATACCTATTGAGCTTATTATATATCTACAGTACAATGAGCACTTTCTTTTAAAAGTATTAATACATTAAATTAAACTCTTCTCTCTTGACTCTCGGTCTAATTCCCTCTATAATATATATAGTGTTAATGTTTAATGTTTGTGCGAAATTTCAAAAAATTCTAAGATGTAGTTATTGAAAAAAGTGTGGACACGCGAAGGGACGAACTGACAAGGTGAGTTTATAGGTCAACTCTCCTTTTGTCGGGGGACCCCCCCCCCCAAAAAAAAACAGTAATAGTCGATAATAATGATACTTTTTACAAAGATTTTCTGGTGTTTTATTTTGTTACAAAATTCAAATTTTAAAGAAATTCTGTTACAATTAAATTTTGTTACAAAACTCAAATTTTAAAGAAATTCTGTAACAATTAAATTTTGTTACAAAACTCAAATTTTAAAGAAATTCTGTTACAATTAAATTTTGTTACAAAATTCAAATTTTAAAGAAAAGGGTCATTTAATTTACCAAAGAGAAACTCTCGGCTGAAAGTTGTGACTAAATTCGTTTTGTTTTTTGTTTTTTTGTTGTTTTTTTTTTCAATAAAAGAATAAACTTGTTTATTATTATTATTATTATTATTATTATTATTATTATTATTATTATTATTATTATTATTATTATTATTATTGTTGTTGTTGTTGTTGTTGTTTTTTTTGTTTTTTTTTTTTTTGTTTTTTTGTTTGTTTTTTTTACAAAGATTAAAAAATAAAAATAAAAAGTGGCTCACTGGGCTAAAAAAAAAGTCTCAGTCTTTAAGAATTTGACAAAAATAATCGCGACTCAATCATTCTATTCTTTATTTTAATAACATCTTTTTTTGCACTAATGGACTCGGTAGATCGCCCATGTAAGAAGGAATATTTCATAAAAATTGGGAGTTTTCTTAAGTAAATATCTTTTTAGGTATGTCTAAAAAAGATATTTAATAAAAATAACCTCTCGAAACTTCTGAGTAAATTCGTTTTATTGTTTATTACAAGACTGTTTTATGATATTTTATACTGACGGACCCAGTCGACCGTCTGTGTCGAAGTTGCTTTAATCAGCAGCGGAAATTAGTCGTACATTGTTCATGCATAATTTTTAGTCGTACATTTTTTTACCTATACAGTAGAACCCCGGGATACGGCATTAAAGATTAGTAACAAAATACAGTACAGTATATAATACACATCAGTCGACACCCGGTACTTGTACTGGGTTGGTCACTGAAGTGTGATGTCTGCTCAGATGCTGCACTCAAATTAATTGTCCTCAGTCAATGGAGGAGGAAACCTTCTATACTAAGGCAATTTTATTTTTGCAGAATCCTCTTTTGAGGATAACTGGTTATCTCCCACATTAAACCGACCTTGTGTCATATTTTGTTTCGTGGGAAACAAGTAAATAACCAGTGTATAATACACATGCATATAATCAAACACCATTATAAATAATATCGTAAGGCGGGGCAAATACCGTAACCAGGGTCCGGAAAAACATCTTATTTTACATCGTAACCTAAAAAAAACGTATCCTAGGGCCACCGTTTTCCGGGCTTCTACTGTACACATTCAGTAAAACCGTCCTCAGACGAACTGTTTCGCTGCATCACAGCTCTTTTTTTGTTGTATGGTTAAACAAGACATTAAAGTGCGGCCATAATATTTGCTTTTTGTATTCACACTTTAATTTACGACGCTAATTGCTTTCTAATCTGTCGACGTCTTGATAACAGCTATATATTATTGCCGCAAGAAAAAAGAAGCATTACATTTATACGCTGATTATTTTGCGGATGAAAATATTACGATCATTGTTATGGCGATTTCTTTGCAAGGTAATTATATGTTACATCTATCTGATTACAGAACGTCAGAACTTTATAGCCAGGTAGCAATCGTAAGTAATTTGCAATTCCATTCTTAGTATCACGTTTCAGCCGATGTAACCTAAAATTCTTCTTCAGATTTCTCTTGTCGAACTCTTCGATCTTTCTGTCGAATTCAATACAACTGCGAATTACTTAGAACATCTACACAGTCATGGCTGACGGAACGAAAGCATAATTACCCGCATGGATTAAATAAAGTATTTCGTTCGGATTTCTGTGCAGATTCGACAAAAAGATTCCTAAATTAAACAAAAAGATTCCCAGAGTTCGACAAAAAAAAGATCCCCGAATTCGACAAAAAGATCCCCGAATTCGACAAAAAGATTCCCGAAGTCGACAAAAAGATTCCTGAGTTCGACAAAAAGACCCCCGAATTCGACAAAAAGATTCCTGAATTCGACAAAATGATCCCCAAATTCGACAAAAAGATCCCTGAGTTCGACAAAAAGATCCCTGAGTTCGACAAAAAAGATCCCTGAGTTAAACAAAAAAGATACCCGAATTCGACAAAAAGATTCCCAGAGTTCGACAAAAAAAAAATCCCCGAATTCGACAAAAAGATCCCAGAGGTCGACAAAAAAAGATACCCGAATTTGACAAAAAGATTCCTAAATTCGACAAAAAAAAAATCCCCGAATTCGACAAAAAGATCCCTGAGTTCGACAAAAAGATCCCCGAATTCGACAAAAAGATCCCCGAATTCCACAAAAAGATCACCGAATTCGACAAAAAGATCCCTGAGTTCGACAAAAAGAGCCCTGAGTTCGACAAAAAAAGATCCCCGAAGTCGACAAAAAGATTCCCGAATTCGACTAAAAATCCCTGAGTTCGACAAAAAGATCCCTTAGTTCGACAAAAAGATCCCTGAGTTCCACAAAAACGATACCCGAATTCGACAAAAAGATTCCCAGAGTTCGACAAAAAAAGATCTCCGAATTCGACAAACAGATTCCCAGAGTTCGACAAAAAAAAACCCGAATTCGACAAAAAGATCCTTGAGTTCAGCAAAAAAAAGATACCCGAATTCGACAAAAAGATTCCTGAGTTCGACAAAAAAGATCCCAGAATTCGACAAAAAGATCCTCGAATTTGCCAAAAAGATCCCTGAGTTCGACAAAAAGATCCCCGAATTCGACAAACAGATCCCTGAATTCGACAAAAAGATTCCCCAATTCGACAAAAAGATTCATGAGTTCGACAAAAATATCCCTGAATTCGACAAAAAGATCCCTGAATTCGACAAAAAGATCCCCGAATTCGACAAAATATCCCTGAGTTCGACAAAAAGATCCCAGAGTTCGACAAAAATATCCCTGAGTTCGACAAAAATATCCCTGAATTCGACAAAAAGATCCCCGAATTCGATAAAATATCCCTGAGTTCGACAAAAAGATCCCTGAGTTTGACAAAAAGATCCCCGAATTCGACAAAAAGATCCCCGAATTCGACAAAAAGATTCCCGAATTCGACAAAAAGATCCATGAGTTCGACAAAAAGATCCACGATTTCGGCAAAAAGATCCCTGAGTTCGACAAAAAGATCCCCGAATTTTACAAAAAAATCACCGAATAAGACAAATAGATCCCCGAATTCGACAAAAAAATCCCTGAGTTCGACAAAAAGATCCCCGAATTCGACAAAAAGATCCCTGTTCGATAAAAAGATCCCTGAGTTCGACAAAAAAAGATCCCCGAATTCGACAAAAAGATTCCCGAATTCGACAAAAAGATTCCCGAATTCGACAAAAAGATCCTTGAGTTTGACAAAAAGATCCTTGAGTTCGACAAAAAGATGCCTGAGTTCCACAAAAAAAGATCCCCGAATTCGACAAAACGATTCCCGAGTTCGACAAATAAGATCCCCGAATTTGACAAAAAGATTCCCAGAGTTCGACAAAAAGATCCCCGAATTCGACAAAAAGACTCCCATAGTTCGACAAAAAAGATCCCCGAATTCGACAAAAAGATCCCTGAGTTCGACAAAAAAGATACCCGAATTCGACAAAAAGATCCCTGTTCGATAAAAAGATCCCTGAGTTCCACAAAAAAAGATCCCCGCATTCTTAAAAAAGATTCCTGAGTTCGACAAAAAAGATCCCCGAATTCGACAAAAAGCTCCCCGAATTCGACAAAAAGATCCCTGCGTTTGACAAAAAGATCCCCGAATTGGACAAAAAGATTCCTGGATTCGACAAAAAGATCCCCGAATTCGACAAAAAGAACCTCGAATTGGACAACAAGATCCCCGTATTCGACAAAAAGATCCCTGCGTTCGACAAAAAGATGCCTGAGTTCTACAAAAAGATCCCCGAATTCGACAAAAAGATTCCTGAGTTCGACAAAAAGATCCCCGACTTCGACAAAAAGATCCCTGAGTTCGACAAAAAGATCCCTGAGTTTGACAAGAAAGATCCCCGAAGTCGACAAAAAGATTCCTGAGTTCGACAAAAAGATCCCTGAGTTCGGAAAAAATATCCCTGAGTTCGACAAAAAGATCACCGACTTCGACAAAAAGATCCCTGAGTTCGACAAAAAGATCCCTGAGTTTGACAAGAAAGATACCTGAAGTCGACAAAAAGATCCCCGACTTCGACAAAAAGATCCCTGAGTTCGACAAAAGGATTCCTGAGTTCGACAAAAAAGATACCCGAATTCGACAAAAAGATCCCTGAGTTCGACAAAAAGATCCCTGAGTTCGGAAAAAATATCCCTGAGTTCGACAAAAAGATCCCCGAATTCGACAAAAAGAGCCCTGAAGTCGACAAAAATATCCCCGAATTTGACAAAAAGATCCCCGAATTCCACAAAAATATCACCGAATTCGACAAAAAGATCCCTGAGTTCGACAAAAAGAGCCCTGAGTTCGACAAAAAAAGATCCCCGCATTCGGCAAACAGATTCCCGAATTCGACAAAAAGATCCCCGAAGTCGACAAAAAGATCTCTGAGTTCCACAAAAATATCCTTGAATTCGACAAAAAGATCCCGAATTCGGCAAAAATATCCCTGAATTCGACAAAAAGATCCCTGAGTTCGACCAAAAACATTCATGAGTTCGACAAAAATATCCCCGAATTCGACAAAAAGATCCCCGAATTCGACAAAAAGATCCATGAATTCGACAAAAAGATCCCTGAGTTCGACAAAAAAAGTTATCCGAATTAGACAAAATTATCCCTGACGTCGACAAAAAGATTCCTGAGTTCGACAAAAAGATCCCCGCATTTGACAAAAAGATCCCTGAGTTCGACAAAAAGATTCCTGAGTTCGACAAAAAGATCCCTGAGTTCGACAAAAATATCCCTGAGTTCGACAAAAAAGATCCCCGAAGTCGACAAAAAGATTCCAGAATTCGACAAAAAGATCCCCGAATTCGACAAAAAATCCCTGAGTTCGACAAAAAGATTCCTGAGTTCGACAAAAAGATCCCTGAGTTCGACAAAAAAATCCCTGAGTTCGACAAAAAGATCCCCGCATTCGACAAAAAGATCCCATAGTTCGACAAAAAAATATCCCCGAATTCGACAAAAAGATTCCTGAGTTCGACAAAAAAGATCCCCGAATTCGACAAAAAGATCCCCGAATTCGACAAAAATATCCCTGCGTTTGACCAAAAGATTCCTGAGTTCGACAAAAAAAGATCCCCGAATTGGACAAAAAGATCCTCGAATTGGACAACAAGATCCCCGAATTCGACAAAAAGATCCCTGCATTCGACAAAAAGATTCCTGAGTTCGACAAAAAGATCCCTGAGTTCGACAAAAAGATTCCTGAGTTCGACAAAAAAAGATCCTCGAATTGGACAAAAAGATCCTCGAATTGGACAACAAGATCCCCGAATTCGACAAAAAGATCCCTGCATTCGACAAAAAGATTCCTGAGTTCGACAAAAAGACCCCTGAGTTCGACAAAAAATCCCTGAGTTCGACAAAAAGATCCCCGAATTCGACAAAAAGATTCCCGAATTCGACAAAAAGATCCCTGCGTTTGACAAAAAGATCCCCGAATTGGACAAAAAGATTCCTGGATTCGACAAAAAGATCCCCGAATTCGACAAAAAGAACCTCGAATTGGACAACAAGATCCCCGTATTCGACAAAAAGATCCCTGCGTTCGACAAAAAGATGCCTGAGTTCTACAAAAAGATCCCCGAATTCGACAAAAAGATTCCTGAGTTCGACAAAAAGATCCCCGACTTCGACAAAAAGATCCCTGAGTTCGACAAAAAGATCCCTGAGTTTGACAAGAAAGATCCCCGAAGTCGAAAAAAAGATTCCTGAGTTCGACAAAAAGATCCCTGAGTTCGGAAAAAATATCCTTGAGTTCGACAAAAAGATCACCGACTTCGACAAAAAGATCCCTGAGTTCGACAAAAAGATCCCTGAGTTTGACAAGAAAGATACCTGAAGTCGACAAAAAGATCCCCGACTTCGACAAAAAGATCCCTGAGTTCGACAAAAAGATCCCCGAATTCGACAAAAAGAGCCCTGAAGTCGACAAAAATATCCCCGAATTTGACAAAAAGATCCCCGAATTCCACAAAAATATCACCGAATTCGACAAAAAGATCCCTGAGTTCGACAAAAAGAGCCCTGAGTTCGACAAAAAAAGATCCCCGAATTCGGCAAACAGATTCCCGAATTCGACAAGAAGATCCCCGAAGTCGACAAAAAGATCTCTGAGTTCCACAAAAATATCCTTGAATTCGACAAAAAAAGATCCCCGAATTCGGCAAACAGATTCCCGAATTCGACAAAAAGATCCCCGAAGTCGACAAAAAGATCTCTGAGTTCCACAAAAATATCCTTGAATTCGACAAAAAGATCCCGAATTCGGCAAAAATATCCCTGAATTCGACAAAAAGATCCCTGAGTTCGACCAAAAACATTCATGAGTTCGACAAAAATATCCCCGAATTCGACAAAAAGATCCCCGAATTCGACAAAAAGATCCATGAATTCGACAAAATTATCCCTGACGTCGACAAAAAGATTCCTGAGTTCGACAAAAAGATCCCCGCATTTGACAAAAAGATCCCTGAGTTCGACAAAAAGATTCCTGAGTTCGACAAAAAGATCCCTGAGTTCGACAAAAATATCCCTGAGTTCGACAAAAAAGATCCCCGAAGTCGACAAAAAGATTCCAGAATTCGACAAAAAGATCCCCGAATTCGACAAAAAATCCCTGAGTTCGACAAAAAGATTCCTGAGTTCGACAAAAAGATCCCTGAGTTCGACAAAAAAATCCCTGAGTTCGACAAAAAGATCCCCGCATTCGACAAAAAGATCCCATAGTTCGACAAAAAAATATCCCCGAATTCGACAAAAAGATTCCTGAGTTCGACAAAAAAGATCCCCGAATTCGACAAAAAGATCCCCGAATTCGACAAAAATATCCCTGCGTTTGACCAAAAGATTCCTGAGTTCGACAAAAAAAGATCCCCGAATTGGACAAAAAGATCCTCGAATTGGACAACAAGATCCCCGAATTCGACAAAAAGATCCCTGCATTCGACAAAAAGATTCCTGAGTTCGACAAAAAGATCCCTGAGTTCGACAAAAAGATTCCTGAGTTCGACAAAAAAAGATCCTCGAATTGGACAAAAAGATCCTCGAATTGGACAACAAGATCCCCGAATTCGACAAAAAGATCCCTGCATTCGACAAAAAGATTCCTGAGTTCGACAAAAAGACCCCTGAGTTCGACAAAAAATCCCTGAGTTCGACAAAAAGATCCCCGAATTCGACAAAAAGATTCCCGAATTCGACAAAAAGATCCCTGCGTTTGACAAAAAGATCCCCGAATTGGACAAAAAGATTCCTGGATTCGACAAAAAGATCCCCGAATTCGACAAAAAGAACCTCGAATTGGACAACAAGATCCCCGTATTCGACAAAAAGATCCCTGCGTTCGACAAAAAGATGCCTGAGTTCTACAAAAAGATCCCCGAATTCGACAAAAAGATTCCTGAGTTCGACAAAAAGATCCCCGACTTCGACAAAAAGATCCCTGAGTTCGACAAAAAGATCCCTGAGTTTGACAAGAAAGATCCCCGAAGTCGAAAAAAAGATTCCTGAGTTCGACAAAAAGATCCCTGAGTTCGGAAAAAATATCCTTGAGTTCGACAAAAAGATCACCGACTTCGACAAAAAGATCCCTGAGTTCGACAAAAAGATCCCTGAGTTTGACAAGAAAGATACCTGAAGTCGACAAAAAGATCCCCGACTTCGACAAAAAGATCCCTGAGTTCGACAAAAAGATCCCCGAATTCGACAAAAAGAGCCCTGAAGTCGACAAAAATATCCCCGAATTTGACAAAAAGATCCCCGAATTCCACAAAAATATCACCGAATTCGACAAAAAGATCCCTGAGTTCGACAAAAAGAGCCCTGAGTTCGACAAAAAAAGATCCCCGAATTCGGCAAACAGATTCCCGAATTCGACAAGAAGATCCCCGAAGTCGACAAAAAGATCTCTGAGTTCCACAAAAATATCCTTGAATTCGACAAAAAAAGATCCCCGAATTCGGCAAACAGATTCCCGAATTCGACAAAAAGATCCCCGAAGTCGACAAAAAGATCTCTGAGTTCCACAAAAATATCCTTGAATTCGACAAAAAGATCCCGAATTCGGCAAAAATATCCCTGAATTCGACAAAAAGATCCCTGAGTTCGACCAAAAACATTCATGAGTTCGACAAAAATATCCCCGAATTCGACAAAAAGATCCCCGAATTCGACAAAAAGATCCATGAATTCGACAAAAAGATCCCTGAGTTCGACAAAAAAAGTTATCCGAATTAGACAAAATTATCCCTGACGTCGACAAAAAGATTCCTGAGTTCGACAAAAAGATCCCCGCATTTGACAAAAAGATCCCTGAGTTCGACAAAAAGATTCCTGAGTTCGACAAAAAGATCCCTGAGTTCGACAAAAATATCCCTGAGTTCGACAAAAAAAGATCCCCGAAGTCGACAAAAAGATTCCAAAATTCGACAAAAAGTTCCCCGAATTCGACAAAAAATCCCTGAGTTCGACAAAAAGATTCCTGAGTTCGACAAAAAGATCCCTGAGTTCGACAAAAAAATCCATGAGTTCGACAAAAAGATCCCCGCATTCGACAAAAAGATCCCATAGTTCGACAAAAAAATATCCCCGAATTCGACAAAAAGATTCCTGAGTTCGACAAAAAAGATCCCCGAATTCGACAAAAAGATCCCCGAATTCGACAAAAATATCCCTGCGTTTGACCAAAAGATTCCTGAGTTCGACAAAAAAAGATCCCCGAATTGGACAAAAAGATCCTCGAATTGGACAACAAGATCCCCGAATTCGACAAAAAGATCCCTGCATTCGACAAAAAGATTCCTGAGTTCGACAAATAGATCCCTGAGTTCGACAAAAAGATTCCTGAGTTCGACAAAAAAAGATCCCCGAATTGGACAAAAAGATCCTCGAATTGGACAACAAGATCCCCGAATTCGACAAAAAGATCCCTGCATTCGACAAAAAGATTCCTGAGTTCGACAAAAAGACCCCTGAGTTCGACAAAAAATCCCTGAGTTCGACAAAAAGATTCCCGAATTCGACAAAAATATCCCCGAATTTGATCAACAGATCCCCGAATTCGACAAAAGATTCATGAGTTCGACAAAAAGATCCCCGCATTTGACAAAAAGATCCCCGAATAAGACAAAAAGATCCCCGAATTCGAAAAGAGATCCCTGAGTTCGACAAAAAGATCCCCGAATTTGACAAAAAGATCTCCGAATTCGACAAAAAGATCCCTGTTCGATAAAAAAGATCCCTGGGTTCGACAAAAAAAGATCCCCGAAGTCGGCAAATAGATTCCCGAATTCGACAAAAAGATCCCCGCATTCGACAAAAAGATCCCCGAATTCGACAAAAATATCCCCGAATTCGACAAAAAGATTCCTGAGTTCGACAAAAAAATATCCCCGAATTCGACAAAAAAAATCCCCGAATTGGACAAAAAGATCCTCGAATTGGACAACAAGATCCCTGCATTCGACAAAAAGATCCCTGCATTCGACAAAAAGATGCCTGAGTTTCACAAAAAGATCCTTGAGTTTGACAAAAAGATTCCTGAGTTCGACAAAAAGATCCCCGAATTCGACAAAAAGATCTTGAGTTCAACAGAAAGATCCCTTAGTTTGACAAGAAAGATCCCCGATGTCGACAAAAAGATTCCTGAGTTCGACAAAAAAAATAGCCGAATTCGACAAAAAGATCCCTGAGTTCGAAAAAAAGATCCCTGAGTTCGGAAAAAATATCCCTGAGTTCGACAACAAGATCCCCGAATTAGACAAAAAGATCCTTGAATTCGACAGAAAGATTCCAAGAGTTAAACAAAAAAAGATCCCCGAATTCGACAAAAAGATTCCCAGAGTATGACAAAAAAAGATACCCGATTTCGACAAAAAGATCCCTGAGTTCGACAAAAAGATCCCCGAATTCGACCAAACAATCCACAAATTCGACAAAAAGATTCCCGAATTCGACAAAAAGATTCATTAGTTCGACAAAAAGATCCCCGAATATGACAAAAAGATTCCCGAATTCGACAAAAGATCCCTGAGTTCGACAAAAAGATTCCTGAGTTCGACAAAAAAAGATCCCCGAATTTGACAAAAAGATCCCCGAATTCGACAAAAGATCCCTGAGTTCGACAAAAAGATTCCTGAGTTCGACAAAAAAAGATCCCCGAATTCGACAAAAGATCCCTGAGTTTGACAAAAGATCCCTGAGTTCGACAAAAGATCCCTTAGTTCGACAAAAGATCCCTGAGTTCGACAAAAAGATTCCTGAGTTCGACAAAAAAAGATCCCCGAATTTGACAAAAAGATTCCCGAATTCGACAAAAGATCCCTGAGTTCGACAAAAAGATTCCTGAGTTCGACAAAAAAAGATCCCCGAATTTAACAAAAAGATCCCCGAATTCGACAAAAGATCCCTGAGTTCGACAAAAGATCCCTGAGTTCGACAAAAAGATCCCTGAGTTCGACACAAAAAGATTCCTGAATTCGACAAAAATTTTCCTGAGTTCAACAAGATATACCTGAATAAGGTTGGATTGAGGTTACGTCGTGAAAATAACATTCAATATGAGAAAAGTAGTCCGAATAATCCAAATATGGCCTCCGTTTTGTGTTGAGAAACAATGGATATGTCCTCTAAGGGTGTTTTCACGTGTAATTGTGAAGCAAGAGTCGTGCAATCTCCAACCACACATCTCCTCGGTCGACACTGCTTGGTTCCAGTGACAAGAAGAAATCCGGGACAATTAAAAACAACTAAAACGCAGTATACACGTTTACACACGTAGACCCAACACGTTGTAGCAGATTACGTCGCAAGCAAAATGGAACAAATAATAACTCAACTTGATTTTTTTGTAACGACGACATTTACTTCCTCATTCTCCCGCCACGCGTGACTTCTCGTTATGGCCGATACGTCACCTACACTCTAACGTGATCGTCTCTCCTTTTTATAATCGTTTTCCTTACCGTGACGTCATTTCCTACACGGCTACATATTTATATACGCGTGCCCGCGTTCTGTTACACAATGTCGTGATAAGCGGAAAACATATACAGTGGCTGGCATTCCTGAATTGTCAGCCATTTTAATACATCGTATGACTTCGGTGGTCTAACGAGAACCAGTGTGTCAACGTGATGGTGCCAAACAATGCGTATATTTCGGAGTTTTCTTTCTCTTATGTTTGTTGTACAACTAAGGTTGACGAGTCCAGTCTATCCTACTATTTAGTCCATAGCTGGAGGGCGGATATATGGATTCATGCCTAAGGTTTTATTAGTGAAAGCGATTTAGTATGCCGGAGAGACCACGGCACGCTGAGCTTATAATCATTGCGTGAGAGAAAGAGAGAGGGGCGGAAGTGGGTAGAAAGAGACTTTGAATTGTTAAAACCAATGACAATCGAATCGATAAAGTTGTCGCTAAAAGTCGAAACGAGACAGGAAATGGAAAGCAGATTGATTTCGGATGATAATAAAATGATACAAACGGAAAACAAAAAAATCAACTTTTATAAAAACAAAAAAAACAAAAAAAAACATAAAGTTCTGACAAATCAAAACTTATCAACAATATAAATGAATTCCTTAATCGATAAGTCTATTGATGAATGGCAAAAATCCTAAAAAAAATCACATGGAAATTAACCTATGATATAAACTGAGGCCCTTTCTTGCACTGACTGTGAGATTAAAACGCTAAATTCATATTCAATCTAGAAGAACCGTGGACTCGTCGCGTAGTGGATAAAATACTTGGTAAAATTCAGTTGTAAGTTACACTCTTCTGAAGGTTAAAAGTTCAATCCTCAATATGGTTAACACTCAAAATACAGTTGCGAATTACGTAGAAGTTCTATTCCATGGATTAAATAAAAGAGTTCCGGTTGTACAAACTCCCGAGTTTGACAGAAAGATTCTCGAGTTCGAAAAGATGCACCTGAAGAAGGGTGAAGGTTACATCGATCGAAACGTTGTTAAAATAACACTCAAGATGAGAACAATAGTCCGAATAATCCAAATATTACGAATAATCAATCCTTATCTAAAAAAAAAAAATCAGAAACATAGAAAAACACTTTCTAATATATTGATAACATGTATATGATCAATGTCCTAAAGTTAACT
>NC_136506.1:86023381-86075881 GCF_053919585.1 Euprymna scolopes | reverse complement strand
TATTAAAATTAAGGCTAGACAATCGAAAGGAGAGGATGACTTCCAAAAATATTGGCGAAAAAAGCGACCCCCCCTGTAGAAAAGTGCCCAGTTTTAAGTGAAGTTATTAATGTTTTTAGCAAATTTTTCGATATATGTCGTCTGAAAGGTCGAACTTCAAAACGATACTGACCTTGAGAAAATCCATCGCCAATGCCAAAAGTGTTGGGCAGACATGCAAACATACATACATACATTTATATATTGGTAACGAAAAATTTTCAACCCAAACCGATGAAAAAGCTTACCCTATCTCTGAATACCATTTATGTAAAATTTCAAATATTTAGACCAGAAATTGTCTGAGTAATTTGGTAGAGACCACAGACGTAAATTTTTTTTAACATTGACCCCTATTATGACCCCTTAAAATTTAATGTTTTGGGCTCAAATCAAGTTATTAAGTTAGATCCATGTCCAAGGAACCTATATCTAAAATTTCAATTGTTTAGACAAAAAGTTATCGGAGGAGTTTGGTAGAGTTCTCAAAGGTCAAATCGTTGAACTTTGACCCCTTAACAGCCAAATCACTGGCTGAAAACCGATCACATAGATTTTCCCAAATCTCAGTACACTGTATATCAAATTCCGAGTCTGTAGACTTTACATTGTTTGAAGAAATATGGTATAATAAAATTATGGGGTGTTCGTTCGCACCTGACCTACATAGAATGGAAATATGTCACAAAGTTTAACAAGGTTTTTTAATATAGATCCACAGAATATTGTGATAAGTGTTTCAGTGTGAACAGGTATGGTATAATAAATTATGGGGTTTATCTATTTTATTTTTACTCTCATCATATTTTGCTTTGGTTTTGATACCTCCAAATTCAACCCAAATTTACAACCCTTCCTTTTCATAACCTATCATACTTTCATAAATCAGAGTTCATTTTCTGTAGGCTGTACTTTTGCTAGTATATATATATTAATATATATATCATGTTGACAAGAAAGTTCTTGCGGTTTTAACTTTTAAATTCAGATGAACATGTCCTGGTTCAAATAAAAATTTACTTTTCAGCCTGGCTTGAATTGAAATACGAAAATTCTTCGAATTAGCTTTTTTTCCATCTTGTATTCAAGTTTCAAAAAAGAAGACATAATTGTTTCCAAACGATTGTAATTTAAACGATTAGAATAGAGCAAAAAAATGCTCTTTAAAATGATATATAAAGTAAAGGTATTATAACGAAAACTTGTTTTAAAATACATCATTCGAAATCAAAATTAAAAATTCCCCAAGAAGTATCTTCTCAATCTAATATATATATATATATATACTAGCTGCCAGCCCGTTGATTAGGTTCCGTGCAGTTCTATGAGGTCCACCTTCTCAGACTTTGCCTTCTCTCTACGAGAAGGTGCTAGCTTATTAATGATCGCTTGCGACGCCTTCACCGGGAAATGCAGACGCGGCTATACAGGCACTTTTTTTTCGGTTAGAGTGCCCATCCTCAAGGGCTATGAATTTTTAATCCCACTTTTTGACCCTTGTGTCAAATTTCTCGTGATGGACGAGAAATAAATACAACCAATGACTTTTTTAGGGGTGCTTATTCAGATTGGCACTCATGGCAGCATTTAAAATTAAAGAAAATACAGAAGCGCCTATATACCTATATATATGTATCAGCTACAGAATGAACACGAGAAATCTAAAAAATTATGTAATTTGATCAAGTACAGTGTGGAACAATAAATTTGTCGCCCCCCCCCCCCCAAAAAAAAACAACACGACAGCTTTATTTTAAAATTTTTATTGAAAAAAATCAATTCAGATAACTTGATTATGTACTAGAGCTGACATCTATTCAATGTAGCCGCCTTCAGCCTCAATAACAACCTCGGTATGGGTCCAGAATTGGGAGTATGCCTTTTTCACAAGTGCCGGTGGGAGCTCGGCGAATACTCGGCAGATGGCGGCGAGTAGACTGGCTTTGGTGTTATGGGAGGTCATGTTGGTTATGTTCTCAACATATGACCTAACAAAGTAGTCCAGCAGGTTCAGGTCAGGAGTGGGGGCTAGAGGCAGGTTTAAGGGGAAGAGTGAGGCCAGTGAGAGAAGGGTACAAAGTCGTTGAACTCCTTCTGAAGTCAAGTGTGGGTCTCTTTGGACTTGTGGGAGAGTGGGTTGGTGTGGCCTGTGTTGTGGGTGACGTTATTGCCTGCACTTTTCTCAATAACGTCTTGGAATTTTTTTGAAATTTTGCACAAACATTAAACATATGAGTAAAAAAGTAACAGAACGGATTTTCCGGGAAAACTCCGGTTGCCCCCCCTAGTGGTGCCTTTCAGGTTAAAATTGGCCAAAATTGACACATTTGTGCTTATTAAAAAAAAGATTGATGCCTTGGATTTTTATAAAACTTTTTGAAAATTTGTAACTAACTGATTTCTATATAATTTTGTTTGTCTATACTCTGTTCCGTCTGCCTGCTTCCCACCAGACTACAACTTGGATGTGTTCAAGTCCAATGTTAACAAATTCCTAATGAACCGCCCCCTTAAGTAAACACTTCATCAAATCTCCACACTAACGTAATGTACTTGCAATAACCCTTATCCCTGAGTGGCTTCCGGGCCTTGATAATTGGTGATCACTGTGTAAAAAAAAAAAAAAAAAACTTCACGATAACTCTTGAATTTGCCCTAGGGATTCTTTTAGGGCTAATAAAAACACACCATTTTTGGAACTATTTTACCATGTTTGTCTAAAATATTCTGTGCATGTCTATTTAGCAGTTTCGCATGGTGCTGAATTCAAATTTAAATATGTTAAGGCCTTGAGGACTTTTGGGGCTAAATGGGGGTGGGGCAAATGATGGACTTAGTCATTTTTTTTTTTGAATGATGCAGAATTCAAATTTACATATGTTAAGGTCTAAACTGCAGCGTTTGTTCATTTTCACCAGGATTTGACTTCCTCTGGGGCCTTTTGAGACTAAATGAAGGGGGAATGGGGCAAATGCTAAACTTAGTCATTTTTTTTTATGTTTCGTTCACTGTGCACTCACGGGGGACCATGCATGCTTCTCATGATTTTATTTATTTTACTTGATAATTTTTTAAGAAATCAAGGGAACTAACTCCTCTCAGAGCTAACACATATGATTTGGATTTATATCCGAGGGCTTTTTTTTAGAATAGATATTATTCCCTTTATGGCTGCAATCTGTATTTCATTACAGCTTGGTCTTCCAGGGATTGTTTCCAGGAACCTAAGATTCTTTTTCACTAAACCAGTTTGAGTTCTCGACATCATTAGTGGCAGGGTTAATCAGCTGAAAAGTTCACGCTGTATAAAATGAGTGCGGCATGCACCAAATATTTTTATATATATATATATGTAAAAATCGAATTCATTATATATATATATATATATATATATATATATATATCCAATGCCAAAACGATTCTTTTAATTGTCCTTTTTATTTTATTTTGTTTAAAGAAAAATTTTCATGATAAAGTAATAAATATTTATTGATTTTAAAATACCAGTAAATCTTAAATCTATAACCCATCATCCACAAGTGTAATTTTCTGGTCAGGAAAATATCGGCATATTTAACTTTTTTTTTCCTTTTTTTTTTTTTTTTTTTTTTTTTTTTTACAGAAATCGGTGAAAATATCAACTCTATAGTAAAATATTTAGAGATTTATAAAGAATCGGAATCGGTCAGTAACTGTATTGGAATCTGGAAAAATATTGGAATTGTCCCATCACTTATATATATATATATACATGATGATTGCAACGTCTTGTCAGACGAGTGCCACTCCCTCAGACATTTAAAATCCATGAGTCCAAATGCCTGAGGGAGTATCTATACAAAGATGATGTTACACAGTCTTAGCTTTGTATGACAGCTAAGTCTCTCTCTAGGTTCAAAATGTTGAGATCCAGCAACAAGCAAGAGCAAGATAGCCAGCAACAAATTAAACTGCAGACCAGCTTAATGCGGGTAATGGTCTCCCGCTTTATGGTTTTTTAAATCAGAGATTTGCTTCTCCTAGAAAGGTTGCCTTCACCATGGCTTTCCACCCCAATACACATATACACACACACACAAATATACACGGTGCTAGTTGGCCGTTGACCCAGAAAAAGAGTTCATTCGCCCTTTGGAAGGTCTTGTTTTTAATCCTCCAGGGAGACTAGCCGCTCTCCTCACCAAACAAGTCTGGTGGGGGAACCAGTTTAGTCGCCGGTGATCCGACCATGAGGCAGGTAGTACTGGGTTACATGGTACCAGTAGCATACATACATACACATACATACACATTAAACTGCGTTAGGTGATGGCAAGTTAAAATATATAAAGTCAATTAAAAATATAGGTTGATTAAAAATTTGAGTATTAAAATCAGCAAGTTCGTGGGCACTGTTGGTGAAGTCCATCCATTATGCACTACACAAGACATTTTAACACATTGCTGCTTTTCTTGAATGCAATATCATTTATAGTAGGATGATGAGTTCTAATGTATGATGCTTCAGGAATTTTAAATTTTTAAAACTTTTGTAATATTATTTTCACGTTGTATAATTTTTGTGTTGTTGACGAGGACCTTTCTAAAATTGGAGGAGGGACAATTGTGTTCTTTTATCAAATGTTGATATACAGTTTTGCTAGTTTGGTTTAAATGCAGGGTGATTCGCCGGGACAACGTTGTCGTTATATGCCCAATGTATGTATTATTAATATATTTATTTTCAGAGTCACATTCTCCCAGAGAGCATGTTGGGATGATTAATCGGAAAAATCGGAACTTTGGGGGATCTTGGAATCAGTATCTGAAAATTTGTGCCTGTTTTTGATATGCCAAAAAGGATTCCTTTAATTATCTGTTTTTTTTTTTATTTTTATTTTTTAACAAAATCTTCCACAGCTGGTATTACTGAAGAAAAAAAAAAAAAAAAAAAAAAAAAAAAAAAAAACTTTTATTGATTTTAAACTACCTGTAAAACTAAAATCTAATGATCACCCCCCCCCTACCACCACAAGTGTATTTTTCTTTCTTTTTTTTTTTTTTTTACCTTTGAAAATATATATACACATTTAAAACGTGTTTTTACAGTAATCGGGGAAAAAGATAAGTTTTATAGTTAAATATTTAGAAGTTTATAAAGAATCAGAATCGGTAATTGTATTGGAATCAGAGAAAAATATTGGAATCGTCCCATCACTAATATATATATTATACATATGTCAATGACAAAGCCACACAGCACATCAAAATGGCACAATCTGTTTGGAAAAAAAGTTACTATTCACTTGCCTCACCACGAGGGCAGAGTGAGACACAAGGTTGGTTTTTAATGAGGAAAATCCAGCTCCCCAAAAGGGTCAAAAATAAAAATTGTCTCAGTCATGAAGGATTTTTCCTCCACTGACTGAGGGATGAAAAGGCAAAGCGTAGCAACAGAACAGATACTTCACTGTGATCTTGGCCTGAATAAAGTTATTCATATTAAAAACACCCACATTCAGATCTGATTTGTGTGTTTATAGTTTGAAAAATCTATTATATGTACCGTAGAATTAGGATACAAAAATCAGGCCGAAGGTGACCTTGTTACCGTTCAGTTCTAGAAGGTCTAAGCCTTCCAGACTTTGCCTACATAGAGACAACTTAATCTCCAACTCCCCCCACTTCCGCAACAGTGGCATGATGTAATACACAGGTCGAAATGCGAGATTAATTGTAAAAGTGATATTCTCCTGAATACTGACGGTTCAATTCTCAGTGTGGGCGACTGAAACATGCACTTGTGAATTACTTAGGAACTTTATCCAGTCATGACTGACAGAATGAGAGCTTGCTACCCCTTGCTTGTTTTTATTTGTATTTTTATAATTTCATAAACATATTTCTTATAACATTTCAAATAAAACAAGTCGAGCATGTGGGGTCCCCTCCTTGAGCGAAAAATTTACTTTCACCATGATTAATGTTTGTACAAAATTAAAAAAAAATAAAATAAAAATATCCTAAGGCGTGGTTATTGAGAAAACGGCAATTTTACCTCAATAATGACTAGGGCTATGACAACAAAATATTCTCATCATTGTTTTGACTCTCGAGTATATATCCGACAGTTCATCAACCGAGAACCACATCACTATATAAAAGCATATAAGATATCAACGGATACACATTCGAGAGTCAAAACAATGAAAAGAATATGCTGTTGTCCTAGCCCTAATAATGACCCCTAACGGGGCAACCAGAGTTATTCTAGAAAATCTGTTCTGGAAAAAATTTACTTTCACCATGACTAATGTTTGTGCAAAATTTAAAAAAAAAAAAAAGCCAAGGTGTGGTTATTGAGAAAAGTGCAAACAAATCAACAGATCAATGGGAGTGAATTACTCGGTCCAATCCTTCCTTTGTCAGGGGCTCAATAAAAACTTTTTTTTTTTTTAATTCAATTTTCACCCCAAACAAGGCACAGTGCCACTTTGTAGTAGAGAGCTACTATTGGGGACATAAGTTGCAGGGATATCATGAAAGGAGATGAGTAGCAAGATGTCTGTTCACATACACTTGAACTTCTGCATGTCAGTACAATTTAGAAAGCAGAATCCCGGAAGGGAGTTCCACAGTCTAGCAGTTCTGGGGAAGAAACTATTGGCGTAGAAGGTTTTCTTACACTTAGGGATCTCTGTGTAGAGGTGGGATTTAGCTGCTGGTCAGGCTTTTGGGGGTATTTATGTCGAGGGGGTACAAGTGCTTGCAGTTCGTCAGAGAATTCACCATTAAAATATTTGTAGCACAGACAGAGGGATGCCACATTTTGTTGATGCGACAGAGGCTGAAGCTTAGATGACAGTTCATGACCTATCAGGTTGGCGATTTTCTTTTGAACCCTGCCCAGGAGTGAGAGACCAGTAGTAGATGCACCAGCCCAAATGTGACAACAATACTCCATACATGGGCGAATGGTGGCCTTGTAGAGGTACATGATACTTTCAGGCGTAAGTAGCTTTCTATAATTTTGTTATTAAAAGTGTAAATAAAGACCAATTGTGTTATCTTTTTATGCGTATAATTTTAAATTTTTATTCATATAATTTTAAATTTTTATTGTATAATTTTAGATTTTTATTCATATAATTTTAAATTTTTATTCATATAATTTTAAATTTTTATTCGTATAATTTTAAATTTTTATTCATATAATTTTAAATTTTTATTGTATAATTTTAAATTTTTATTGTATAATTTTAAATTTTTATTCATATAATTTTAAATTTTTATTCATATAATTTTAAATTTTTATTGTATAATTTTAAATTTTTATTGTATAATTTTAAATTTTTATTGTATAATTTTAAATTTGTATTGTATAATTTAAATTTTTATTGTATAATTTTAAATAAATAATGTCCTTTTCTTATATTTTTTTTCAATAAATCGCTTCAAAATGCAGACACTAACAAAAACAAGCAAAGGAACTGATTTACTTTGCCACCGCGCCCCATAGAAAATTAAGAAAGACGTTAGCTGACTATAACAAGACTATCACATAAATCATGTTTTCGAGTGAGAGAAACAAAGACTTTTCAAATCAGTCTCTCTCTCTCCAGAAGCGATACAGATGAAATACATACACACACACACAAAATGTAGGAATTATATAACCTGAATGTTATCTCGAGACTGTCACTTGGATCGTCCATTTCTTAAGAGTAAATTAGTAAACTAAAAAATAATAATTAAAATGTTGGTTCTCTTTCTCTCCTCATAAGTAAATTCTCTCTAATAAAACCTTTAAGAAAAACCAGTAAAATCTCGTGCTTTCCTGCATGAATACTGTTATTCATCAGTTAAAAAGACAAGATAATCAACAACCATTTCTTAAGAGTAAATTAGTAAACTCAATGGATGCCTCCATTCAGTCTCAAGAGACAATGGATACCCCCTGTAAGGGTAGCACTGCATGTAATTGTGGGGCAAAGGTTGTGCAATCCCAACCACACCTTTCCTGAATCAGCACAACTTGAAGTGACAAGAAACAATGTCAAGATAAGCAGAGAGCACATACAGCAGCTGAAATTCCCAACTGGTCACCCATTTTAGTCCTGATTAGGGTTAATGTTGCTTAACTTCGGTGATCTAATAGGAACCGGTGTGTCAACATGAATATGCTGTATATAAAAAATTAAGAAATAAATAATTAAAATATATTGATTCTTTCTCTCCCCATAAGTAAATCCTCTCCAATAAAACCTTTAAGAAAAGCCAGTAAAAATATTATGATTTCCTGCACGAGTAGTGTTATCCATCAGCTAAAAAGACGAGATAATCAACAACCCTAGATGATCGCAGTGACTAATGAGATGTGACGACGAACAGAATAAAATCATTGAAAAGTTTTTTTCGTTTTTATTTTAATTAAGAATTATTGAAATTTATTGAAAACACTCTTTGCACTCTTTGTTTCTTGAAAACTCATTTAAAAATCTTTTTACGTAATGAACGTAGTTTATGAAAGAAAAAGTGTGCATCACCAAAACAGTAATGAAAGACCTATTAAAAGAACGTTATGGATTTTTTATGTTTGAAATTTTGTTTTCTTGATTTCAATAAATTTATTTTTTATACAGCCATGAAAATATTTATTAAAAAAAAAAAAAAAAAAAAAAAAAATTTTTTCATCATTTCAAAAATATATTTCTTATAAAATTTCAAATTCAATAAAAACTTATTTTTAATTTTGTTATTAAAAGTGCAAATAAAGACTGATTGTGTTATTTTTATCTTTTTATAATTTTGTTGATTTTTATTGTATATCTTTCAATAATGTCCTTTAATTATATTTTACTAGCAGGGATGCCCGGCTTTGCCAGGGTGTGTGTTGGTGGTGTAGTATGGGCGGGGAGGGGGGGATAAAATGTGGTAGTAGAAAAAAGAAAAAGTGATAGTAGGCATGCAGGCAGGCTTGAACCGGTAAGGCAAAGAAGGAAAAGAAGGTTAAAAAAAAAACGTGACGTCTTAGCCAATGTCTCCATTGCGCGACCGGAAGTTCTGAACGTTGAAATTAAGCCTAGTCGATCCAACCTAGACGATGACTTTGTGAAAATGTCAACGCAAAAACTGACCGCTCCTTGTAGAAAACTGCCCAGTTGAGGGTGAAGGAATTAATGTTTTTGGCCAATTTTTCCATATTTGTTGTCAGAGACGTTGAACCTCAAAACGATACCGATCTTGTCAGGATCTGTTGCGCCTGTCGAAAGTCTTTGGCAGACATACATTCACACAAACCAACAATTGAGATTTATATTGTAGATTTCAATAAATCGCTTCACAATAGAAATACTGAAGAACAATAAAAGTGAAGAACTGATTTGCCTCGTCACCACTTCCAGTAGCAGACACACTGAAAGTTAGGAAGTGTGTAAGCTGACTATTACCTATTTTTCCTTACAAGTAAGAACTAAAAGATTTTTTTTTTTTTTAATAATTTAATAACATCTTTTGATTAAAATTTTCGTTTTAAGTAAAAACGTTTTGGAAAGTATCTTATATACAAAATGTTTATTATTTAAAAAAAAGAATTCTTTTCATCTTTTTACCTAAAAAAAAAGAAAAAAAAAAAATTGGAAATAAATTTTGTTTTAAAACAAACAAATACTAATTTAAAAATAAATAAAATAGGTATCGCACAAAAAAAAAAAAAAAAACATCAGGTGCAAGGGACAGTCTCTTCCATTGCATCAAGATGTTCCGCTTCTCTTGCTTCCCCAGTTTCCGTTGTATCATCTACAACGTCCATCTGACCCCCACAAGGTTTCCGTTTCTTTTTTTTCTTTTTGCCACGATTGCGTTTTTGCTTCGGAGGAGGGCCCATATCCATCAGGTTTACTGTTTCCTGTTTTTCATGGAAAAAGTTCAGTTGATCCTTTTTAACAAGAGCAAGGTGTTCTGCATAAGTTGAATATAGTGTTGGCTTGTTGGCCAACATGGTCTCTGGAACGGGAATCTCCAACAGTTCGGGTAGCATGTACGGCTTCAGCCAAAGGACAAGAGGAGTCGAACCAAACGTGTAGTGGGTTCTTTTGTGATAAAACAACACGCCATCAACCTGAAATATAAAATAGAAAACGAATGAAGTCGAAATCTTGATTTTTACTTAAGAAAATATTAAATATACCTTTCCACCAAATGCACCTCAGACTGAATTGGAAATATTTTCTAATGAAAATGTTTGTTTTTGTAAATGAAAAATGTTTACTTTGAAGTATGTATAATATTTAAAATAAAATTATTTTTTTTAATGTCTTCATCCCATTTATTCTCAGGTCCACCCCTATCACATCCTCATCCTTCCCCTGTGAACTGAACTTGCTATCTCAACTGTTCTACATCTAATCTCATTCATTCTTTCAATGTGCCCATACCATCAAAGTCTACGGTTTTGCCCAAACCTCTATACCAACTAGATTTCATTTTCCTCTGAGGCCATCAGATCTAAATATGTCTCTAAGACACATTTCAATTCATTATATTCTGATATCCTTTCTCTTTATGCAACGCATGTTCTCAACCCTTACCAGCCAGGTTTCATTTTCATAATATTGAGAAGAAAGAAAATGCTTACCGGAAAGTTAGCCATTGCAAGCGAATTTGTTATAGCCTCTTTCGTGCATGGAAAGTTTGGTAATGTTACAAACTTGTACTGAAACAAAAAAAAAAAATGTAATTATCAAAAATTAACTTACAAAAATATAATAATTTTAAAAAATTTAATTATGTAAATTTTAACAAAAAATCTTTAAAAAAAAATAAGTGAAAACTAATAAAACTGTCAACAATTAACCAATTATAAAACTGTCAACAATTAACCAATTATAAAACTGTCAACAATTAACCAATTATAAAACTGTCAACCAAATAACCAATTATAAAAATGGCAACCAAATAACCAATTATAAAAATGTCAAAAAATTTAATTATGTAAATTTTAACAAAAAATCTTTTAAAAAAATAAGTGAAAACTAATAAAACTGTCAACCAATTAACCAATTATAAAACTGTCAACCAATTAACACATTATAAAACTGTCAACCAATTAACACATTATAAAACTGTCAACCAATTAACACATTATAAAACTGTCAACCAATTAACACATTATAAAACTGTCAACCAATTAACACATTATAAAACTGTCAACCAATTAACACATTATAAAACTGTCAACCAATTAACACATTATAAAACTGTCAACCAATTAACACATTATAAAACTGTCAACCAATTAACACATTATAAAACTGTCAACCAATTAACACATTATAAAACTGTCAACCAATTAACACATTATAAAACTGTCAACCAATTAACACATTATAAAACTGTCAACCAATTAACACATTATAAAACTGTCAACCAATTAACACATTATAAAACTGTCAACCAATTAACACATTATAAAACTGTCAACCAATTAACACATTATAAAACTGTCAACCAATTAACACATTATAAAACTGTCAACCAATTAACACATTATAAAACTGTCAACCAATTAACACATTATAAAACTGTCAACCAATTAACACATTATAAAACTGTCAACCAATTAACACATTATAAAACTGTCAACCAATTAACACATTATAAAACTGTCAACCAATTAACACATTATAAAACTGTCAACCAATTAACACATTATAAAACTGTCAACCAATTAACACATTATAAAACTGTCAACCAATTAACACATTATAAAACTGTCAACCAATTAACACACTATAAAACTGTCAACCAATTAACACACTATAAAACTGTCAACCAATTAACACACTATAAAACTGTCAACCAATTAACACATTATAAAACTGTCAACCAATTAACACATTATAAAACTGTCAACCAATTAACACATTATAAAACTGTCAACCAATTAACACATTATAAAACTGTCAACCAATTAACACATTATAAAACTGTCAACCAATTAACACATTATAAAACTGTCAACCAATTAACACATTATAAAACTGTCAACCAATTAACACATTATAAAACTGTCAACCAATTAACACATTATAAAACTGTCAACCAATTAACACATTATAAAACTGTCAACCAATTAACACATTATAAAACTGTCAACCAATTAACACATTATAAAACTGTCAACCAATTAACACATTATAAAAATGTCAACCAATTAACACATTATAAAAATGTCAACCAATTAACACATTATAAAAATGTCAACCAATTAACCCATTATAAAAATGTCAACCAATTAACCAATTATAAAAATGTCAACCAATTAACCAATTATAAAAATGTCAACCAATTAACCAATTATAAAAATGTCAACCAATTAACCAATTATAAAAATGTCAACCAATTAACCAATTATAAAAATGTCAACCAATTAACCAATTATAAAAATGTCAACCAATTAACCAATTATAAAAATGTCAACCAATTAACCAATTATAAAAATGTCAACCAATTAACCAATTATAAAAATGTCAACCAATTAACCAATTATAAAAATGTCAACCAATTAACCAATTATAAAAATGTCAACCAATTAACCAATTATAAAAATGTCAACCAATTAACCAATTATAAAAATGTCAACCAATTAACCAATTATAAAAATGTCAACCAATTAACCAATTATAAAAATGTCAACCAATTAACCAATTATAAAAATGTCAACCAATTAACCAATTATAAAAATGTCAACCAATTAACCAATTATAAAAATGTCAACCAATTAACCAATTATAAAAATGTCAACCAATTAACCAATTATAAAAATGTCAACCAATTAACCAATTATAAAAATGTCAACCAATTAACCAATTATAAAAATGTCAACCAATTAACCAGTTATAAAAATGTCAACCAATTAACCAGTTATAAAAATGTCAACCAAATAACCAGTTATAAAAATGTCAACCAAATAACCAGTTATAAAAATGTCAACCAAATAACCAGTTATAAAAATGTCAACCAAATAACCAGTTATAAAAATGTCAACCAAATAACCAGTTATAAAACTGTTAACCAAATAACCAGTTATAAAACTGTCAACCAAATAACCAGTTATAAAACTGTCAACCAAATAACCAGTTATAAAACTGTCAACCAAATAACCAGTTATAAAACTGTCAACCAAATAACCAGTTATAAAACTGTCAACCAAATAACCAGTTATAAAACTGTCAACCAAATAACCAGTTATAAAACTGTCAACCAAATAATCAGTTATAAAACTGTCAACCAATTAACCAGTTATAAAACTGTCAACTAAATAACTAGTTATAAAACTGTCAACTAAATAACTAATTATAAAACTGTCAACTAAATAACTAATTATAAAACTGTCAACTAAATAACTAATTATAAAACTGTCAAGTAAATAACTAATTATAAAACTGTCAACTAAATAGCTAATTATAAAACTGTCAACTAAATAGCTAATTATAAAACTGTCAACTAAATAACTAATTATAAAACTGTCAACTAAATAACTAATTATAAAACTGTCAACTAAATAACTAATTATAAAACTGTCAACTAAATAACTAATTATAAAACTGTCAACTAAATAACTAGTTATAAAACTGTCAACTAAATAACTAGTTATAAAACTGTCAACTAAATAACTAGTTATAAAACTGTCAACCAAATAACTAGTTATAAAACTGTCAACTAAATAACTAATTATAAAACTGTCAACTAAATAACTAGTTATAAAACTGTCAACTAAATAACTAGTTATAAAACTGTCAACTAAATAACTAGTTATAAAACTGTCAACTAAATAACTAGTTATAAAACTGTCAACTAAATAACTAGTTATAAAACTGTCAACCAAATAACTAATTATAAAACTGTCAACTAAATAACTAATTATAAAACTGTCAACTAAATAACTAATTATAAAACTGTCAACTAAATAACTAATTATAAAACTGTCAACTAAATAACTAATTATAAAACTGTCAACTAAATAACTAGTTATAAAACTGTCAACTAAATAACTAGTTATAAAACTGTCAACTAAATAACTAGTTATAAAACTGTCAACCAAATAACTAGTTATAAAACTGTCAACCAAATAACTAGTTATAAAACTGTCAACCAAATAACTAATTATAAAACTGTCAACCAAATAACTAATTATAAAACTGTCAACCAAATAACTAATTATAAAACTGTCAACCAAATAACTAATTATAAAACTGTCAACCAAATAACTAATTATAAAACTGTCAACCAAATAACTAATTATAAAACTGTCAACTCCAAACAAATTTAATTATCAAGATATTAACTAAAAAAGAGTTATAGAAAATTAAGTAAAAACTAATTATAAAAATATCAACTAAAGAATATTTCATTATAAAAATGAAATGCTGTTAGCTTGAAGCATTTGTTCAAGATATATTCAGAATAAACAAAACATAATACAAAAACACAAAATGCACACACATATAACATAACATATATATGTTAAGGAGATGTAGTTTGCTTGAAACATTGTGTGTGATATGTATTTAAGGAAATATTTGACAACTATCAAAATACAAGAAATAGAAGATTGTCAGTGTTAAAGAAGGAACAAAAACAAGCGCTGCTATATAACCCTCTCTCTCTCTGTCTATATATACAGATATTTTATTATTTTTATCTATAAATATAAAAGCGAAAATGTATGTATGTATGTATGTTATTGTCAGGTCATGTCATATGCTACTGGTACCATGTAACCCAGTACTACCTGCCTCATGGTCGGGTCACCGGCGACTAAACTGGTTCCCCCACCAGACTTGTTTGGTAAGGAGGGTGGCTAGTCTCCCTGAAGGATTAAAAACAAGACCTTCCAAAGGGTGAATGAACTCTTTTTCTGGGTCAACGGCCAACTAGCACAGTGTATATTTGTGTGTGTGTGTATATATGTGCATTGGGGTGGAGAGGGCTCCCGTAAGCCGTGGTGAAGGCAACCTTTCTAGGAGAAGCAAATCTCTGATTTAAAAAACAAAGCAGGAGACCATTACCCGCATTAAGCTGGTCTGCAGTTTAATTTGTTGCTGGCTATCTTGCTCTTGTTTGTTGCTGGATCTCAACATTTTGAACCTAGAGAGAGACTTAGCTGTCATACAAAGCTAAGACTCTGTAACATCATCTTTGTATAGATACTCCCTCAGGCATTTGGGCTCATGGATTTTAAATGTCTGAGGGAGTGGCACTCGTCTGACAAGACGTTGCAATCATCATGTATGTATGTGTGTTTGTTCGCTTTTTCTGCGTGTCTACAAAAGGCTTCTTTCAGAGAAGTGGTCGGTCCACAACTTTTTAAAACTTTTTATATCACATATAAATCGTAATATCTCACAGTTAACTACGAAGCTCGCCTGTCTATTTAATTTGCTCGATTTTGCGAAGATAAATATTCAAGATTTGTCGCTCGCCGCATGTGGGTTAGTCTTTTTCCTATAAAATCTTGGGGGGGGGGGGGGGGGGAGCGTTCAGCAGTAAATACTATCCCGCAGTCAAACTTGACCTCATTAACTCATTAAAACAGGCACCTGCTAAATCGAAGTAATTAAATAAATTCAAACGTGTTTCCGTTAGCATGTCACGGTGGGGCAATGGTTAACATCGCACTTTTTTTTTTTCATACTTTAATTTACAACTTTGCCTCAAGGGTTCGGGTTCGATCCTCATACTTACTTTTTTTTTTTTAACCCCCCCCCCCCGGAGTTTCCACACACACCTCCAAACACCTGGGCAACGCCGAGTACCCCTCGCTAGTCTATTATACAAAAGGCAAAATGTGTGTTTGTTTGTGTGGTGTGTGTGTGTGTTTGTATGTATGTCTGCCAAAAACTTTCGACATATGCAACGAACACTGACAAAATTGGTATCGTTAGAAAGATCGAACTCTCGGACAACAAATATCCAAAAATTGGCCAAAAACATTAATTCTTTGGTCATCAACTGGGTCATCTTTTGCAAGGAGGTGTCAGTTTTTTTCGTCAACATTTTTGTAAGTCATTCACGCCTAGCGATCTCAACGTACGATTAAAAGACGTTATTTCAAAGGCTTCTGACGTTATAAAGTTGCCATGGGCGAGATGGCTAACACGTTTGCTTTTTTCACTCCCTTTTCCTCTTCCGTGTTACAGGTTCGAGCCTGGCTACTGCGGATAATTGAAAACATCCAAGTTGTAGTCAGATGGGAAACAGGCAAACGAAACAGAGTTCCATAGGTGTTCACTTCTAAGAAAGTTAACAGATAAAGGAAAATAACTGCTCACACAGTCCAAGGGAGACAATCCGAATAGATCGTTAATATTAATAGTAACTTAGTATTAAAACTCTGTTACTCATCATACAAATATAATTTTGATTTTATTCGATTTGCTGTGGGTGATATTGACATTTATTGTGTTATTTTTGTTTTTTGCTCAACACACACCTCCAAAACACCCAGGCAATGCCGGCCACCCAGGCTAGTATTTTTATATATCAGCATATATATATATATATATATATATATATATATACATTTTTTTTTGGTTGGTGCAAAAATAATGTTTTTTGGCATTCAACTTAATGTCAAAAAACATTTTTGCACCAACCTAATATATACGTATATACATAAATTTTCAGAATGTGAGAGAATATATAATTATTTCCACAGCCAGACAACATCGCAGCTGGCAATAGCCATGACAGCAAACAAACCGGAAGTCAAAGACTCGAGTTTCATTCTCATTTGGGCTTATCAGTTAGACACATCCGAACTCAGGATTTGAAATACAAAAGGCTCAGGTTTCGAATCCCGAGTTTGGATGGATGTATCTAACTGATGGGCCAAAAAGAGGGTGAAACTCGAGTCTTCGACTCGGTTTGTTTGCTGCCATGGCTCTTATGAGCTGCAATATTGTCTGGCTATGAAAATAATTATATATATATATATATATTGTTGTTCTTTTTTTAACATAGCAGAAATACAACACACCATTTGATAAAGAGGTTTTACCTAAAAATACATCATGGAACGCTCGCTGTGTAGAAGTTTTGACAAATTAAGTAAGATTTACTATTGAAGAAAAAGAAAAAATAAATATGTAGATAATCACCTGTTTATCTCCCTTTTCTCAACAATGGCAAATTTTCATTTCTTGCATTATGATAACTAACACTTCTCTATATGCATATCACACACAATGCTTGAAGCAAACTACATTTCTTTATCTACTTATTGACTTTTAATGGAATTTTTCACTTTATTGTTTACTCTAGCCTAGCGTGGAAAATTCCATTTTTTAATATTTTTACTTATGTACATTCAATGTGGTTACGACTGTACTAATATAGGCTCTCCGATATTCCAATCCGGTTTTACCGACCTGAGATGTCGAGTGATTCTTAAAATGTTCATGTGATTCAACAAATTTGGAATGTATCCAATAAAAACGGAATTCAGTCTGAAAGAAAAAAAAAGAAAAAAATTAAAGTTTTGTCAGTTTTTTTAGGGTGCTATCCGTCAAAATGGACTTTTTTCAAAAATTCCTTTTAAATCTTATTCAGGGTATTAATTGACATCAAAAATGAGTTGCACTCGTGAATTTTAAAAGACCTTATTTTCGACCTACTCCTACAAACATGGAATTATCAGAAAGAAAAATTTAAAGTAAGTTTTAAAAGGTTTTTTGAAGCAGAAGGTTACACAGGTGTAAGTAAAATCAGGCCAATCCAGTGAATCACGATGACCAATTCAGAAAATTAGTTCCTAAAATTTGGCAGCCATTTTGAGAACTAACCGCTTCAAGATAATGGAATGACAATAACAGAATAATGGGCAGAAAGTGATGACAAAATACAAACAATTACTTGGTAATTTATTGAACAATGCTTTTTTTTTTTTTATTCTGTATGCTATTGCTACTTTGCTGTGTTTCTTTTTTCTTGCTTTATTCATGAATTGGAATCTCTAGTAAAGCATTAGTACACACAAGACACTATATAGAAAACATGTACAATTATATTTCAAAAATAAAAAAGGGGGGGTATTGCGCAAAATTACTCTGACTATTTATTAGGATGCAAGATTGCTATGCATACTAGTTTGTCAGCAAGTGTATGGTAAAGTGCTGTATCTGTACTGGCTTAATGTAAACTCATCCAACCGTCTGCTCCTTCACTGCCATTCTGCTTCAATTTTTTGTAAATATCATTTGTTTATCAACTTTGTAATAATTTATCCGACTTAAAAAAAAACACGCTAATTTGTTTTGATTGACCACTGTCTGTTGACTTACGTTATAATCCGAACCCTAACATAAAATTGCAATTCCAAAATTCCTAATCACACATCAACTTCAATGATTCTTTCAACTTTATTATTTTTCACATTTTCAAGACTTTGTCAAGAAGTTATGATAAATTAAGGCTAATTTGTTTTAATTGCCCACTGTCCACTGACTTACATCATAATCCAAATTAAATTTATAAAACTCACCATGCCTGTCTGTAATTTTTGGTGGATCATTCTTTTATGCATTTTTAGCTAGTAAAAATAGCTGCTAAGGGTCAAAATTGAAAAAAAGAAAAAAAAAATTGGAACTTAGCAGACGTAAATCGACTTACAGTGCTCTTGCATGCATAACTATTTCTTATCCATCCGATTATAGCTCAAATGGTAACAACTAAGGCAGGAGTGCTACAGGTTTTGGTTTCAATTCTAGCTGATGGCACCCAAGTCATTTTTTTTATTTTACTTTTGAAATTACTACTATATATTGGTTAAAATATAATATTCAATAGAGAATTTTTTTTTTTTTTTTACAAAGGAGTCACCATTTATCAAGGCCAGAGGCCACTCGAGGATAAGGGTTAATAAGTGCACAGTGGTCAATGGGACAACGTTGTAGTAATTGTTAGTAGTGGAAATTTGGTAAGTTGGATTACTTAAGGGGAACGGCTCATCAAGAACTTGTTAAAATCTGTATAAATTAAAATATCTAATTTAAGTGTAATTTATGACCGGACAATGCCAAGTGACCTGCTGGTACTTTAACTTACAAGTCTCTTCTCTATTGTGGTCTTGTAAGAAACAAAAAGCAAAAATAAATCATGTGAACTCACCTCACTGTCATATAAAGGATAGCCGCTCCAACTCATGACATCAAGAATATAATAACATT
The DNA here is from genome assembly GCF_053919585.1 of Euprymna scolopes. Lineage (NCBI taxonomy): Eukaryota > Metazoa > Mollusca > Cephalopoda > Sepiida > Sepiolidae > Euprymna > Euprymna scolopes. Next base: position 86,056,634 of record NC_136506.1, on the reverse strand, counting down.
TTTCGACTTCATTAAATAAACAATCAAGAATAGTCGTATCTGAAAGAATAAAATAGAAAGATTAGTTTTTCATTTGAAAATATGCACATGGCATAGATTGGTTTGGTTTGGTTGTTTTACGGCATATCAACCCTTTTCAAGTTATTTAATGTCAAATCCAATTATTTTGGAAACAGTTTTTATGCTTCAAGTTCTTTATATCTTCAAATATTTATTTGTAGAATTTGGTTTGGTTTGGTTTAGTTGTTTTATGGCATATCAACCCTTTTCTAGTTATTTAATGCCGAATCCAGTTATTTTGGAAATAGTATTCATGTTGCATCCAGTTATTTTGTAGAAGGTTTTTATTCTTCAGGATTTGTCCATCTTCAATTGCTAGTTTGTGGGGTTTGGATGCGATGATTTATAGTGGATTTTATCATTTTTGTTCCCTGTCCTGTAGAACATGAATGCGTTTTGCAATGGGAAGAGGAAATTAAAGAGTATTAATATTTGGTACATTTTAAGTTAAGAAACCAGTCAGGAAGTGGGGGAGATAGAAAGAGAAAGGGGGGAAAAGGTGGGTTGTTATTTCTGTAGAATGTAAGTTTTGCAAAAGGAAGTAGAAAAATCAAAAAGCATCAATGTTAGGTGCATTTCGTCTCAGGAAGCCAATATCTTCAGACAGCCTCATCTGGTAGCACCAGATAATCATTGCATGGAAATACGTACATTTACCTACAGGAATATCAATAACAGTAACACATCACTCAAAAAAATAATATGTTTGGTTTCTTTGACTTGTACGTATACTTGTAGCAGCGTTCACCTGGGATGAGTTGAGCCAACTACATCACACATCAAGGCCGTCCACCCTTGTCGATCAGTAACAGAGTCAGTGGCATGATCTAACCATTTGTGATTCCAGCATTGGAAAACAAAAAAACAAAAAAAATAAAAAACACGAAGACCAGAGATGAGTTCCATGTCTACCTTCACCATCGTGAAGCAAACCTTAAGTTTGCCACGTCGGCGTTTCCTCCAACCAGTAGGTGCATTAAGTGCTACCAGTTTACAAATGAACCCTGCACCAGGTCGGGACAACACATGGCCAAACCAATAAATAATGATATGCTGTCTGTTTCTTTGACCATACTCTAAAAGTCGGTTAACTCCATTAGAAGGATAACAGACAAACTTGTTAGGGCTTAGAAAGCGTACCAAGTACCATATATGATGTGGACAATGTCCGACCTGTCTGGAAGTTGTGCCAATAAGACGGAATCTCATTTTTAATTCATGAGAAACAATAGTAAATAATCTTTGTTCATACCAGCACACTTATTTAAGTGAGATACTGATCGTCTAGTGGCTGACAACCTGGGCGATCCAAGTTCGAATGCAGTTCGTTCCACAAAAATCTTAGGGTGTTTGGCCACCTTCACGTAGTCCCTGATATCTTTCTAGAAAGAGTTCCGGCTAAAAAGATATTGGGGAAACCAATGTCAATCTTCATATTCATACGCTATGAATGAGTTATTAAAGTGCTAACAGCTTATCGTATCAGGTCTTTGCTGGTTCGTTGAAGAGGCATTTTAAACGCTTGTAATTTATTTTATACATATTGTTATCACTTAAACATATTACCATGATTAATTGGCCACACATGGTAACCGAGTGCCTTGCGGACTCCAGGCTAAACTTGTAGATCTCGGAGTAGTAGGGCACCCCAGAGGTAGTGCGTTATGGCCCACCGATGTGTGGACATGCCCTGACACACTACCAACCCCTACCCCACTATATTGTGGGTACCCTTGGTTGGACGAAGACTAAGGGAACCAACCCCAAAATAAAACACCACTGCCTTGTGGGCCTTATCACAGCAAAAGACTAAGAGATGGGAACTCTGACTTCAAATCCTACTGCTGCCTTGCAGTTTTCCTTAAAAGACTATGGAACCTCATCAAGAAAGAAAAGGCGTAGTAGCGGCCAGGATAGGGCGACTGTTTACCTCGTGGAGATTACTTTCGGCCAGAAGCTACGGCCTTCTCTGCTGCCAGTCATCGTAGGTTCGCTCCACTGGACATGAGCATTGGAGGTTCAGAGCGTGTTTATCTGATGCGCAACAGATACTGCACCTAAACTGCGCAAGCAAGTTTGGAGCCAAGGTGGAAAGTCCTGTGGCGATGGAGTGAGACTACGCCAACACCGAGGGATAAAGAACTGAGGCCCCGACTAGTCATTGTCAAGACTGACGGACTGCATGATGATGATGATGATGATGACCATTTCATTCACGTTATTAAAGCATCATTCATATTTTTCTGCAATATTCTCACCCATGTTGAGCTGAAAAACGACCTTTTATAGTCAACAGAAAAAGAATCTTCTTCTGACCTAGCTCCTTTGGATCAACACTTACTCCAGGGATCACAAAACCATTTAGACAACCTTAGTTTTTACATTACAAAAGGAGATTTAACACGAGTTTGACACCTAAAGAATTTTATAAGTGAAGCTCCATGAGACCACTACTGGTCAAAGTAGTATTTGCTTAGGAAATCCTGACTCATCCTGCATATACTCCTGACCTTGCTCCCTCAGATTATTATTTATTTCAATGCTTACAAAACCATTTAAATGGTGAGAGGAGATTGAACATGATTTTTTTTTTTTTCTTTTACAAGGGAGTCACCATTTACCAAGACTGGAAAGCTATTGGAGGATAAAGTTTAATGAATATCAAGTAGTCATTGAAACAACAGCTTAGTGATAATTGGTGGTGGAAGTTGGGTAGAATTTAATAATTTTAGGGGGCAGCTTAACAAGAATTGTTTGCATTGGACTTGAAGACTACTGTTGTCTGGAAAGCAGGTTTACAGTGCAGAGTTCCAAAGGCGGGCAGTTCTAAGAAAGAAACTTTGTTCATGGAATTTGTGCTTAGATCTAGATCTATATTTCATATGAAAACCCAAAGAATTTTATAAGCAAAGCATTCATAAGTTCGTTGACAGATGGAATCAAGTTAAGAACAAAGGTCGTTAATGTTATGAACAAAGATTTTTTTATCAAACTAAATTATTCATTTTCAAGATGAAATTTTTAATCAGCAACAACTTTTGTGTTTTTGACTCTAGTTTGAACATTTTTGTTACACTGGCACATATTTTTAGCAATAAAAACAGGACTTGAGTTTATTCGTTTTACAAATTATTTTATCCGCCCAAAATAATTTTTTTTTAATCTAGTTTTATTTATTACTAGCGAGGGGTACCCAGCGTTGCCCGGGTGTTTTTCGGGGTATGTGAAAAAAACCTGAAAATGTGAAAAAAAAAAACAAAGCCTTCACGACGCGCAGTTGAAAAATAGTAAAGTGTTTAAAAAAAAAAAAACAGGTGCGCGTTTTTGATTGACGTGACGGCGATAGGTATTCAGCAGTTATTTTGTGCGGGACAGTTTTGAATGAGGTGAATAAATCGGTTTGTTTGTTTTTAAAAACCCGCTCCCTGTTTATTAGGAGGAGCGAAATGAAAGCTACAGTCTGATATGACGAAGTCGACATTGAACAAACGTTACTTAGCTCTCTTGAGACAACTGACTTTCGACCTGTGATTAGAGTCGAGTTTCGTTTTTTTTATATACCGAAAACCGAATGTAACACGTGCCGATGCGGGGAAATGTGGAATAATTAATGTTTGAAAGTCAATAAAATTAAATAGACAGGCGAGCTCCGTGGGTAACTCTGAGATATTACAATTTATAGATGATATAAAAAGTTTTAAGAAGTTGTGAACCGAGCAAGCGCTTCTTTGAAAGAAGCCTTTTGTGGACATCGAGGATACATACACACATACATTTTCGCTTTTATATATATAGATTTATCTTGGGGAGGAGGGGGGGGCTTTGCCTGGTCGTAAAATACACTCAAATATGATATTGTAATTTATCTAGATTACGTATATAGCATTATAGAGTCGTGATTCCAAAAGTTAAAAAAAAAAACGTATCTGGGTGCCATTAGCTAAAATCGAAACCGAAAACAAAACTGTAGCATTCAAAGCTGGAGACGTTACCACTGTACCAACGTGACACACATATGAACTGATTAAAAATTAAAAATAAACTAAGATGAATGTACAAAATGTATAATTTTTTTTTTTTTTTTTTTTTTTTAAATTTTGACCCCTTCTTGATCCCTTAAAAACTATTTTATCCGACTAAAGATCCAGAAAAGAACAGTTCATAAAAAATCCAATCATTTGAGGCCCTTCACGCCACCCTGCAACTTTTAGTTTCGGAAGAGATAGAGTTTGAAAATATGGAAACAGACAGACATATAGTCTTTTATATATTAGACTAATGGAAATCCAACCATATTTTACACCCATGTAGGAAATGTTAACATAGAATTTACCTTGAGAAGAGAATCTACAGCTCTTGTTCCCCCCAGGAAGCATCGTGGGAAACTTGTACAATAAGTAGCCATTTTTTGTATAAACAGACGTTATTCCCTAGAAAAAAAAAAAAAAAAAAAAAACAGGTAAAATAAAAATATTAATATGTAATTTCTGAAAAAAAAAAAAAAAAAAAAAAAAAAAATTAGTGAAATTATTTAGATATCAGGCATCAAACCTAACTGCCACGGATATGCTTATTTTTTTATTTAGAAAAAAGATTTTGCTCAAAACAAAAGGTAAAATTTTTAAAATAAAGTAAAATATTATTCAAATTATTTTAACTTTTTAATTTTTCTAAATTTTAATAACGTTTTTAATAAAAACAATTTATTAAATAAAAATTTTTTAAATAAAACATTTTAATGAAATAAATTTAAAAAAATTTTTAAGTTTAATTTTTTTATTTAAATTGTTTTATTTAAAACTAGCAGTTCAGCCCGGCTTTGCTCAGGCCCTATGTACTTTTCATAACTTTATGTGCATATGTATATAAAAAATGGGCGACTTTCTAAGAAAAACACCACTTCTCCGAGGCGGAGACGTTAACCTTAATATAGTTTAAGAAAAAAAAAAAAAAAAAAAAAAAAAAAAAACATATATATATATACATACACATACACACACAATAAGTTTCCAAATAATTTTTGTACAGGCATTTAAAATTGTCGTAGACTCTTGAAAATTCAGTAAGTTATTGCTATACATCATATGAGGTGACTGACCAACTTTTTATAATTTCAGGTTCAAATCAACAGCTACAGCAGAAATACCAAAGCCTGATTATCATAGCTGGTGAATTTCAAAAATGCAATCTGGACATGAAGACACTTTAGAAGAACATTATGCAATAAAATTTTCAAAAGCCTTCCCACTAATAAGTGCATCAAGACGCTTTAAAGTAGCAAAACCTTTGTTTTTTGAAATGACATTCTTCAGCTTTTTACGAAATTGGGAGTCATCCATCTCCTCAAGTGTCATTTCGACCTCTCTAATTCAATAGATTTTGAAAGACTCAGCCCTTTAGTCTCCAACTTTGCAATATTTTTTGTTAAAATGGAAAGAATGTTGGCGATAAAGCCGAGATCAAATGGCAGTGATTCCTCATCCAACAGTTTTTTGGACTCCAATATACTTTGGACCTCTGTTGAATCTAGAGACATTATGACAGGAGTAATTTCGGGCAAATGTTTGGCGTAATAATGCGCTGCATCTAACCATGTACCCCATCTTGTTACAATGGGCACTCCTGGGGCTAGTTCCCTGAACTTTTCAATCCGATTGGGTGCTTTTAAAAATATACTTTTTACAGTTGAAATCAGTTTATTTACTTTTGGGTGCGCCTGCCTGACTAATTCCGCAACCCTGTGCAAGCCATGGGCCAAACAAGTAACGTGCACCATTTTCGGGTATAAAACCTGAAGAGCATTCATAGCTTTGGACATATATGCATCTGCATCAGTGGTTACAAGGAGCACATTATTATAAAGGACTTGCTGCGGCCACAAAAACTGCAAGGAATCGTTAAAAAAAGCAGCAATTGTAGAATGATTAACTTTTGGCAGACATGCAATATTTCCTCAATAGCACTTGCTGTGTTCCTCTTCTACCCCAAGAATGCCAAACACAAAGCAAGCAATAAAATGCTGCTCTACATCAGTGGTTTCATCAATCGAGACCCACAGTTTCATTCCAGCAGCTTTTTCTCTGAGTGACTTCACTTTTGCTTCGTACACTTCACTAACGTAATATTTTCTTAGTGTAGTCTGATTTGGAATATTTCTATGTGTGTACCTATGAAGAAAGTCTTTGAACACATTATTGCTCAGTTTATGAAACGGAATATCCGCTGCAATCAACACTTTGCATAAGTCAGCGTTGAACAAATTATTCGTACTGGCTCCTAAATCAGTTGCTGCGGTAGGAACTTCGCCTAACGTTGCTGTGTGGGTCTTTTTTGCCAGATGTGCGTTGGTTTTTAAATGCTGCTTTATTAGAGATTTTTTACAACTTTTGATCTGTAAAAATAAAAATCAATTATTTAATGGTAATATATACATTTAAAGGAAGGGTGGAAAAAGTTATTTGAAGCCGATTAACATTTATTAATTAACGTAAAAAGTAGATAAAATAAATTGTAAATTTCAACGTTCAATCAAAGTTTAATACAGCTAGATTTACCGTTATAGAATTTCAAAAACAAAACTACTATAACAACGCCAATCTATTAGTCAACTATATTGCGAATTTTATGTATTAAAGTTTGTTCCTACCTGGATATTGCAGTATTTGCAGGTTAAGCAATTGCCAGTTAACTGGTAATCTTCAAATTCATCGGCATATCTTGCCATCCGTTCAGCAGGAGTGCTAATTATTTTTGGCATTTTTTGTTTAGTTTTTTTTAGATCTTGTAAATTCGTCCTAGGTACTAACACGCTTTGAGTATCTACAAGGACGAGATGTCTGTACATATTTATATATATGCCTATAATATCACTCTTTTTCAACAGACCAAATTTTAGACCCTTTTTTTTATGTAAATTCACATCTGTTAGGGTTATACCACGTTTAATTCATCTAAAAAAATGAATAAATTAAAAACTCTTATCCAAATATTTTCTTTCAGCATATTTTTGGTAAAACAAAACTTATTCCATAAATATTTTGCATATTCTTTTTTAAAAAGCATATTCTTTCTTTTAAGGAATATGCTTTTTATCAAAAGAATATTCTCTAACCCAATATATGTAAAGAATTGTTTTTTATTAAAGAATATTCTTGACATTGCCCTACTCATTAATGTATATACTGTTTATATACTGTTAACAATTGAACACTCTATGGAACTTAAATATTTTATTTATTGCATTTTATAATTAAATTAGTCTTTAAATTATCAAAATTAAAGCTTCTTTGCTTGTCCGCTAACATAGCCTTATAATGAAAAAAAAAACTTGTTCCAATCGTAGGAGATTACTGGACCATATTTAAACCTGGCTATTTTTTTGATACAAATTGTAGTTACAATCCTTTGGACACTACGGGGCCGATATATCGGCCCTGGAGACCTAGGGCAAAAAGGATACGCGGATATTTCACCCCTAATATAATCCTCTAATAGAATGGCTCTCATTAGGAACCAAAGGTTATTGTAAATTCACAACTACGAAGGTTTTACCATGTTTAATTTAATTTATATAAAAAAGAAAAATTCGTAAAATTAAGACTCGTATGCAAATATTTATTTCAACATATTTTCGGCACAATTTATTCCATAAATATTTTGCATATTCTTTTTTTTAAGAGAATAGGCTTTTTGTTAAAGGAATATTCTTTAAAAAAAAGAATATGCTTTTTGTTAAAAGAATATTCTCTAACGAAATATATGCAAAGAATATTCTTTTGTAAAAGAATATGCTTGTCACAGCCCTACATATATATATATATATATATATATATATATATAATTTTAAAAATGTAACCTACTAAATAATGCTTTCAAAAGATGTGACTAGCCATATGATATATATCTGACCACATTCATAAAATCTAGTGAGTAAAAACACAGCTGAATAAAGTGATGTTAAATGCTTAACGAAATAGAGAAAGCAAAAGAATGTCAGACATACACTCTGCTCACAATCTTAAATTAATTTAGAAATAAATCCTTCACTTTATTTCAGAGATTCATTTTTCCTTCATTAATTCTCTACTAATTGATTTTTTTTTAATTTTTTTTTTTTATTTATTTTTAAAACTTTCAGATTTCAATAATTCATTAATTCTCTACTAATTGATTTTTAAAAAAAATTTTTTTATTTTTTTATTCTTAAAACTTTCAGATTTCAAACATTTGATTTCTTATTTACTTTTCTTTTTAAACTCATGGACTGAGATGTTATTTTATATGAATGTTTGTACACACACTAGCAAAGCATAACTTTTTTTTTTCTGTTATTCTAGATAAAGAGTGGGAGCTTGTCCAGAATCATTCCTATAAATATAAAAAAAAAAAAAAAAAAAGAATCTCTATTGTATGTATTTGTGACAGAAAAAAAATATTGTATAGTAAATTAATCAAGCATATTTATTTACATAAATACAATAGCTTAAGTGATTAATGGGAATTCATAGGCATTACAACAAAAATATTGCAAGTTTGAATTATTTGGAGTTATCTCCTTTGTTTCTTGAGACCGTTTTGAAAATGACACCGTGAGACAGTTGCTCCTCAGTTAGCCATAAACTTTGATTATTTTTTTATTTAAAAATAAAACTACTTGATCAATTTGTGATTTTTGGAATATGATATTTTTTTTTATTTCATCATGTATGTAATCGTTACATGTCCACACTCGGGGCTCACATGTTGCATGCAGACAGTTGCAAGGACACAAAGACGAGGTAAGAATTAAACTCATTCTTTTTTTTTCAGTTGAAACAACAGACATTTATTTACAGGTACTTTCCAGAATAATGCCTTGTCTCTTGTTCAAAAGTCTTATCGTATTCCAATATGTTTAACAAGACTTTGCCGTGTTGAACACATGGTACTCTGTCTTTGTCTGACCATGTTTCTGTCGCTCTCGGTCCATTTATAATCTTTTACTTTCTTCGCTGTGATGTCTACTCGTATATGGCTCCATCACTTGCATATAGCTGCTACGTTATCTGCCATCCGTGTTCCATTACAATCACGGGTACGTACATCATACAGATTTTTCTTTAAAAGTAATATATAGAAGGCAGTACATTGCAGAGGTAATGGAAAGTCAAAAAACTGAAGCAGATGAAGAGTAGTTTAATTAATACAACTACGAATACGTGCATATATTTATATATTTCATACACAACTTTTATTTATATTTGTACCGTGATGACCTGCGTCAGATGGTCTGATGGAATATCTGTGTTCTATAATATTTTGAGAAAGATCTTTGTTAGATATGTGCTTGACTTTGGTTCAAATGTGCTTCTGTAAACAAATAGTTTTGCAGAAAACAAAACCTGAAACATTAAATATTTTATTTTATTCCAATATAATTCGATATTTTTTTAGTGTTGGACTTTCATAAATTCAGCATTATTGTTTATTTGTATGTGTACGTATAAATGATTTGTATTTTAAACATAATTATTATTGTTTTTATAAGTTTATGTCTTTCCGTTAAGTCTGCATTGTACTGCCTTCTACATATTACATTTAATTATATACTATATACAATGCTTCACGCAAACTACATGAACCTCTTAGATTTTTCTTTATTTTTGTTATTTAATATAGAAATATAGGGAGGATTCTGGAGAAGCACCAAATAGTGTCCATTCATTTTAGTGTATTTATCAAAGTCGTATATTAGTTTAATAAAAAGTATAAGCAGTTAGTAAGCCAACAATAATACATCACCTTCGTTGCAATGACAAGGCAGCGTTTTCCGACTGGGCAGATCACCAGTAGCCATTCCATTTCAAGATCTGTTGGAACTTCCACAAGCCATTCAGACAGCATCAACTAAATGACGGAAACAGAATTATTTTTATTTTTTTTATTTTTTTTTTTATTTCATTTTGAAAGATGAAGACTCTTATACGAGTCAAAAATTAGAATTTAAATGAACATGTTTATTTAAAAATTGGCATTTTGACAACAATTCTAAATTTCAAATGCATTCAAACGGTGAAAATAGTTTCACTACTAGAAATGTAAATATTGTTTCGATTTTAAAAACAAATTTTTTTTTTTTTTTTTTTAGAAATATTTACATTTTTAGTAGTAAAAATATTTCCACTATTTGAATGCATCGAGATGAAGACTTATTTGTGTCGAAAATTAGAATTAAAAAAAAAAAAAAAAAATCTGCATTTTGACTCATCTCCAAAGCCTTTATTATTCCTGATATTCATAAATGACCTCCCTGATAAAATTGAGATGGGTATATTTGCTGATGACACCATGTTCTATAACAGGCACGAGGGGAAAACGAATGAGCACATATCTAAGGAAACGGCAGAAACACTAGAGGAAGACCTCCAATCTGTAGTGGAATAGGGAAAAAAAATGGATGGTCACATTCCATGCTGCTAAGACTAGGCTTGTTTCCTTCAATAATCACAAGAAACTTTCACAACCAACAATAGGTTTGGCTAAAGATACATTACCTGAAAGTACTCCGTTCAAGCTCCTCCGCTTAACATTCACAGGGAAAATTACTTACGCTTGAAAGTATCTTGTACCTCTACAAGGCCACCATTCGCTCATGTATGGAGTATTGTGGTTACATTTGGACTGGTACATCTGCTGTTAGTTTTTCACTCCTGGACAGAGTTCAAAAGAGAGTCTGAACTCTCATCTAAGCTCCAACCTCTGTCTTATCGCTGAAATGTAGCATTCCTCTGCCTGTTCTACAACTATTTTAATGGCGGATGCTCCGACGAACTACAAACCCTTGTATCCCCTTGACGTAAATAACTCCAACAAACCTGACAAGCAGCAAAATTCCACCCCTACACAGTAGAGATCCCTAGATGTAAGAAAGCCTTCTAACCTAATAGTTTCCTTCTTCAGAACTGCTAGACTTTGGAACTCCTTTCCGGGTTACTGCTTTCTCAACTGTACTGACATGCAGAAGTTCAAGTGTAATGTGAATAGACATCTTGTTGCTCAACTCCCTACATAGTATCCCTTAAACTTACGTCCCCGATAGTAGCCCCCTACATCAAAGTGGCACTGTGCCTTGTTTGGGGTGAAAATGGAATTAAAAAAAAAAAAAAAAAAAATTATAATTTTCAAATGCATTTAAGCAGTGGAACTACTTTCACTCCTTACTCATGTGTGCATACCAGAGCACAAACCACTGGATTCATCATACAAAAATTTTAATACAAACAAAAGATTGCAACAAAGTGAGAACATGCTGCATATTTTCCTGATGAAAACTCTTACATGGGTCGAAATTTTAAATAAATGTTCTTTAAATACAGCACGTATGTAAAATTACATTTTGAAGCCATCCAACGCAAAGAATAAACAATTTAAAATAATGTTTGTTGATATATTTCGGTGAAGAAACTCGCTCTTATCAATATTTTTTTTTTTTTTCTCTTACGCTTCATGGTGATACTGTTAGGCAGAATTAGTTTGTTTAGTTGTTATTCAATGGTGTTTTGTTTTTTTGTTTTTATAGTCCAGGAATGCACCTGGAGTGTTTTTTTATAAAAATAAATCTGCATTTTGATTGGTCGCTCAACCATTTTTATATTTCTTCCATTGCAATGCTTTCAAACAGTGGAGATATGAAAGTTGTATTTTAACGGGCTTGTTTTACCTAATGAAGAACCTATGGTCCCTTGTGTAAAACTTGTCTAGTTGTATGTACATTGTACAGATTTTCTTTTTTTGTTGTTCTTTAATATAGGGAGAATTCTAAACAAGAACCTAAAATTTTTATATACTAATGGATCCAAACTTATCAAGGCTAAAAATTAGAATTTAAATACATTTTTTTTTTTTAAATCTCTACATTTAGACAGCTTTCAAATGCATTCAAATGGTGGAACGCCTACTGGAGAGAACTTGAATGCCTACTAGACACTGTCTTTTTTTTTTTTTCTAACATGGGGGGGGGGGAGGTCACTACTTATCAAGGCCTGAAGATAACCCGAGGATAAGGGTTATAGTTAAAGGGATATTATTGCAGTAATTTAGTAAACTGGATTACTTAAAAGGGACGGTTCATTAAGAATTTGTTTATGTTATAGTCAGCTGGGAAGCAGGCAAACGGAAGAGAGTTCCACAGGCGTGCAGTTCTAAGAAAGAAGTTTTGTTTGTGTCCTCGAGTGTCTAAGGTCTCTCTGCACAGGGGTTTGTTAAAACAATTACTTTTTACCTAGAAGTAAACCTTGACTAAATATTCAAAATCACATAGTATTCACGGCCTAAATATGATCTCGGTATGGTTAACCCACACTGGTTTATACGAGGAATGGTGCACCTTCTCCAAGCGATGTTGTCTAAAGTAACAGCATGAAACTAGGTGCTCCACCAGACTAGATACTAGATGAATTCTTGTCCTGGAATCCAATAAGACCGAAAGACTACAAGAAACATATTTAACTGGTCAATTGGGGAGAGGAAAATTAATACTCTTAACTTCTTTGCTACCTCAGCGTTTGAGAGATGAAGAAGATTTAATGGAATATTCAAACTTCTATGGATTTCATATAGAGATCATGTGTTAGCTCTTAAGGGGCCCCTTGATCTTTTAGGAATTCGGCTGAAGGAAAATGAAACAGAGAGCACAAAATCACTGGAATCGAACATAAAAAAAAATTTCAAACTTTTTTTTTTTTTTTTTAAATTCTGTACAAGAACTTAAAAAAAAAATTTTTTTAAATGAATAAATCATGTAGCGGTGAGAAACACTTACACAGACACACGAGAAGTTGTCAAACAATCTTTTTTATCAAAACAGACTACAGTAGAACCCCGGGATACGGCATTAATCCATTCTGGGGTTGGGATCGTAAGGCAAAATCGTCATATGACAGAGTCTAAGCAAAATTTTATACAGTACATAATACACATGTATATAATCAAATAACATTATAAATAACATTGTAAGGCAGGGCAAATATCATAACCAGGGTCCGGAAAAACATTGTATCCCACATAGTAACCTGAGGAAAAAAAAAAAAAAAAAAACGTATCCCAGGGTTCCACTGTTTACAGATATTTTAAAAGCTTAAAAAAATATCTAAATAAATGATTACATGATAAGCCTCAGTTAAGGGGAGATAACCTTGAATGACTGAACATTTTTTTTCTATTTAGGCTGGAAACCTCTTTAAATATAAATCACAATATTTAGTTTAGCATCTGGCATATGTTTGACGGCTTTTAGAAACAGATTTCTTTTTATGGAAATCGCTCCAGAAAAGGCATGAAGCCACTTGATGTAAGGAGCTAAAGAAAAAAAAAAAAACTAGTAGTGCCAACGAGAAGTGTTAGATGAAATAGAATCTGACCCAGAAAACAGCAATTCTTCCCTTTTTGTTAGAAACATTGCTCCTGGAATGCGAGGACTAAAGGACAAAATTAGTGATGGGAGAGTTACACGACTGCTAAAAAGCAGTCTATCCTATCTCTGGCCAGGTTTTTATCCTTTCCTCAAATCCATCCTTATCACTTCCGCCCATGTTTTTTCCTTATCCAGCCCTTGTCAATTACCTTTGACTTGACTTGTAGCGATGTTAACGTGGAATGGGTTGAGCTGGCTCCAATGGTGTTAACCGCATAACACGTCAATACCACCCACCCTCAATAATCAGCAGCAGAGTCAGTGACAAGATCTAGGCATTCGCGACTTCAGTATCGGACGCCAAAATGCGAGGATCAGATAAGAGTTCCATGTCAGCCTTTACTATCGCAAGCCATGTCCTGAGTTGGCCACCTTGTTGCTTCCTCTAATCAGTGGATGTATCGGGGGTTACCAGTTTATCGATAATTTCCTCATCCAGCCAATGCAACATATGGCCAAACTCCCAGAGTTTCCTTTTAAGCAGAGTTTCTTCCCAGCCAGGAATGGTACGTTTAACATGAATGGTCGAGTTCAGGGTCTAGTCTGTCAGGTGAATGCTCAAGATATGGCAGAAGCAGTTTGATCGAAGACCTCACTTTAATGAAGGTCGTCCTTGTGCAATGACCAGGTCTCACATCCATAGAAAAGAATTGTTCTAACCATGGCTTTGTAGATTGGCAACCTCCTCTAACTGGGATATATACATGGTTAGGGACAGCTCACGGTTGGGAAATAATCATGTCGACACCCTGGTTCCCATCAGATCACCAAAGTTAAGCAACATTGAGTCTGGTCATTACTAAAATGGGTGACCATTTTGAGAATTCCAGGCGCTGTATGTAGAAGGATGTCGACACCTCCCCGCAAGAGGAGCAAAAACCTTACGTCGTCATCTTCCTTAACGGGGATATACATGCAACTAGGGACCGCTTGTGAATTTCATACTCCCATGGAACTTACTCCTTTGGAGGAAGCTGGTTAAACCCAAATAGGGTTAGTGCCATTATACACACACAACTTGTGAACTCCAAATTCCTAAGAAACTCCAATGAATATATCAAAATCTATACCCAACTAACCTTGCTACCTCAACTGTTTTCCATCTACTAATCCAAGAACTCTCATTCATTATTTAAACATGGTCACACCACTGAAGTCTGCTGTTTTAAACACATTACCAATGTGTACCAACTCTTTCTACAAACTGAACAGGGGAATTTTCCAACACTACAATCACTGATCATCAGATTGGATTTTAGTAATATTTATTTTCAGTAGTGTTGGGACGATTACCCGGAATCGAGAATAAAAAAAAAAAAAAAAAAAAAAATTGGCACCTTTTTGGGTATCAGAATCATAAAAATTTATGCCTATTTTCGATGCCAAAACCAATTCTTTTCATTGTTTTTGTCTGCTTTTGGTCAAAACTAAATTTTCCATGGCTCATATTAATGATGTAATGATTAATATTTATTAATTTTTAACTACTTGTTAAACAAAAATTTATAAATCATCTCCGTAAGTGTATTCCTACATGTAGAAAATTATACGGACATATTTCATGTTATTTTGCAGTAACTCTCCCCTAAAAAAAAACAAACATTCTATATTTAGAAATTCAAAAGAATCGGAATCGGTAATTGTATCGGAATCAGAAATTTGGAACAGAATCAATGACTGTATTGTATTCGAGAAAAATATCGGAATCATCCCATCACTAATTTTCAGATCTTTACTACTTTCCATAGCCAGCAGCATTTAGGTTGAGCGGCCTCCCATGAAGTAGGAAGTTTCATGAGAATATTAAATCCACAAGCAGTTCCCAGTAAGATGTATATCCCAGTCAGGAGAAATCGTAACATTAGGTTTTTGTAGTTATTGCAGGGAGATGTTGCCATCCTTATATACATCATCTCATACTTTCAAATAGCCACCCATCTTTACTTTGGCGATCTATCGAGAACCGGTCTGTCAGTGTGATTCCTCCAACTTAACAGGTACACCTTCCATTATGTGTTGGGATTTTTGAGATCTGCGGCATAATAATCAGTATTCTAGAGGTTGAAGGTTCAATCCTCAATTCAGGTGATACTAATTAGAATTACTTAAAACTTCTGTCCGATCATGGCTGACAGAACAAAGACAGGCTGGATTAAATAAAGGGCTCCATTCAAAATTCTTGAGCTTGATATGATGCACCTGAAGAAGGCCAGAGATTATATTGGTTGAAACGTTGTGAGATTAACATTCAAGATGAGAACAGGAGGCAGAATTATTTAATCATCTCATCTCCATCGTCTTTCAGGATGCTTTACCACCGAATCTATACAACTTCTCCAGTTCTCTCGATCTCGCATGCCAGTTTGCAGGTCTCAAACAATTTCCAATCCTGTGTTCTGTAGCAGATTATCAGTGTAAGTCATTTTTCTTCTACCACGATTTGGGTGTCCATCTGCTGGTATTCAGAGAACTAACTTGCTGGCTTCCTCTTCACTGTGTCTCATGCAGTGACCAGCTACTCTCATCCTTCTCTGCTGTATTTTCAGTGATACTCGTGGTAGGTCATCATAAAGCTGTTGGTTTGCTGCATGGCTCCTCCATGATGTATCGAGGGCCATCCTGAGCATCCGTGTGTAACTGCCATTCAATCTCATCTTCAGCGCATTTGTAAGAGTCCATGTGTCAGCACAATAGAAAAGGACTATTTCTACTGTGACAACAAAGAGTCTTACTTTCAACTTTTCTGAGAGAGTCGATGACCATATCTTCCTCAACTTGTGACATGAACTCCATGCCAGTGCTTTTCTCACTTAAAAATCTTTTTCAGTGCTCTCTGACCATGCTCCAAGGTATTTGAAGTTTTTGACAATCTTGAGCAGAGTCCCATCAAGTGCTTTCACTGCAATGGGATTAACATGAGGCTTGTATCTCTTTTCTTGGCATTGCAGTTCAAATCCACCAATCACGCTTCTTCCAGTTGGCTTAGGACTTCTTGGGCAGGGCTCTACATTGGGAGTGATTTTTCAAAGTGACGACTAGAAATAATGAAACGCTTATCTTTTGGTGATTGTATTTTTCCACTGATAATCTTCCAAAGCTCACTACTGAATGAAAAATATCTTTTCAACTTTTTTTTGTAATAAAATGAACAAAGTTAAACTTTTGCTGTTTACTCTTTTTAACGAAGGCTGTTTAAAAAGACATTTGAAGAAAATAGAATGTTTATATACAATTAATCTTTTGTCGATTGTATTTGTTCCACCGAAAATCTTCCACAGCTCACTACTGAATGAAAAATATCTTTTCAGCTTTTTTTTTTTTTTTTTTTTTATAAAACGAACAAAGTTAAATTATTTAAACAATAAAAGTTTCATAGAACTTTATTTAACAAAGGCTGTTTAAAAAAAATATCTGAAGAAATTAGAATGTTTATACCTTCAAGTATCAACATAAAATTTGTTGTATATTTGGAATTACACTTATTAAAAAAAACAAAAAAAAGCTTTATGATGTACATACTCGTCACAGAACTAAGATGTCATATTCTAAAAATCATGTGGGTTTGGCTAGTAACTTTTCTATTTGGCTAGTAAATGGAAATATTTAGTTGTCAAAGGTCAACTAAAGATAAGTTTGTCCGTAGAGCCCTATTGGGCTTGGCCAATTTCCTCAGTAAATAATGCTAGGTTTTTGGGCGTTTCATTGACCGTACTCGATAGAGTTTCATAGTGTGCTCCTGCATCATCATTTCCTTCGGGTGCGTAGTTAATTATTGTAGTCACGGGGTCATTATTATTTAACATGATATAAAATTGTATTTAGTTAAACCTTATGTTATAGGCTGCCCAATGTTATAAATTTAAAAACAGCTAAGAGGTTAATATAGCTTGAAGCATTGTTTAGTGAATATAAAGGAAATTTATAGAAGGCAACAAAATGCAGAGGTGTACCGGATTGAGACAAACTGAAGCAAATTAAGATATACAATAGTGGAATAAGTTATGCAGATTCACCTTTTATTAATATAACAGATGTATTTTTTTTATATATCTTTTATACTTGAATAATGTTTTTACTTGTCACTATGGTCAGATGGAAGTTCCATAATGTATGATATTTCGGGAAAAATTTCCCTTCCTCAAAGTTGTACATTAGTTCAAACGTGTACATCTATTGTAAACATATTTAGTAGCATATTCAAATATATCCTATTCTATGAAATTTAAAATCATATGTATAATATTTATTTGGGGAAAACAATGGAAATGGTCCTGAAAATCCAAGTGCCCTCCTAACCTAAGGCAACTTTTGCCTGTTTCCCACCTGACTACAACTTGAATGTCTTTAAGTCCAACATAAACAAATTCTGATAAACCGCCCCCTTAAGTAAGACACTTTATCAAATCTCCATTACTAATGATTACTACGATAATATCTCATTGATTACTGTACACGCAATAACCCTTATCCCTGAGTGGCTTCTGGGCCTTGATAAGTGGTGACTACCATGTACAAAAAAAAACAAAAAAACAACCTCCTTTAAAACTTTATGTATATCCTATTCTGATGAAATTTATATCATATGTATAAAATTCTCCAGGGAAGACAATGGAAGTGGTCCTGAATCTCTACATTACCCTCTATATGCTGAATATCTATGTGCACTCACCCTCATGTGATACTAATTCAGAAAGTTTTCCAACATTTGACTATGTTAGTGTGCAAAAGACAAGAAATGATAGAGGGGGAGGAGCAGTATAAACAAAGAAATGAACATAGTATCTTTTGCCTTTTGTTTTTACTGGGGGGGGAGGAGACTACCACTTATCAAGGCCTAAGGCCATTCGAGGATAAGTTAAAGAGTGTCAGTTGACCATTGAGACAATACCACGATTATCGGTAATGATGAAACTTGGGTAGAATTTGTTTATTTAAAAAGAACAGTTCACCAGAAGCTTGTTCATGTTAGACTTGAAAACAACTATATTATAGTTGTTATTACAACCCGGTAGTATTGTGTTCCACAGACAGGCAGTTCTAGGAAAGAAACTTTGCTCATGGAAGTTACATTTAGTTTTAGGCACAAACATAAGCAAAATTGTCAGCAATTGTTGCAGGTAGACGAGTGTTTGTGGTAAATGTTCTATGGGGGAGAGAAGAGGGAATAGATAGAAGTCCAGTCGAGCACCGACCATGAAAATGCTGACAGAGCAAAGAGACTTGCAACATCTCCTGTAAAGAAAAGGAGATAGGGAGGAGAAAAAGATATCAGCCACTAGATTCCGAAGCTGGTTTTGTAGCCTGTCAAGAAAGGAAAGGCTGCTCCGAGTGGCACCTCCCCAGATGTGGCTACAGTTTTTCATCTTGGGACATATTTAGTGAAAAATTGTATAGTGGTGACCCACATTCGCTTCTGAGCAATGTCAGGTCTTTCTGCTAGTAATATATAAATTAGCAGTCAGTTCCAGCCAATATTCATACAAATCATATGTATGAAATTTCTGAGGAAGACGAGGTGTGTAAGATGCTAATTGACTTAGTTTTTACAATATTTCAACATCTTCAGACTAAATTAGCAGGTGGAGGGGACAGTAAAAAGAAAGTAATATGGTATGATAAGCATAGTGGAAAAAGTACATATTAGTAACCTTTATTAAACCCTAAGCAACGCCAGATCTTCCTGGTAGGATATATATATATATATATATATATATACACTAGCAAAAGTACCCGTCGTTGACTGGGTTCAAAAGCAGTCTACAGAAAATGGAGTCTGATTTATGAAAGTATGATAGGTTATGAAAAGGAAGGGTTATAAAGAGATAGCTTCGAATTTGGAGGTATCAAAACCAAAGCAAAATATGATGAAAGTAAAAATAAAATAGATAAACCCCATAATTTATTATACCATACCTGTTTACACTGAAACACTTATCACAATATTCTGTGGATCTATATTAAAAAACCTTGTTAAACTTTGTGACATATTTCCATTCTATGGAGGTCAGGCGCGAACGAATACCCCATAATTTTATTATACCATATTTCTTCAAACTGAAACATAATTATCAAAGTATACTTACGCAGATAGATATGAAAAGTCTTTATTAAAGTTTGTGCCTATTTCCATTCTATGGAGGCCAGGCGCGAACGCAGACCCCACAATTTTATTATACCATCCCTATTTAAGTTAAAACATACTTATCAAAGTATTATTATGTACATCTATATCAAAAACACTTGTAAACGTTTTTTTTTTTTAATTTTTAAATTTTTTATTTCCATACTTTGTGGACCAGGCGCGAATGCAAACCCCACAATTTTAATGAACCACCGTTTTGCAAGATCAAACATACCCATTCCTGTGTCTTGATATATCTACTATCATTATATGTAATCAGTTTTTAAAAATAGTCAACCATATAGGAGCCTATTCGTGATCAGACACACACAGCTTTATATTATATATATATGTATATAAAAAAAACACACACACAAAGAGGAAAAGATATATATACTGATGCATATATGATGATATATAGATTTATTGATCAATTTGAAACAAGGGTATATAATACAGTGGCGAGGGGTTATGAGCACTCTTTATGCCAGGCATTTCAAAGCTTAATGCTTCTCATTATTATAAAAATCATTAAAAAGTTATTTTCTATATATATGTAAAATTACTTAATCAATTTACATGATTTTCTGAATATGATATCTTCATCGTATATCAAAGATTCTCCCGTATTTTAAGTTTTTCAAAAATTAGGTTGGACTTTGGACTTGCATCCATTCTTTTTTTTTTTTATAGATAAATAGTTTTAATATAAGCGAAATTTATAAGGAAGACAATCGAAGTGGTCACAAATATCTATGTTACCTTCTATATGCTGAATATCTACATCCGTGCACATCGGACTGACCCATGTAACTCCATACGCTATTTCAATAAAATTCAAACCATGTGTGTAAAACACTAATTGACTTAGTTTTTATAATATTTCAACATTTCCGGATTAAATTAGGGGTGAAACCAGGTGAGGTGGGCAGTAAAAATAAAAATAAAATAATATGATGTTCCTATTTACAATGTCTCCCCACGGGACAGAGTTAGACACCAGGGTCGTTTTTTTAATGTGGAGAAAAGGAACAAAACTAAAAATTGTCTCAGTCGTGAAGGATTTCTCCTCCACTGACAGAGAACAAAAAATTGAAGTGCATCTGAAGAACAGATACTACACTTTGATCTTGACCCGAAGGCATGATGTTATGAGCATAGTGAAAGTACATTGTAGTTATTTGCATTCAATCCCGAGCAACGCCAGGTCTGTCTGCCAGAATAATAATAATCATAACAGCTGTGTGCTTTTGAATAATAATGAAAAAAAAAAAAAAAAATTAAAACTAAAAAACAATTGCGATTTTGCGTTTTGTTACCAAACCAAGAAGCGATTAAAACAAATTAAAAAAAAAAAAAAAAAAAAACAGTAGTCAATAATACACTTCAAGTAATCAAGAAATCAAATGCTATTTTTTTTTTGGGGGGGGGGGGATGCTGAAAACGAATATATAAATTTTTTTTTGGGGGGGATGCTGAAAACGAATATATAAATTCAATGTAAAATGAGTTACCCACTTTCTAGCCACCTAGTGATAATTTTTGTTGTTGTTTTTTGGGTTGTCTGAAACCTTTTTTTCGTGAATTTTTACCTACTTTCCATCTTAATCACCTTTAAAATGACTTTTACAGATTTTCAGGTATGCTGAAAACGAATATCGCATTTAAATTATCATTAGGTGGCCAGAAAGTGGGGGATTACTTTACATTAAAATTATATAGAAAAGTGACCCTCACCCCCACTTTCTAAAAAAGTAATTTCTTCATATGAAAACTATTTCTCTGCACCACTTAAATGTTCTATTTGTTTTCAGCATACCAGAAAACCTAGAAAAGTCATCATTATAAAGTTTTTCTTGGAGTTGGAAAGAATCTTAACATTGACCGCTTTTTTTTTTTTAATTACCAAGGCTAGAATGCAACTCAAGGATAAGAATTAACGAGTGAAGTAGACGGTAAGACAACACTGTGATAATAAATAATGATGGGACTTGGGTAGGGTTTAATTATATATGGACAACTCAACAAGAACTTATTTACATTAAACTTGGAAATGACTGTTATAGTCAACTAGGGAGTAGCCCCACGATATTACATTCCACAGATGAGTAGTTCTAGGAAAGAAACTTTGCTCATGGAATTTACATTTAGTTTGTTAGCAGTTGTTTTAACTAGGCAAGTGTCTGTTGTGAATATTCTAGGGGGGGGGGAATAGATTGGAGCTAGATCAGGTAGCTACTATCTACTAGAAAAGTAATAAGGCAGAGATAGACTACGAAACAGTTGGTACCATAACTGGTTAACGGAGAGAAAAAAAAAAAAAGGCAAGGGTAACACTCCAAAAATATTGGAACTTACCTGATTTTGATAAAATCTTCCAGGTTTTTTCAAAACAACCGTATATTCCATGGCCTCCTCTTTGACATTTTTATTCTCTTCCTCATCATCGTCTTCTGACCAATCATTAGTCTCGATTCTCCGTACATTTTTCAGGTAATCAAATCGTTGCCTTCATTTCAAAGAAAAAATTTTTTTTTTTTTTTTAGTTTTATAGGATCAAATATTACTTGACAATAAAAGACATACAAATCCTTAACAAAAAAAATAAAAATATGAACCGAGTTATCTCCCTTAGAAAATTGGAAAAAAAATAAGTATGAGTAGGTAATGACAAAAAAAAAAAAAAAAAAAAAAGCCGAGCATGCGGGGGGGGGGGGGTCTCCCTCCACAAGTAAAAAAATTTACTCTCACCATCACTAATGTCTGTGCAAAATTTTTTTAAATCCAATGCGTGGTTATTGACGAAAGTATGAACAGATGAACGATTTGGGGGCACTTTTACCCATAAAATGCCTTCGGAGGGGGGGGGGGGGGATTTTCGGTTTTAAGGAAGAATGGTCAGAAAAAAAAAAAAAGTTATGTTTTCTTCATTTATCATAAATTCAAAATAATTTTGTTTGTCCGACTGCTGATCATTCATTCATTTTATATGAATCAGATGATTCTATTGTTGGCATTCGTTTTCCTGGTATCTTTCTAATTAGAATTCTTTATAAAAAGACACCAGACACTTACAGAAGGAGCCGCATGAAGGTTGCCAACATCCCTAAGTAAAAGGGTTTTTGTGGAACAAACTGGATTTGAACTTTGTACACCTGGGTTATCAGTTTGTGTCAATAAGCACTTAGCCACTATCATCCCCACATCCCTAATAATATTGACCCTGAATGACATCTGTAATGTAGTCGTTACATGCCCACACTCGGGACCCACACGTTGTATGCAGACAGTCGCAAGGAAACAAAGGCAGGGAAAGAATTCGACCCCCTTTCTTTTTTAAAATTGAAACGACACTTTATTTACAGGTACTTCCAAAATAACGCCTTATCTCTTGTTCATAAGTCTTCTTGTACTTCAATGTGCTTAACAAAACTCTGCTGTGTTGAACACATGGTACTCTTTGTTCGGCCATGTTTAGAACACGTCTTTCCCTGTCACTAGCGGGCCACGTGTGTAACACGTCTATTTCTGCTCTCTCGTGTCTTGAGCACGTTTCAAATCCTCTACATCTCAAATACCTTTCGAATACCTGTTTCTCTGAACATGTCCTTTTTATCTCTGCTGTCACATCGCACATCCGGCTTGGTCATTTGCATATTGCTGCTGCTGCTGCCGCCACCATACAAGCCTCCAGATTCTGTTACACATCTAGGTAAGGATTATTATTATTAATATTTGCTGTTAATAATAATAATAAATAATAATATTCATCATGAAAAACTAAATGTGTGTCAGGATCAATATTATCAAGGATGAGGATAACTAATGACAAAAAAAGCTGGAATCAACAGGAATTTCCTAACCTGGGGTCATGGTCCCCTGCATGTGTGAAGAGAGCGAGAACAACAATTTTTTTTCCTACATGAAATTCATCTAACTCTCTTACCCCCATCATCATGAATTGCTTGAAGTAGTCTTCATGACAAAATTAACACATTCAATTTTAAGGGAACACAGTTTTCTTTATTAAAAAAAAAAAAAAAAAAAAAAGGGATGCTGATAAAAAAAAATCTGAGAACTATGACTTAGGCGCACCTACCGGGTAATGCTGACGGGGATGCTCAGGCAATTTTTGATAGGCCAGCGTTCCCTTTCTTTAAGAGCACTGGCTTGACATCCGTACCTTCCGACCTTGTGTCACATCTTGCTGAGGTGGGCAGCAAGTAAATCTCTACCCTCTTCAGTATACCAAAAATATTGGGATGAAGTAAGGAATATGGACCCCCGATCAAAATTATTATTTTTAATAAAAATATCAATTTGTAAAAATCCGCTTTTCTGGAGGTTGAAAGGCCAATCCTCAGTGAAAGCGACATTCAAAATATAATTGCAAATTACTTAGGATTTTTGCCCAATCATGGCTGACAGAACAAGAGCATGCTACTTCCATGGATTAAATAAAGGGTTTCGTTCAAAATTCCGTGCAGATTCCCAAGTTTAACAAAACAATTCATGAGCTTGACAAGATACACCTGAAGAAGGTCGGAGCTTAAATAGATTGAAACAAATGACACTCAAGATGAAAGCAGTCGTCCGAAGAATCCAAAAATCATGATCATATTATTGCACATGTTGAAAATGGTTTTAAAACAATAAAAATTAAAATGTTAAATACATACTCTTTTTGGAAAAGAAGAATCCTTTGCCGCCGTTCATTTTGATCAAGGATATCCTTTCGGCCTTTGTATTGGCTGAATCGTGGATGGGGTGCGGCTGTCGTGTTTGGTTCAATCGTTACTTGGAACGAAGAGGCAAAATTCTCGCTCAGTTCTTCCATGTTAGACAAACTGTAGAAAAGTTTAGGAAAAAAAAAAAAAAAAAAAAAAAAAAAAATGAAATTTAAGATGAAATAAATTTATAAAAGAGAGCGAGAAGTAGCAAGACATGGGGCGGGGAGAAGTAAGAATGTTATGAGCAAGAGGATTGGTTAGTTGTTTTTGTTTAACGGCATATCAACCTTTTTCAGGTTATTTAATGCCGAATCCAAAGATTCGGAAGAAAAATATTTTTTAATAGAATATATTTGTTGTTTTCACGTCGGTTTCTATTCAACCCATAGTTGGGACCCTAACAGATACTACCACTCCGGGTCAGAGTGGACCTGGGAGCAATGGTAATTAAAGGGTGGCTCCACACTCCCCAAAGCCCACAAGCTGGGGCCTAACCACTGGATATAGTTTAAGGTCATATCCAGGACCCCCATTAAGGGACTTTTACCCTCTGCAGGGGGGGGGGGCAGTCGGCGTATTCTAATGCCCCACCGACAGGGCCTATGAGTAAGAGGAAGGCAATAAAGAAAGAAAGGAAGACAAAGTAGAGTGCATATGAGAAGGAGGTAAATCGAAAAGCAAGAGAGGTGTGAGAAATAGAGCAGGGCTCTACAGTTGCATTTGCGAGTAATTTTTCAAAGTGGTGACTAGAAATAATGAACGTTTCTGAATTTTTGAGATGAGGATTGGTTATATGTATTTTATTATTCATCGGACTACTGTTCTCATCTTAAGTGTGATTTTCACAACATTCCGGTCAATATAACCGCCAACCTTCTTCAGGTGTATCTTGTCGAACTCAAAAATGTTTCTGCCCAAATTCCCGAGTTCGACAAGATACACCTGAAGAAGGTCGGAGGTTACATCGACCGAAACGTTGTGAAAATCACACTCAAGATGAGAACAGTAGTCCGATGAATAATAATACAGAAATAATGAAACGCTTATCTTTTGGCGATTGTATTTCTTTTACAGACAATCTTCCAAAGCTCACAACTGAGTGAAAAATATATTTTCAACTTTTTTTTTTTTTTAATAAAATGAACAAAATTAAATTATTTAAATAATAAAAGTTTTATAGAACAATATACTCTTTTTTTAGCGAAGGCTGTTTAAAAAATATCTTAAGAAATGAGAATGTTTATACCTTCAAGTATCAACATAAAATTTGTTGTATATTTGGAATTACACTTATTAAAAAAAACACAGAAAAACCTTTATGATGTACATACTCGTCACAGAATGAACATATCATATTCTAAAAATCATGTGGGTTTGGCTAGTAACTTTTCTATTTGGCTAGTAAATGAAAATATTTAGTTGTCAAAGGTCAACTAAAGATAAATTTGTCTGTAGAGCCCTGTAGCGAGAAATTTTTGTCATATTAAGTCTTACACGTGTTTCGTCAGATAGCGAAAGATCACTAAGCATCTCCTCAGACACAAGACCACTCTCTCTATATATATATACATATATATATATATGTGTATGTGTTTGGAGAAAGAAAGAAATTGATGGATAGAAAAAGAGAAAAAACAGACAGAATGACATGGAAATGAAAATTAAGTGAGACAGTAAAAAAAAAAAGTGGGGGGGGGGGCCGAAAGAGAAAGAGAATGTACGAATGAATTAAAGAAAGAGCAAGGAGATGAAAGAGATAGAGAAAGAGGGAAGAAGGATGAGAAATAAAAATAAGAGACACAAGAGAGATGGAACGAAAAATGAGAGAGATATTATTTATAAAATAAAAGAGAGAGAGAGAGAGATAGTAAAGACATGAAGAGAGAGAGAGAGAGATAGTAAAGACATGAAGAGAGAGAGAGAGAGAGTTGTTAAGACATGGGGGAAAGAAGTAAGAAAGTTACAAATAAGAGAGATCAATAGAGAAAGCAGCAATTGAAGCACATGTCTCCACATAGAAGTTCTACAGCAAACCCCACTCTCCCCAATGGTTTACTTCTAGTTGCACAGCTGCCATTGTTCAGAGGCTACATACATACTGCAGATTTATCCGACATAAGTCCAGTACAAACAGGCAAAAGCTTTTAGAAGCTCGAAGTAATTGTAAGAAAGAAGTAGCGACAGCTAAGAGAGAATACACCGAAACCATCAGAAAACACATTGAAGCACAGAAATTAGGAACTCTTGATTTCTGGAAAATCTACGTGTAGTAAATAATGGGCAATCGACAATTCAGTATCCACCAATCAGGAGGTTGTTTGCACAGCAAGCAAGAAAGCTAACATGCTTGTCCATCAGTTTGCCTCAAACTCTACTTTGTACCCAGCAAACCACTCCCTCCCTGATTTTTCTGTGGACTGAAACCACACTAGACAATCTGAAAATCACCCCCTCAAGTTCATGATATCATAAAAAACCTAGACACCTCAAAAGCATGTGGACTTGATCTCATCCCGGCTGTACTATTAAAAAATGCTCCGCTGAGGTTGTTATAGTTCTCTCCACACTCTTTCAACAAATGCCTTAATGAATCATGCTTTCCTGACTGCTGGAAAACTACTTCTGTGGCACCAATTTACCTATTAAATTATGGCCAAATTAGCCTCCTCCCTTTTTTTTGCCAAAATATTTGAGTCCATAATTAATCAAGCTCTAGTCCACCACCTTACAGTTGCTAAACTTCTGTCCAACCATCAATATTGATTTAGGCAAGCCAATTCTACCGCATATTTTCTGACTAATCTCTGAATGTAGATACCACGCACTGGATGAAGCAGGGGAGCAGAGGGCCCTAGATATATCTAAGGTTTTTCACAGGGTATGGCATGATGGTCTTCATGAAAATTAGATTCTATGGTATTACTGGACGAATACTTAACATAATTAAATCCTTCTTAAATAAGAGAAGAATCCAGGTTGTCCTTGATGGTCATAGATTTAAGCAATATGATATAAATGCGGGTGTACCTTAGGGGTCGATCCTTGGACTTTTATTATTCCTGATATTCATAAATGACTTCCCTGATAAAATAGTTTCTAAGATGGGTATATTTGCTGATGACACCACGCTCTATGACAGGCATGAGGGGAAAACAAATGAGCATATATTCAAGGCAATGGCAGAAACCCTAGACGAAGACTTCCAGTCTGTAGTGGAATGGGGTCAAAAAATGGATGGTAACGTTCAATGCTGCCAAGACTAAGCTCGTTTCCTTCAATAATTACAAGAAACCTTCTCAACCACCAAGAGCTATGGCTGAAGATACATTACCTGAAAGTACTTTGTTCAAACGTCTCAGCTTAACGTTCACAGGGAACAAGAGTTGGATCAAATACATTGAGAGCACTGCCAAGGCTGCTGCAAAGAAGGTGGGCTCCCTCTACCGTGCTAGAAATTTACTTATGCCTGAAAGTATCCTGTACCTCTACAAGGCCACCATTCGCCCATGTATGGAGTATTGTTGTCACATTTGGGCTGACGCATCTACCACTAGTCTCTCGCTTCTAGACAGGATTTAAAAGAGAGTCGCCAATCTGATAGGTCTTGAACTGTCATCTAAGTTTCAACCTCTGTCCCATCGACGAAATGTTGCATCCCTCTGCCTGTTTTACAAGTATTTTAATGGTGGATGCTCCGATGAACTACAATTCCTTGTATCCCCCTCGACGTAAATACCCCCGACAAACCCGACAAGCACCAAAGTTCCACCTTTACTCAGTATAGATCTCTAGATGTAAGAAAGCCTTTTACTCTAATAGTTTCTTCGCCAGAACTGCTAGACTTTGGAATTCTCTTTCAGGTTCCTGCTCCCTGACTGTACTGATATGCAGAAATTCAAGTGTAATTTGAACAGAAATCTTGCTGCTCAACTCCCTACACAGAAATCTTGCTGCTCAACTCCCTACACAGTATCCTTGCAACTTATGTCTCTGATAGTAGCCCCCTACATCAAAGTGGCACTGTGCCTTGTTTGGGGTGAAAATGTAATTTAAAAAAAAAAAAAAAAAAAGTTTAAGCAAATAGGCGCCTTCGTAGGAATACGGCATTGATGCAAGGGAAATAACTCTCGTTGACTAAAAGACATTGTGGTGATTTAAATCAACGATTATTTCAGCATATGGACACATTTCAAATGTGTTCGTAAGATTATATGCGTAATACTAAATGGATTTTAACTCGAAATAGTTCCTCATTTACTAACGTTTAATAAAAACAAGATAAAACAATATTTACCGTTTGTACACAATTTTTCAGGCCGCTAAACTGCATGTGCATATGAAAGAAATGGATGTTTGTCCAGAATTCCCCCTATATCAAAAAGCAAAAATAAGGAAAAAAAAAAAACCCGTACGTGTATGTATCCGTGACAAAAAGAAAATATCGTACACTAAAAAAACACACACACACACACAAATTGATCATGTAATTTTATTTGGTGCTTGTTAAGATATAGTCGGCAAATCGATTTTTAAATATCGTTTTAAACCAAAACAACAGTACTTACTTGTCATGTCGAAAATAGTAGCATATGCAAAAATTATGAAAATTCGGAGTAGAACAACTGCTATCGTGTTTTTTAGTAAAATAAAAAGTGTCACTATCGGCTGGAAAAAAAAAAAAAAAAAAACGCCAGCCATTATAGTGAAGAAAAGGAAGATAAATATATCCCCTGTATTCGCAATCTTCAAGGTGTTCACGAGTAGGGAAAATGCCATTTATTTTCTCCTAATTTTCCGTAAAAATTATTTTTTAACTACAGATAATTAATTTTCTACTTGATGAATGTTCTGTATTTTTTTTTTTTTTTTTTTTTGGACTGCTGTTTTTGCTTAAAACAACATTTGGTAAATTTTTACTTGGTTTCCGCCCAAAATATGTGCGCTTGCGCGTACAACAATGGCCACCATTTTTAAAATTACATTGCCTAATATCGTGAAAACTACTTATTTGCTGAAATAATACTACCTTTAAAAACTTCTTTAGGGGTTTTCGGGTGTGCTAAAAACGAATCTCGCATAATTGGAGCCGGCAACTACGATCATATATGCTTAGAAGCGCGCAGAAACGTGTGCGGAGGGGAGGGAATGAAGTCACAAGATTATAATAATTATTATTATAAATAACCCAGCACGCGCATATTTCTGTCGTGTGCGCGGTAAAATTATGCGCGCACTTGCACGTACAAAAATCAATATCTTCTTTTATTTAATACTAGCGAGGGGTACCCCGCGTTGCCCGGGTGTTTGTAGGTGTGTGTGAAAAACAACAGGTGCCCATGAAAAAAAAAAAAAGCCTTGACGACGCGCAGTTGGAAAATATTAAAGTGTGAAAAAAAAACAGGTGCGCGTTTTTGATTGACGTGACGGCGATAGGTATTCAGCAGTTAGCATTTTGTGCGGGACAGTTTTTAATGAGGTCAATAAATCGGTTTGTTTGTTTTTAAAAACCCGCTCCCTCGTCTCGAAATGAAAGCTACCGTCTGATATGACGAAGTCGACATTGACCAAACGTTACTTAGCTCTCTGGAGACCACTGGCTCTGGGCCTGTGATTAGAGTCGAGTTTCGCTTTTTGTTTATACCGAAAAACGAATATAACGCGTGCCGATGCGGGAAATGTGGAATAATTAACGTTTGAAAGTCAATAAAATTAAATAGACAGGCGAGCTCCGTGGTTAATTGCGAGATATTACAATTTATAGATGATATAAAAAGTTTTAAGTTGTGAAGCGAGCGAGCGCTTTTCTCTGAAAGAAGCCTTTTGTGGACATCGAGGAAAAGCGTACAAACATACATACATACATTTTCGCTTTTATATATATAGATTTTCCTAATTTTTGGTTTGCTCCGCATTATCTTGTAACTTCATCCCCCCCATACACGTTTCTGCGCGCCTGCAAACAAGTATGGTCGTAGTTCCTAGCTCCAATTTTAAATACAATATTCGTTTTTAGCATACCCGAAAACCCATAGAGAATTTTTTAAAGGGAGGTTGTGTGTTGGTCTACCAGGTCATATTTACCAAAAATGAATTCATTTTATCGCGTTATTTTCTTTACAATTTAATGCCCCCTCGCCCCCCCCCCCAAAAAAAACGGTAAAACTATACAAACACCGTGACAGCGAATTAACCCTAACCCCTAACCCTAACGCTGTCACGGTGTTTGTATAATAATACCAAAAAAACAGCGTCGTTTAACTCCTAAAAAAATAAATTTAAAAAAAAAAGGTGCTAATGCAGAGTGATCCGCGCTAATTTTTTTTAATCGTATTTCCACGTTTAATTAAATGTTTTTTATTCAATTGTAAGGTTAAAGTACAGAATAGGTACAAAACACCCTCCCCATGTTAAGAATGGCTTTTTAAATAATGTTATTATTTCAGCACGGATCACTCTCTGCATGAGTACCAAAAAATAAAAAAAAAATGAAGATTTACTTAAACAGCCTTTATGAATAATAATAATACGAAAAGAGAAATTATTTCCCCCCTCCTCCACTACGAAAATTAAATTTATGTTTTTTTTTTTAATTTAACCCTTCCTCAACAGTGAAATCTTAATTAAAAAATATATATATATTTTTTTTTTTTTTTTTTTTTTTTTTTAAGGGGTTGATTCTGGGGCTGGCTGGAGCACTAGCACTGGAGTGGAGCAGCACCAGCACCACGTCGTAAAAATTTACCATTATAATTTTTATAGAAATAAAAATTCAATTTTTTTTTGCTAGAATTTAAAATTTATCTGAATTTTTGGTACTTGTACAGTTTAGTCAAGACATTAAAAAATGAAAATATCGAAAAAAAAATTCAAATTGTATGTATCCGTTATAGAACGAAGTTCTCCGGAAAAAAAATTCACTTAATTTCATCAGGTAGTTTTTTTTGTTTTTTTTACAGCGGAAAAACACGTTTTTATGAGAGCGCGTTCAAGGCGGCCATCTTGGATAAAAAAAAATTGTTTGAATTTTAGAAATAACAAAGGGAGATAACTCCCGTTAAAATACTGACACCCCCCCCCCCCCCATCTCTAAATACTAGCTTTTCTCCCTAAAAATTGAACATTTTGTTCGAAATAATAACAAATTATTTTTTCGCTGTAAAAAAAAAAAAAAAAAAACTACTTGATGAAATTAAGTGAATGTTTTTTTTTCAGAGTACTTCGTCCCATAACGGATACATACAATTTGAATTGAATAAAAAAAAAAAAATTTAAACATTTCGATATTTTCATTTTTTAATGTCTTGATTAAACTGTACAAGTACCGATTTTTTTTTTTTTTTTTTTTTTTTTGGTGCTAGTGCAGAGAGTGATCCGCGCTATTTTTTAAATCGTATTTTTGTTTCATTACCGCATAAATAAAACAGAAAAAAGCATACTTGAACGGTGTTTAAAATGCTAAATATTGAAGAAGAAAAAGAAAGAACGTCGCCTTTCAGTTCTATTGAATACGAAACAATAATAAACACTCATTAAACGTCAACAAAAAGTACTTACTTATCATTATTTACAAAAATGTGATGACAATATGGTATGCATGATTAAAATCCAAACAGCGGCATAAAACCAACCAACTGAAAAGATTTTGTTTTTTTTTCGAAGAAAACAAATTATGAAAAATTGTTAAACGATTAAAAAGGCCATGTGCTCTTTGATGACGGAATATTTTCCTTTTCTGTTTTCTGACAACTAGAGAGCGCTAAAATCCTTTTCAAGTCAACTAAATTTGAGTTACTTCCCTTAATCAAATGCTTTTTATCCCATAAGTTCTGCCCGAATTTTTATTTTTAATATGGAATGATGTCTATATTAGACTCGAGCATTAAATCGTGGCCTTCGTTAATTCGGCACTGTATCAAATCAGGCTCTTGTGGAAAGGTAGATGAATAAAATTTAAATGAGAGAGTTAGGACAAGAAACAAAAAGGAGAAATTATATATATACTATCAAAAGTACCCGTCATTGACTGGGTTCAAAAACATCCACAAAAAATGGCCTCTGATTTATGAAAGTATGATAGGAAGTAATCTCCAAAAATACCGTTAGGGCTTACAACATGGCCGCCAGAAGAGTCACGTGATCCGGTTGATCCAAAACATGAATCGTGCAAATGGAAAACGCAGCCTTGAAGGCAAACTTTGACAAACAATCACAATTTGTTTGTATTTAATTTTTTGTTGATATAATGTTGTTATAAAAATAGGCAAACTTTGAGAAACAATCTTAGGTTGTTTTTAGTTAAAACAGTGTTTATAAAAAGTATTTTATTCAGAACAAACAAGTGGTCGTGGTCGACAGAACGCAATTGAACCATGACAATTCCTGGAATTGAACCACGACGATTCCTGAAATTGGAACTGCTACCTACCTCAGAGAATTACAAAAATATCAATGGCCCTTAACGTATCACCCTTGTTCCTCGTTCCTCGTGTTCATGACAATAACGCTATACTTGGCGAAACTATGACATTGTCTCGGCTAATGTTAGCAATGCCAGATGACGTGCACATATTGACATGGCTTGCACAGAGACGTCTGATAGCCAATTCATGCAATTGTCAAATTTGTGGGTCACCATGCGTGTTGGCTCGATATTCCGAATCCAAGGATGGCTGGAGATGGTGTTGCCGAAACGATGGATATCGTAATACAATTAGAACAAACTCTTTTTTTCAAAGAAGCAACCTCAATCTAAGAACCATTGTAATAATTATGTATATGTGGAGCATGGATTTTCCACAAAAAACTATGGCAACAGAAAGTGAGGTGAGTGCCAACACAGTGAGCGACTGGTGCAACTTTTTGAGGGAAGTGTGCACTCAGTACATTGAACAA
>NC_136506.1:85973381-86018381 GCF_053919585.1 Euprymna scolopes | reverse complement strand
GAGCAGCGGCTTGGTTCCTACCAGTTCTGGCAAATAGCAAACAGGATCTTGAACAGAAGCGTGCGTTCTATCCCAAGTATCATCAATGGACCTGAGGTCATCTCGTCAGCATCAGACAAGGCCAGACTATTTGCCAAGAACTTTGCAGCTAATTCTACCCTATGCGACAATGGCCATCAACTCCCTGTATTTCCTCCTGTAACAGACAACACGCTATGCAATATACAAATATCTGTGCATGAGGTCGCCAAGTTAATCAAGAACCTTGATTCCAGTAAAGCAACTGGCCCTGGCGGCATTCCAGTTATAGTGCTGTAAAAGCTCCAACCAGAACTTGCCCCCATACTTACAAAACTGTTTAAGCGTTGCCTTAAGGAGAAGTGCTTTCCAACACCCTGTAAAACCTCATCAGTATGCCCTGTAATTAAGAATTCAGGTGGAAAGTCATCTCCCTCTCAGTACAGACCAATAAGTCTCCTGTGTGTCATGAGTAAGTTGTTGGAATCCATATTAAATAAAGAAGTAGTCAACCACCTCAACAGAAATAACCTTCTTAGTGACACGCAATATGGTTTCCGCTTTGCAAGATCTACAGCAGATGTTCTAACGGTTATATCTCACAGGATTAGTGAATCTCTTGACAAAGGCTTCCTTTCCAGAGCAATTGCTCTTGACATATCAAAGTCTTCGATAAGGTATGGCATTAGGGCCTACTTCACAAGATTTCCAGCTACGGTATTACTGGAAATGTTTTGTCAATCATTAAATCATTTCTCTCCGATAAGTTCATAATAGTAGTGGTTGATGGGCAGAAATCAGAGGCCCACAGTATTAATGCTGGAGTTCCCCAGGGGTCCATCCTGGGCCCAACTCTCTTCCTGATCTACATAAATGATCTCCCAAAACACATACTTAAATCATTCGTTGACATCTATGCTGATTACACGACCATCTATTGCAACACATCAAAGGCCATAAATGACAAAGTTCTCTCTTCTCTCTCCTCTGATCTTGAGCACGTGGTACAATGGGGGAAGAGTTGGCTGGTCACTTTTAATTCATCCAAAACCAAGCTTCTATCTTTACATCATCAACGCTCTGATCCCCATTTGGCATCAATTAAAATGGATGGCACTCGTCTTGGGGAGGCTCCGTGTTTTGACAAGCTTCTGGGTTTGACCTTTACTCCTGATCTGAAACGGAACACGTACATCAAATCTGTTGCCAGGGACGCTGGGAAAATGATGGGATCCTTCTACCGCTCCACTACTGATGCAATTCTCTATCTGTATAAAATCCAAGTACATCCAAGGATGAAGAACTGCTGCCACATCTGGGCAGGAGCTGCTAAAAACAGCCTATCCTGCCTTGACAGAGTACAAAATAGACTTCGTGGTTTGGTGGGGGATGCCCTTTTCTCTTCCCTGCAGCCTCTCTCCCACAGAAGAGACGTTGTGAGCCTGTCTTTGTTTTATCGTTATTTCCATGGCAAGTGCTCGTCTGAGCTCCAATCTCTCGCCTCCCCCCTCGTCAATCTTTCACGAGAAACACCCGTCTGACTGAAACTATTGTCAATAATTTTCCCCACTCTTTATCTGTGCCTAAATTCAAACGTAGATTCCATGAGCAGAGCTTCTTTCTCAGAAGTGCACGATTGTGGAACTGTCTTCCGTTCGCCTGTTTCCCACCTGACTACAACCTGGATGTCTTCAAATCCAATATAAACAAATTCCTGACAAACCGTCCTCTTAAGTAAGACACTCTATCAAATCTCCAATACTAATGATTACTACAATACTATCTCATTGATTACTGTACACGCAATAACCCTTATCCCTGAGTGGCCTCTGGGCCTTGATAAGCAGTAACCCCCATTAAAAAAACAAAACAAAAAAAAACACCTCTTTCCACTCGAGCTGCCTACTGTTGTTTTGATTCCCTACCACTACTACCACTTTTTTTTCTGGATTCCTTATTACATCACCTACATACATCTGGACAACACCAGGGATCCCCGCTAGTCTATATATTGTGACATAATCCTTAAATTATGTGTTTTAAGAAAATTTAAAAATTTAATTTTAGGCAGACAAAAAAAATGTATCTTTTTTGTTTTTTGTTGTTTGATTGTCGCCGAGTCAAAATGAACAGAGAGAGAGAGAGAGAGAGAGAGAGAGAGAGAGAGAGAGTATAGGAGAAAGAAAGAGGTGAGAAAGACGTCCAGCAAATGAGTTAGCCAGTTGACAGGTCACCCGGTCAGCAACACACTTTCTGACCCCTCTCTCCCACAGAAGAGACGTTGCAAGCCTATCTTTGTTTTATCATTATTTCCATGGCAGGTGCTCGTCTGAACTCCAATCTCTGGTCCCCCCCTCCCCAATCTTTTACGAAAAACACCCGTCTAGCTGAATCCACTGTCAAAAACTTTTCCCACTCTTTATCTATGCCTAAATCAAAACGTAGATTCCATGAACAAATTTTCTTTCTTAGAACTGCACGCCTGTGGAACTCTGTTCCGTCTGCCTGCTTCCCTCCTGACTACAACTTGGATGTCTTCAAGTCCAACATAAACAAATTCCTGATGAACTGCCCCCTTAAGTAGACACTCTAAATATCCATACTAAAACGTACTGTACTTATAATAACCCTTATCTCTGAGTGGCTTCCGAGTCTTGATAAGTGGTGACCACCTTGTAAGAAAAAAAAAAAAAAAGTTCTGGGTACTAAGTGAACAAAGAAAAAAGGAGAAGGATAAGAAAAGTATGGAGAAGAGAGAGAGAGGGAAAAGAGATATCCTTTTGACACTCTTAGCCAAGCCATCGCACCAGACGGATGTGGGAAAAATTCCATCCCGACAACGAAAGAGGAAGAGAAACGACTTGACACCATCGGAGGAGATAATGCCAGGGAAAACTCCATCCCAACAGCGAAGGAGACAACGCTGGGGAAAACCCCACATCAACAGCAAAAGAAAAGAGGTGATGTCAGCAGTGATTAATGGCGAACTTTACAAATATATGTTTTAAACCGCCCGAAACGAAAGAAAAAAAAAGAAAAGTAAAGACTGTAAGTCCCCTCTCTCTACATACCTCTCTCTCGTGTATTGAATTGGCAAGTTCTGCATTTTGCCATTTTTTTTCTTTTACATTTATTGATATATTTTCATTGGCCTGTTTAGGTATTAGAGTGAGATACCCCTCCCATATCCTCGTAATTTGTTTTTTATCTTACTAGCATTTCAGCCCGGCGTTGCCCGGGTGTTTGGAGGTGTATGTTGAGAAAAAAAAAAGAAAAAGAAAAAGCGGTCAATTTTTTTAAAATTTGACCCCTATTATGTCCCCTTAACATTTATTGTTTTGGACTCAAATCAAGTTATTAAGTTATATCCATGTCCAAGGAACCTATATCTAAAATTTCAAGTGTTTAGACCCACAATTGGCGGAGGAGTTTGGTAGAATTCTCAAAGGTCAAATCGTTGAACTTTGACCCCTTGCTCGGGTGTTTGGAGGTGTATGCTGTGCAAAAAAAGCAAAAAAACAAAAAAAAATGGTTAATTTTTTAAAACTTTGACCCCTATTATGACCCCTTAAAATTTATTGTTTTGGGCTCAAATCACTTTATTAAGTTAGATCCATGTTCAAGGAACCTATATCTAAAATTTCAAGTGTCTAGACCCAAAATTGTCGGAGGAGTTTGGTAGAGTTCTTAAAGGTCAAATCGTTGAAATTTGACCCCTTAACAGCCAAATTTCTGACTGACACCCGTCACATCGATTTTCCCAAATCTCAGTACACGGTATTTCAAATTTCGAGTCTATAGACTAAAAATTGACAGAGTTATTGCGTAGGGAAATGTACACAGACAGACAGACACACAGACAGACACGTTCACTTTTATAGATATATAGATAGATTTAATCTCATTTCCTCCACCATGGTTTAATTTTTATAATAAAATTAACTTTGAAACGTTATCACTTGTGTTCAATCTTTGTGTCTCCTTTTTTTTACCCTTATCACATGCACGACAAATATTTGCTTTTCGTAAATTTCTTTTTATATCCCTTTGTTTGCTTTTTATTTAATTCCTTCCCCCCTCCCTTATCACATGTGTAACAATATATAAAAGGCAAAATGTGTGTTTGTATGTCACCCAAAAACTTTCAACACACGCAACAAACACTGACAAAATTGGTATTGTTAGGAAGATCCGTCTCTCGGACAAGAAATATCGAAAAATTGGCCTAAAACATTAATTCTTTGACTGTCAACTTGGCCATTTTTTCTGAGGAGGTGTCAGTTTTTGCATTGATATTTTTGCAAAGTCATTCACGCCTTGTAATCTCCACATACATATAAAACATTATTTTGAAGGCCCATGAAAGCTACATGGGTAAAACAACTAAACCGTTCACTTTTTCATCTCATTTTTCTCTTAGTGTTACAGGTTCAAGCCTGGTTACTGCGGCTAATTTTTTTTTTTTTTTACACTTGCACGGGTACTCGCTGCTATTTTGATTGAAATACTTCTTTTAGGGCTTGGTTTCTCAGTAGCCTTATTACACCACCTCTCCATACCTGGGCTATGCCGGGGACTCTTGCTAGTCTATTATACAAAGGAAAGTTGTCTGTGTGCTTGTTTGTTTGTATGGCTTGCAAAAAACTTTCGACACATGCAACAAACACTGACAAAATCAATACTGTTAGAAAGATCCATCTCTCGGACGATAAATATCGAAAAATTGGTCAAAATCATTAATTCTTTGACCGTCAATTGCGCTGTTTTTTTGCATGAAAGGGGTTAGATTTTGCATCTGCATTTTTGCAAAGTCATTCATGCCTTGCGATCTCGATGTATGTATAAAACATGTTATTTCGAAGGCCTGTGACGTCACAAGTCACACGGGTGAGACAGCTAATGCATTTCTTTTTTTCACCTCCTTTTCCTCTTTTGTATTACAGGTTCGAGCCTGGCTACTGCGGCTATTTTAGTTTTCACTCACACAGGTAATCACTGCTATTTTCATGTTTTTAGGAGGTTGGTTGCTCAATAGCCTTACTATACCACCTCTCCACACACGGGCAACACCGGATACCAATACTAGTTATATATATAAGAAATACTGACTCAACGGGTCACATGTGGTCTAGTATATTACTAAAACTCTTATGATATTGCTTGTTATGGTACACGCATCTCATCTGCACATGAATGTTTGAGATGGTGGAAGGAATAATGAATAAGACATGTGGAGAGAGGAATTAAAGGCGAGAAAGAGGAAAGAGGATAAGACTGAAAGAGAGTCTATTATGACATCACAATGTATTCTGAAATCCTTGACTTTGTATATGAATGCTTTAGATTGTGGGAGAAAGGGCGAATATGTAAATGAAGGGTCAATTATGTATAAGATAAGTGGGGAGAGTAGTTGAAAGATGTAAAGAATTTGTTGTGGCAAGCCAAAAGAGTAAAGATACCAATTGACGGTTCAACTAACAAGATGGACACAAAGGCAAAAACGTAAAGGCAATAGCAAAGAAGAGCAATAGACGTTGATGATCATTTAAAGACAATGGATATTGTTTTTTTTAATTACCAAGAAAAGAAATGGTAAATTGTTGCCAGTGTAGATAGTGTATTCAGGATCAGTCAGAGTGAGCCACTGAAAATAGATAGCTGGATGTTGGTGGGCACTGGAACAGGTAGCTGGACGTCAGTAGGCACAAGAACAGGTAGCTGGACGTCAGTGGGCACAAGAACAGGTAGCTGGACGTCAGTGAGCACAAGAACAGGTAGCTGGACGTCAGTGGGCACAAGAACAGGTGACTGGACGTCGGTAGTCGACGCTAGTGGCTCTAGAACAGGTAGCGGACGCTAGTGGGCTCTGGAACAGGTAGCTGGATGTCAGTGAGCTCTGAAATAGGTAACTGGACATCAGTGTATGCTGGGCGTTAGTGAGCTCGAAACTATAACTGGAAGTCAGTGGCACTGGATCAGATAGCTGGACTTGTGGATTCTGAAAATAGGAGATTGGGCATCAGTGATGAATGGAACAGACTAGCTGGCGTCAGTGGGCACTGGAAACTGGTAACCAGTTGTCAGTGGATGCTGTGTGTGTGTGTGTGTGTGTGTGTGTGTGTGCAGTCAGCACCAACCCTATTCAGGGTTTAACCGGCTTCCTCTGAAGGAGGAAGTTTCATGGGAGTATGAAATTCACAAGCGGCCCCCAGTCGCATGTATATCCCCGTTAGGGGAGATGACGTTAGGTTTTTGCAACTTTTTGCAGGGAGGTGTCGCGTCCTCCTACATACAGCACCTGGACTTCCCAAATTGATCACCCATTTTAGTAATGACCAGGCTCAACGTTGCTTAACTTCGGTGATCTGAGGGGAACTGGTGTGTCAACGTGATTATGCCGTATATTCAGTGGATGCTGGGCGTCAGTAAGCTCTGAAAACTGATAGCTGGACGTAAGTGGCCTCTAGCACAGATAGCTGGGTGTCAGTGGGCTCTGGAAACAGGAGGTCGAATGCTGGAGGAGGCAATGAAAGTTGGGGGAGTGAGTTGGATCTATATGCTATACAATTCCTATAGTTATGTACCTAACAAAAAAACCGGAGCTATTTTTTTTTAAACTCTTTTTCACTCAAAACATGGCACATGGCCACTTAGACATGAGGGATAATATTTTAGATTGTGTCTAACACGGTACTGTGAAAAGTTGAGCAACAAGATGACTGTTCACATTACATTTAAATTTCTATAGGTAAGTACAGTTTTAATCAGGGAATCAGGGATTTTAGAGTAGTGAGCTTTTGCAGCAGTATGTCAGATTTTGGAGTAGCAAGGTTTGCTAGCAGTGTGCTGGATTATAAAGATGCAAGCTTTGGCAGCAGTATGTCAGATTTTGAAATAACAAGCTTTAACAGCAATATATCAGATTTGGGAGTAGCAAGCTTTGACAGTAATGTGTGGGATTTTGACATATTCAGTTTTGACAGTAATGTTTGGGATTTTGATGTAGTGAGCTTTGACACTAATGTGTGGGATTTTGGAATAGTGAGCTTTGACATTAATGTGTGAGTTTTTGGAGCAATGAGCTTTGATATTAATGTATGGGACTTTTTACTAATAAGTTTTCACACTAATGTGCGGCATTTTGAAGTGCAAAGTTTTGCACAATAATGTGTGGGATTTTTGTGTAGTAAGCTTTGACACTAATGTGTCGGTATTTTTAGGAGGAAGATTTTTAACAGTAATGTGTTTCACTTTTGAGTTGAAGCTTTTACACTAATGTGTGGGATTTTGGCGTTGTGAGTTTGACACTAATATGTGTGATTTTGGTATAACAAGCTTTGACAGCACGGTGTCAGATTTTGGAGTAACAAAGTTTGACAGCTGTATGTGGTATTTTGGAGTAGCAAGATTTGTCCGCAGTGTGTCAATTGTAATCCTGGACATGGTTACTTGAAATGGTAAACAATTGATAAATTAACTATATCATTTAACAATAGCCTGAAAGATTTTCCCAAAATACATCAAGACCTTCCATTCCACAAAACAGGAAGAATGGTCCAACCAACAGCATTCCAAATATTTTCTGGATGAATTCACACAGAATTATATAGATAAGAAAGGCTATATAAACTGGCTAAAAAATGGATAGTGCCACCATGATCAGAATAGGATTATACTGGCCGCCCAAGATCAAAGCTTGTTGATCTATCCTTTTACGGTGATAAGTGATCTCAGCAAATATAAAAAGTGCAGATTCTACCTCACAGAATTAGAGAGTGTGAACTACCTGACATCCGGCTGTAAGATTCTGCTGGAGGATAGCTACTACACAACGCGACACAATTGAGTGTGTAAATATCTCCACTGGACCATCTGCAAATCTAACTACCGAATGAAGCAGCAAGACCTAGGAACATGTACCCGAACGAACAATTGGAAATAAGTCGTATATCATGCACTACATATATAGAAAACAGAATTATTAAACATGCCACATTGATTATGGGACAAGAAGGAGAAAGAAGCAACCTTTGTAGAAGTTAGTGTCCCTAATGATGCCGGGTTAAACAGAGCTGAGAGAGAAAAGATAACAAAATACTAAAGTTTTATGGACGACATGAAAAGAAACTGGAATCTTAGGAAGATCTCTGTCATTCCAGTAATTATAGAAGCAACCAGACTCATGAAATAGGATTTCAAAAACTACCTGGCAAATATACCCGGTTAACCAAGTGCAGGAGAGATACAAGCAACTGCACTTAAAAGGGATGATTAGAATTAGCGAGTGAATGTTTGGCATCCAGGAGGATGCTCCATCCACAACTAATGTTACGTTGTGCTTATTTTTTCTTTTAAGTATCTATATAGAGCCAATATTTAAAATTGTCCCTTTTTCACGGCACCAAATTAAAATTATGTTACGTATCGGTTTTATTTTTAGAAGGTACCTAATATGAGAGTATGTTTTGTTGTTCTTATTTAGTGTTCTTGTTTAGATGGCGACTTATATATTTGTTGTTGTTCATGTTAGTAAGAGTCTTAGAGTGACAGAGACACTCTTAGGAGTGTTCATGCTGTTGAGTGTTGTGAGATGCTCATATTATATATATTCATTGTGAGTGCTCGTATTGTCTTAAAATGTTCATGTTTGTGGACTTAGCATATTAAAGACATAAACAGGTATATATAAAGAGAGAGACAGTTCTGTATATATACAATAGACAGTGTACATGTTACTACAAAAGAGCCTAGCCTGTAATTCAACTAGAAGAGATTTTTGAATATCTTGATAGATAGACCGAGAGTGCGTTTTACATTTACGTTTGACAGTTGTACATATAATATAAAACACGTTACCTTTCTCGTTGCAATGATGAACACAGAAAGACGACAGCTATGAAAATCATGATGATCATTTATTCTTTGACTGGTCGAAAATGATTCTGTATTTCAGGGATTCAAAGTTGTTACATGGTTATTTCTAAACCCTCTCGCTCCCAGAGAGTGCCTTGACTCTAACCGAGAATCGGTCTGAACCTCTCTGCTTCTCTGGTCTGACTGCTCTAACTCCTTCTAACTGACTGATTCTGACTTCTCTAACTAAATTCATGACTCATGACGTCACTGCATGACCCACGTGCCTCTCAGATACATTGCATGACATGCCTCCCTGTTTAAGCATGCATTGTTATTCACACGTTTCTTACAAAGCCGACTCTCTAACCTAATTTTCGTAACCCACTTTACAAATAACATTTTCCATTGTCCGTTTTTAAATTCCTTATTTTAATTTTCATTTTTATAACAGAAACAAATTTTATCATTACATTCTTTTTCAATAAACAGATATCTAACTATTTTGTGTGAGCTAAACAATGGCAATTCACCATTCCTTATTTTCAATAACATTCTGTATTTATTTTAACTTATGATTGGAATTTTCAATTCCAAATCTAGCTTCACAAGTTCGAATCCTTGACTATCCTATTTCATATTTACATTTAACTAATTCCCTATTTTTTTACTTACATGAAAAGGGGACAGCCCTTTTATCATGTAACACTAAAACAAAGTGATAAGAAAATTTTAAAAAAATAATAACACTGGATGTCAGACACTTTGGCAGGCAAAACCAGAATGTCAACCAAAGCAACAAGTGAGATGCTGATTAGAAGAGTAGGGAGAAAGAGGTCTCAACCGACCTCCGA
This sequence comes from Euprymna scolopes, assembly GCF_053919585.1. Taxonomy (NCBI): domain Eukaryota; kingdom Metazoa; phylum Mollusca; class Cephalopoda; order Sepiida; family Sepiolidae; genus Euprymna; species Euprymna scolopes. Next base: position 86,008,656 of record NC_136506.1, on the reverse strand, counting down.
ATTCATATAACTTTCCCTAGCGAGAAAAAGGCATCAGTAAAAAGCAACAACTCGGGAACAAATTCTAAAACTTAAAATGATAAAATTTATTTAATCAGAAATAGTTTATTTTTTGTGTATGGGTGGTGTGCAAGTCATAGTCATTCTTGAATGTTCATGATCTCCAATGAACATGAAAGTAAAAAGATTAAAGTCCAGGAATAAAGATTTTTTATAGGACGAATGCTCAGAATTATAATCCAAGTGAAAAAAAGAATACTTTTGTAATTGTAGGGATATTTGCTGGAAGTCTTTCGTGACTGAGAGAAAATCCTCTACGACTTAGGAAATCGTTATTGTCAACATATTTTATGAAGAAACACTGCAAATGAAGTACACTAGGATAGTAAAAGTTTTGTGAATAAAAAAAAAATATTAATTCTTGGTTATTTGCACGAGCTTCATTAGTACAGGGATTGAGTAATTTATTTGTTTGCAGTTTGACCTTGACATTCTTAGACGGAGTCTGACGTGAGCGATAATTATGGGCGACGGCGATGGTGACTATCTAGACTGGTTTGAATTTTGGCATGTCGGCGCTTATATATGGCCTTTCTTGAATGTTCCAACCCATTCACTGTCTAAATATGCAAATAGATTAAAAAAAAAAAAAAATAGTCCTATAGATTTGTATGTAAAAGGGAGTCATGTCTCTACGCGCTGAGAAAATTACATGGGCGAATGATCACAAAATCAAATTTCTGAAATGAATAAATTCCGGACGAATAATTCTTCTATGTGACGAATGACTTGATTTAGCTGGTCATTGTAGAAGGTTGGACACATATCTGAAAATTGGTCACCAAACGGGACTGACCTGTCCATGAATGTAACATTGAACTGCAGCCTTGCTAACAGAGTGACCTGAATGCCACTAAGATAACATGACATCATGAAAATGGGCATTAGTCCTGTACCATTTATGCCGATGTGTTGCGTCTGTGAACGAGTCAGACGAGATAATTACACAGTAGTCAGTGTTCCAATTTATTTTAATATCATTTTTCTTCTGAGAGATCCCTTAAATTTTTTTTTGTTTTAACATTTTATTCAAGGTATTATCTCTTTGTAAAGGTGCTCACTAAGTTTCGACTGTGGGTATTAAAAGGCATTTTCTTGTAAGCCAGAGAGCTGGTTCTTCAAACCCACTTTCAGACCCTTGTGTGACATCTTCCCGTCGTGCGGGGAATATAAATAACTTCATGAAAACAATCTATGTTAGTATGCACACCAATCTTGAAAATCAGTCTAGTAGAAACATTTGTTATTATTTATCTCCTCCCTTGGAAATTAATATGGTGTTTGTTTGATGAAATGTTTGTATGGAATTAACTAGATTTGAACTTGGCACACCAAGGTTTTCAGTCTGCATCGTTAACCACCATTATCGCTAAAAAAAAGTAATATGGTATTACGAGTATATTGAGGACGTAGATGAAACTCATTTGGATGTTAGTTTAGATATAGTTAGCAAATCGATTTGTTAAATATGCCGTTTTAAGCAAAAACAATATTCTTAATAGTCATGTCGAAAATTGTAATATATCCAAAAATTACGAAAATTCATTGCATTGAATAACTATCATTTGTGTTTTTAGTGAAACAAAACGTCAATCGTTCAGAGTTGAAAAGTACGGTAGCCATAAATAGTGAAACAAGAAAGATAAGTCAGTTTAACAAAGAAATATTTTTAAAAAAAAATAAATAAATAAGCAGTTTCAAAATATAATGCTTGTTTAGTTAGAGTCGACAAATCATTTTTTTTAAATATGCCTTTTTAAGCAAAAACAATATTACGTACTTGTTATGTCGAAAATAGTAATATATCCAAAAATTACGAAAATTTATCAAGTAGAACTGATATTGTGTTTTTAGTAAAAAAAAAAAAAAATCTATAGATATAGACAATAAATATTGCAGCCATGACACAAGTAATCTAAAATATTCCTTTCAGAGTTATATCCCCTGCGTCTAGCCTCCTACTGCCTACTTCATAACGTTTATGCGATTATAACTAATTTTCCGTAAAAATTACTTTTTCTTTTTTTTTTTTTTTTTTTTTTACACAGTGATCACCACTTATCAAGGCCCGGAAGCCACTCAGGGATAAGGGTTATTGCAAGTACATTACGTTAGTGTGGAGATTTGATGAAGTGTTTACTTAAGGGGGCGGTTCATTAGGAATTTGTTAACATTGGACTTGAAGACATCCAAGTTATAGTCCACAGGCGTGCAGTTCTAAGAAAGAAGCTCTGTTCATGGAATCCGCGTTTTGATTTAGGCACAGATATAGAGTGGGGGAAATTTTTCACTTTTAACTAGAAATAATTTTCTACTCGACGATTTTTTTTTTTTTAATTTTTTTTATAGTACTATTTTCCGTATGAAAATTAAGAGCAAAATATCTTTTATCTTGTTTAAAACTTTTTCTTTTTTTTTTTTTTTTTTTTTTTTTTTTTTTAAATAGAGGTATTTTTGGCCTGGTAGACCAACACACAACCTACCTTCAAAAACTTATTTTCTAGGGGTTTTGGGCGTGCTGAAAATGAATATCGCCCTTGAAATTGGGGCCGGTAACTACTTTGAACGATATTGCAAACATACTTTTCCACATGTTTTATGTAGTAATATAACGCGGCGACCATATTTGTTTATGACGCATGCGCGCATAAACGGGCGGGGGGTGGGCGTGATTAAAATTGTATTAACAAAAGTGAAATAATTTAATTTTTAAACAAAAAATCAATTTGGTAAAATGTTTCGTATTTTTTTTTTTTTTTTTTTTTACATTAAGTCCAACTCCAACTCACCGTTCACATCGAAATTTCAGCGTGTATAGATTTTCGGGTATGCTGAGAAAGAAGAACGGCTTTTGGAATAAACACCCCTAATCTCCCCATGGTAAGAACGGCTTTCAGAATAAACACCCCCCCAACTTCCCCATGTTAAGAATGGCTTTCAGAATAAAAACCCTCAACTCCCCATGATAAGAACGGCTTTCAGAATAAATACTCCCAACTTCCCCATGTTAAGAACGGCTTTCGGAATAGACACTCCTAATCTCTTCATTATCTTGTAATTTCATTACATCGTCCCCTCCCCGTTTCTACATTCGGCATGCAGTATGCACGCGTGCGTCAAACAAATATGGCTGACACGTTATATTACTCCATGAAATGAGCGGAATAGTATGTTTGCAATATTGTGAAAACTATTTGCCGACCCCAATTTTAAATGCAATATTAGTTTTCAGCACACCGAAAAATCTCTCGAAAAAAACTTTTAAAAGTAGGTTATGTATTGGTCTACCAGGCCACATTTACCAAAATCGGTCTGTCGACTGTATCTTAACAAGCACCCTTCATTCAATCTCAAGCAACGTCGGGTTTCCCTGCTAGTTGTATATATAATCTGTGTTCGGTTTCGTTATATTATTACCCAACGTCGGTCGATATACTGCAACAACACGCAACGAATTTTAGGTCATGACATCAACTTATTCGTTACAAAGAATGGAATGCCCTCTCTGAAAAACAAGGGAGGTAAGCGAAACTTTTTGCGCAGTTTATGAGCAACCCACCCGCATTTTTCTTTTCTTTTTTTTTTTTTCTGATAAACACTTCATCAGAAATGGTGATGCTTTTCTCGCCAAATTTCATAGTTTGGCTTCGTCAGTCAGTAAAAAGAAGGAAATAAATAGAGCAAGTGGGAAAAGAAGATAAAAGAAAAACAAAAACGCTCAGTGTCAGCAGGGACGAAGGGGGTAAACATCGGGCCAACCAGTGGCGGTTTTCTTAAACCAACGTCATCGGCGCATGTTCTGAAAACAACTTCCTCTATTTTTTTTTTTTTTTTCCTGTTGGGGAGAAAAAAGAAGAAGAAACCAAAAACACAAAAACATCCCACCAAAACTATTGTTTTATTGTTTCTGATGCGGTCGTCAGGGTTGATTTCGACATAAATGCCTGGCAGGATCGATCCTTTGATCCCGAAACTCGATGGGGTTCCCATCGTGGATATTGGCGAACAGGGTCTCAGTAAGTACGTGCTATGTAAAGTCTACGAGGGGAACAACCCGAAGATGTTCAGATACATCGTCCGCGGTTCCACGATCGCCGAGTTTCATTCGGACATCTTCGATCTGGTGGACGCGGAATTAGAAATTCACGGTCTGAATTGCGAATGCGTGGGTGGAGGAAAGATGGTCCACGATCCCGACCATCGATCGATCCACGTCTTTGGTCGTTCCCAGGGTTACGGGAAAGCCGACCACGCCGTCACAATAGAACTCGTGCGAAAATCGTATTCGCATTATATAAGCATCACGTGGGATGACGGATGAGGATTGGATACGAGGAAGAAGATGAGAGGAGAGAGAGAAAAAAATTCTTGCCTTCGGACTTGAGAAAAATGGGGCCTTACTCTTGAAGGGGAAAAGAACTTCCTCTTCAAGGACCGGGCTCTTTTTCGTGTCTTTTTTTTTTTTTTTTTTTTGGAGGGGGGGGGCTATTTTACTAAAATGATTCGTTTGAATGAAGTATATATTTTTTCGACAAACATGAAAGGGAAACATTTATGTAAATATATGAAGACTGAAAGAGGATTCGTTTGAAAAAAAAAAAAAAAAAAAAAAAAAAACGCGAAATGTTTCAACTGTGGCTTATAAAAAAATCTTTCGTTTTTTTTTTTTTTAAACTTAAATTCAAATTTAAAAAAATACGGACTGAACTGAACTGCCGTCTTTCTCTTATTTTATTATTTTGTTTCGCTTCACTTACACTAATAATAATTAAAAATAATTAATAATAATTAAAACTAAAAATAAATTAAAGAAGAAAAAAAGTAATACGGAATGGTTTTGTTATGGAAAAGCCAGACTAAAATGTAGCAGTTTTTACACACGTACGTCACACAATGTCGACACGTATCTTTTTGTATCAATTCGGAATTTTAACTCGTTGTTCTAAGGGAGGTAACTCTATTTTACAAAGAATTGTAAGAAAAAAAATTGTTTTTTGGTGCTTATGCATGTATGTTACCGTGCTGTTTATAAAATAGTATTTTCAAGTTATTTTAAAGTTTCACGATATTTTTTATTATTAAATTGTTAGGTGGAAGTATACATTAGTTACAAACCCTCCCTTCCTCATGTTGAAGGGCTTTCAAAATAACGTTATTATTTCTGAACGGTAATATAACTGCATAAGTACCTATTTTTTTTTCAACTACTTGATTTAATGTAGTAAAGTTTTATAACATCATAAAAAAAAGTCCCAGTGCACTTACTGATCCGCGCTATTTTTTAAAATCGTATTTCCAAGTTTAATTAAAGTTTTATGAGTTTTGGGTTTGTATTTCTGTACACATAGATTCGAAAAAGTTGTCAACAAACAAATATATAAAAAATAAATATTATCAAAGGCAATAGAAGTTACTTTTCTACCAAACTGGATATATGTTTCGTGTTTTTATTCAATGTAACATGTTTATTCAGCTCGAAAAGCATACAGTGTTTACCGATGTATTGGAAAATTCAAAATGCCGCCCGACACTCTCTTTAACATGGTAAGTTTGGGAAAAGGTGTTATAAATAATAAACTAGACAAAATACTATTAAAAAACCACCGAATATATGTCAACTTATGTCACGGTAACATATAATGAGCGAATTTCTAACAGTATTTTGTCTAGTTTATTATTTATAACATCTTTTCCTGAACTTACCGTGTTAAAGAGTGTCGGGCGCCATTTTGAATTTTCCAATACATCGGTAAACACTGCATGTTTTTCGAGCTGAATAAACATGTTACATTGAATAAAAACACGAAAAATGTATCCAGTTTGGTAGAAAAGTAACTTATCTTGCCTTTGATAACATTTATTTGTTATATATTTGTTTTTTGACAACTTTTTCGAATCTGTGTACAGTAATACAAACCCATAATAACGTTATTTCAGAACGGTTCAATAAGTGCATGTAAAATGCAACAATATTGTAATTTTTCTTAAATCATTCGAGTAATTGTCAGACTTTTTTTTTTCAACTACTTTAGTAAAATAGAGTTACCTCCCTTAGTACAATGAGTTGAGATTCTGAATTGGCCACCTGTCTGTAGTCGATAAAAATGAAAAAAAAAAAACCAAAAACTTATGAATGCAGAAACAAAAAAAACAAACAAAAAGGAATTAAAAATTGTCTTCCGTTTTCCTTCTTTCCAGCTGACTACAATATGGTTGTCTTCAAGTCTAATGTAAACAAGTTTTGATGAGCCGTTCCGGCGTTCCACTTAAGTTAACAAATCTACCGAATTTCTATTGCTAACAATTACTATATTGTCCAATTTCTACTGTACACTCTTTAACCCTTATCCTCGAGTGGCCTTGATAAGTGGTGATGCCAGGATGCCTATGTCAAAAAAAAAAAAAAAAAAGAAAGCTTATAAAACATAACTGGATTTATTTACGTTCACAAATAATACAATAAAATATTCAACGTCAAAACTTCCTAATGCGCATGGAAAAAAGCGGACTTATCCATGATCTACGCTGACATTAGTTAAAAACTTTCATTTCGGCTTCGTTCAAGTTCTACATATCTTTGTTTACTTTCGTTTTCTGTCGACAGTTTTCCTTTGCGATGAATATCCTGAAAAAAAAGTCCCTTCTGGTTAATGCTTACCAGTTTTAAAATAAGCAAACGAACTTAGCTGTCTTTCAGAATAACAGAACTTTTTTTTTTTTTTACTGATAAACATTAAACAGCAATCAAAAAGATTTAAAAAAAAAAAACAAAAAAAAAAACATTTTAAATTACTTTCAAGTTTTACTTATTGTTCATTATTTAATTAAATTACTTTCTATATATATATATATATATATATATATATATATATAAATTTACGAAAGCAAACTTGAAAATCATTTAAATTTATTTAATTTGAGCAGAAGTACTGTTTTTACTGTTTGTGTAACTAAATCGGTCCTTTATGCACTTATTGTACCGCGCTGAAATAATAACGTTATTTAGAAAGCCATTCTTAACATCGGGAGAGGGTGTTTTGTAACTATTCTGTACTTTCACCTAACAATTTAATAATAAAAACATCTCCCTTGTTTCACGATTTATCTCCCATGTTTGATATGTCGCCTTTCTTCGTACAAGCACCGGAACTTTTTTTTTTTTTTTTACTAGAGTATCTAGCGTAGTATCGCAACCGCCCCATGTTAAGAACGGCTTTCGAGGTTGGGGAGTTCATTCTAAAAGCCGTTCTAAACATGGAGAGGTTGCAAGGGCTTATACTACGCCGGATACTCTCGTAAAAATACCTTTTTCTTCAGGACTCATTGTAAAGCAGAACGCCGTTCTGCTCTACGACAAATGTCCTAAGAACGGTTAGCAGAAAACGGAAGTAAACAAAGACACGCAGAACTTGAACAGATTTTTAATTTCTGTTGTATTTATCGAATCAAATTACTTAAAAACAAACAGACAAACAAACAAAAAGTAAAATCCGAAGGATCGAATCTTTTTAAAAACTTAAATTCAAATTTGGAAAAATGCGAACTGAACTCTTGTTGGATTTTTGAAAATAAGGAATGGATTTTTTTTTTTTTTTGCAAAAGTCAACCAAGGATTTAAACAGAACCGTTTTTACAAGCACGTCCTCCGATGATGATATCTTTTCGTCGCTTATAGGTTAAAAAAAAAAAAAACTATAAGCAATTATTGGTTCTTTAAATCTGACACATTAAAAAAATTACTTAGAAAATACAAGTGGATTTATTTGCGCTCACAAGTAATACAACGAAATATTCAACACATGACAAACTTCCTAATGCGTGGAGATATGCAAGAAAAAAAATTCAAAGCGGATTTACCTACGGACACCGTGACTTACCCCAACAAAATTAACATGGACCCTTTTTGTACTTTAGAGTGGCAAAGTAAGGGAAATAACTTATCTCAACTTATTTTATTTATTTATTTTCAATAATTGATTTTACCAAGATTCTAGGTACTCAATCATATTAAGAAGCATGCAAAATATGGTAGGGCAAAATACCTATCGATATAATTACTTATCAGGTAACATTTTAGTCTACGCCAAAAATTATAGAAAATAATAGAATTTTGAGAGAAAAAAAAATTATTCGGGACAAGATCAAAATGTACTATCTGTGCTGCTGCTCCTGCTGCACTGCTGTTAGTGCTCTGTAGTAGTGCTGCAGCTGCACTTCAATTTCTTGTTCTTTGTCAGTGGAGGAGAAATCCTTCACAACTGAGACAATTTTTATTTTTGTTCCTTTTCTCCTCGTTAAAAAACGACCCTGGTGTCTAACTCTGTCCCGTGGGGAGGCATTGTAAATAGGAACAATATTCACGCTATACTAGCTTGTCAGAAGATTCACCTTCTTACGACACGCCGCCTTCTCATTAGCTAAGTTAATCCACCTTAGTGCATATTCTGGCACTTCTGCCTTACACGGACAGCGCCATTTTTTTCTTTTGTGCATTTCACTAAAAATTAAAACTATAATATATTGTTTACCCTTCAACAGGTGCCACACAAAAAATTAAAATTATATTGTGTTACAGTGACAATTTTATTTTAATTCAAAAAATGTTTCGAAAAAAAAAAATAACAACAACAAAAAAAAAACAATGTTGCTTTAATCCGAACAATGTTTCATTTAAATGAAGTTGTTCGGGGAAAAAAATCAATTTTATTTAAATTCAAAATGTTTCGGGGGAAAAAATACAATGTTGCTTTAATTGAAAAATTATTTTATTAAAATTATATTTTCTTACGCAGACTTTTAAATAAATGTTTTTACAATTATATATTGATAAAATTTTATACAATAAATGTTTTGATACACAAATATTTTTGTGTTCGGAAAAAATCTTGTTTGTTATTTATTTGCCGTGTTATTTAATCAATAAGAAATTAGAGTTATCGCCCCCTAACAATGGCGCCGTCCGTGTAATCCAGAAATGTCGAAATTCCATATAGATTCCCAAGTTCGAAAAGATACACCTTAAGAACATCGGAGTTTATACCGGCTGAAGCGTTATGCCTAGAACGACCAAGATGAGAATAGTGGTCTGAATAATCCAAATTTGCTTTTACTCCTTTTTATTTATTTTTTTACTTATTTGTTCGGACATAATTGAGATCACCGAAAGAGAACACCTTTTAACTAAAAAAAAAAAAAAAAAAAATGGCGTCACGCAATGTAGGGAAGATCTGTCAAACCGTCGATAATGAATGAGCTTTTTGAACCCCATTAAAACACTTAAAAAAAAATTCGATTACCACTGAAACTGAACTTTATTCAATATAGAATATAAAAATTATCTATGTAAAATTACGTAGGTTTAAAGCTGGATACAATCAAATACAGATAAAACTGAATTATGAATTTAAGGAAACAAATAATTAAAGAAACGAATTAAACACAAACGATAAATTATTTAAAAATTGAAAACGAACGATAAATAATATTAACAATGAAAACAAAGGATGAAATGAAACGAGTAAAATTCGAATTTTAAATACAAACAATAAAATTTACTAGTGCAGCAGAAATATCTTTTTCAATCGAACTTAGAGAAAAATCACATGGATAGATTAGTTGATTATGTTTCGGAATTTTTTAGATGAGGATTGATAATTTCTATTTTGATTAACGTCAAACATTCAACTATTTGTAGCTTACATTTCCCTACGACAACGTGACGTCATTTTTCAGTTAACAGGCCTCCTTTTTCGATAGTCTCGGCTAAACTTAGAAAGTGCAAATTTTAACATTAATATATAGTAGCGGAGTTAATCCGCTTTCGGTGCTTAAAAGATGATCATCTTCGGAAATCTTATTTTAAGAATTCTGCTTTAAACATGGAAATGATCTGGGGGGGGGGGGGTTGTCCGGTCTCCATTTCGACACTACCTTAATCTCTTCTTCAAGAGTAATTGGTTTTCTGGTTCTTCTGTAGGTGACATTTCCCTGAACCACTTTCGCTTTTTGTTGCTCATGCACCTATTAGTGGCTTGACAATGGTCACGACCTATTCCGAATTCGTAGTAGTAGACCGGTATCAGGGGATTTTTTTTTTTCGACAAAACGGTCATTAACAATTTTTTTTTTTTTTTTTTTTTTTTAGCGGACGTGGACGAGCCCCCCCACCCCACACGTAAAATTAACTCCTTTTCACATTTTCTTTTTCCTGCTGATTATCGTCAATGACAGACTTAACTTTCATATTAGGAGAAAAAATTTTTTAAAAGTTTATTTAATGGCTTTTACCGTGGGGAATCACTTTTAAATTATAACGTTTTATTAAATTGATACCCCACTTTTTGGTCAATCAGCAAACCTCTCCTTATTAAGCTATTTTTGTGGTGTAAAAGAAAAATTTAATAGAATGCTATAATTTAAAAGTGCCCCCCCCCACCCTCCGTTAAAAATCATTAAATAAACTAAAAAAAAAACATTCCTGGTAATATGAAAGTCAAGTTTGTTATTGACGATAATAATTTTACGGCAGGGGGGAAAGGCTCTATGGAGATGAGGATAACAGTCCACAAATAAAACAAAATAATTAAAAAAAAAAAAAAAAAAAAGCCCCCCCCCCAAGTATTTTCAAGTCAAATTCAGTTTTTAATGATATTTTTGTTTATAAAATTGTTAGGTAATTTACTAGAATAACTTTTTAAATTTAGCAATCAAGTAAAAAAATAGAATTTTTACTTGATTGAAATAAGAAAAATGATTTTTGTTTTAATTGAATTATTTTTATTATGCAAGAATTAATATCAGTTTGAAATATGTTAAACATTAAAAAAAAAAAAAAAAAAGATAGAGAAAAAGAAAAAGCATTATTAATTACCGGTTTGGTAGAAAGAAAAAAATAGTCCAGTGATATCGGCCCGGCCCGCTGTTACGAATTCAGATTAGGGGCGTGTGAGCGAGAAACAGTGAAAGTGGTTCAGGGAGCCGATTCCTAACCGGTTTTATTATAGTGGGTTTTTTTTTTGTGTGTGTGTGTGTGTTTTTTTTTTTTTGTTTTGTTTTTTTTTTAGGTTTAAGCAAGCTTATTCGTTATGTTTCGGGAATTTTGAGACGAATGTTGATAATGTTCATTATTTGGCTTATTCGGACTACTGTTCTGATCTTGAGTTATTCCCACAATATTTCGGCCGATGCAACCTCCGACCTCCTTCATAGGAGCCTAACAGTCGAACGCAGGAAGCTGTTCGAATAGAAGTTTTTCAAGTTCGAAAATATGCACCTGAAGGAACCCAGAAGTTACATCGGCCGAAACGTTACTTTTTGAGATGCGATATATGCAAAATAACTAAGATGAGACGAGTAGTTTGAAGAATCCAAAATTTTTCGTTTGTGTTTATTGATTTTCTTTTCAAGTAGAAATTAATCATAAGAAGTGTATTTTAATAAATATCGCAATTGAATTTCAATACCTTTCTTACGAATTAATTTCATTTTTAACTTTTCTTAATCATTGTTAAATGATAAAGAAAGCTTAGAGTCAATTGTAGCATGGTGACTATTAGAATATTTCGCTGATCTAACAAGGTTTTTTTCTTTTTTTTTTTTTTGTAAATATATTAGATAAAATTAATTCTTTATCTTAAATTGTATTTCTTGCTCAGAAATAACATTCTAATGTATTTTTTAGAGTTTGAAAAATTGGTCAATGTGCGCTAGTACCAACCTTTAAAAGTTGATTTTTACAGGTATTATGGTCCGTTTTGAGCGAATATCGCATTTAAATTGTCGCTGAAAAGTAGTTCTAATATTAAAACTTCACAAAAGTTACAGCACATGCGCGCGACAACAAACATGGCCACCAGTGAAAACAATACAGAATATATTAGATAATAAAGGTCTTAACATCATTCATATATATATATATATATATATATATATATATATATATATATATATATATATTTGAAAAAATACTTGTCGGCGATTCGTTCAAAACGGACTCGAATACCGCTAAAAGTCAACCTTTTAAAGGTAAGTCTACTCTAGCGCACATTGACAGGAAAATCCAGCTTTAATTCAAACATTTAATCACTGGCGGCCATGTTCTATTTTACACGCCAAATATTCTTACTTTTTGAGATCGGCGATATATGCAAACTGTTCATACGTTACAATTGAACACAATAATTTAACTACTGCTTTTTTAATGAATTAACCAGTAGTTGAATTTAAATTTGGATCTGAAACTTTTTTGTGTGTGCTTTTAAAGAACAAAAATACCGATCATAGTGAAGTTCCTAGGTTTTCAAGTTCCGACTGGAAAAGTAATGCAGCTTTTATAATTAAAACACATGAATCAGAAGAACAGGCGACTTGAAGTCCGCAGCAAACAATGTAAAAAAAAAAAAAACCCTAAAAACTGATGCTTATTTAGACTTGCAAATTAGAACAAAGATGTCATATTCCAAAAATCACATAATTTGATTAAGTAGGTTTTTTTTTTTTCTATTTAAGAAAATCAAATTGTATAACTTGCTAAACGTATAAGAAACCAATTGTCATATTTGATTAAATTTGAAATTCATCCCTGGTTACCCCCCCCCCTTTAACCTCTCCAGAAGCAAGGACTCGTAATGTCTGCTAAAAATACTTAATCGCTAAAAATCGTAAAATTTGATTTTCTTTAATAATAATTTTTTTTTTTTTTTTGTGATTTTTGGAGTATAACGTCTTCATACCGTGACAAATAGGTATACCATAAAGGTTTTTCATTATTTTTGTTTTCCTAAATAAGTGCAAGTCTAAAATCTTCAATAGAAAACAGACAAACTACTTGTTTGTTTTCGCTAACATTTTAAATATTATGACAATTCAGAATCTTTAACTCATTGTTCTAAGGGAAATAACTCTACCTTACTAAGAATTGTAAGAAAAATGAATTTATTTTCAACTACTGTAAGTTTTATAACTTTAATAACAAAGATGAAAGTATAGTATCTGTTCTTCAGATGCCGCACTTCAATTTCTTGTTCTGTCAGTGGAGGAGAAATCCTTCACGACTGAGACAATTTTTTATTTTTGTTCCTTTTCTCCACATTAAAAAACGACCCTGGTGTCTAACTCTGTCCCGTGGGGAGGCATTGTAAATAGGAACAATAAACATGTAAAATGCGACCATGTCGTAATTTTTCTTAAAAAATTCGAGTAATTGCAAGAAAAAATGATTTTTTTTTAACCATTGTAATAACATAGTTACCCTTCCCTCCTTAGAACAATGAGTTAAAATTCCGGATTGCCAATATTTTACAACTTTGCATAAAATAGCGTCAATAAGCTTCATTTAATAATAGCAACGGTAATTTCCTAATGTACGGCCGTAATGTTTTTCGGCATTGCTCTCAAAACAACCTATTCTATTTTTTGTATGTTATTTAATTGAGAACCACAACCCTGCCTGAGAAAATACGATTCTAAAACAAACGAAATAATGTTTTAAAATTTAGCTACTTGGATTTAGGGTTAGTTATCAGGTTATTTCGATTAAAAAAAAAAAAAAAAAAAAAAAAAAAGAAAAAAAGAAAGTCATATGCCCTCTAAACGCTACCCGGTTAGACAATGGTTTGAAAATGAGTGATTAAAATTTATGTGAAACTGATCCTGCCTGCAGCCTCCTGCACTGTGTTTATTTTTCTTCAAAAATTTTCAAACGTAGCCGCCTAAAAAAGTAAAATCTCATTCGGAGATGGAGTAGTTAGCTGAGAGTTTACATTTTTAAACGCGCGTGCGCACACACACACACACACACACACACACACACACACACACACACACACACACACACATAAAACAAAAGTATTTAAAAACAAGTTTAATCGTCAGACGAAATGCAGAAAACAAAAAGGATAAAAAAGGGACATAACTCTAAATTTTACCCTTTTTTTCTTTTAAAACAAAACAAAAAAAAAAGTAACATTTTTCTCATAAAGAACAAGGAATTTACTAAAGCAAAACAATTTGAAACACTGGTGATGTAAATTATATATAAGAAAAGGGTCTAAATTACTGATTCTTTTGCACATTGTTGTATAATAGCTAACAAAATAAATAAGGTTGAATAAAAAAAAATATACAACATATAACTGTTATCAAAGGCAAGATAAGAAACCTATCTAATAAAATGTCACCATTTGTGTGAAACTGTTGTGTTATTAATGGCGGCTAATGTACAAAAAAAAATACCCAATCTTTTTTCTGAAAAAAAAAATAAATAAAAAAAATACCTAATGTTTTTTTCTGAAAAAAAAATAATAATGCCCAATGTTTTTTTTCTTTAAAAAAAAAAAATACCCAATGTTTTTTTTCTTTAAAAAAAAAAATACCCAATGTTTTTTTTCTTTAAAAAAAAAAATACCAAATGTTTTTTCTGAAAAAAAAAATACCAAATGTTTTTTCTGAAAAAAAGAAATACCCAATGTTTTTTCTGAAAAAAAAAAAATACCCAATGTTTTTTCTGAAAAAAAAAAAAAAAAAAAAATTATTGACCAATGAATATCTGATCAGTAATAATTATTCACTTGCTTTGTTTTAAGAGCTTTTTTTTTTTTTAAGATTCTGCTTGAATACTTGTCTATTAACGACACTATTAAATCATGTTGATGCCAATTAAATATTTTTATCTTATTTATTTATTTTTTATTTCTTTGTTAGTTAATTTTGTTTCTTTATTTATGTATTTACTAGTGATGGGACGATTCAAACATTTTTCCCGATTCTGATCCAATTACCAATTCCGATTTCGAATCTTCATAAATCTCCAAATATTTAACTATAAAACGGTTATATTGTCCCGATTACCATAAAAACACATCTTAAATGTGTGTATATTTTTCTAAAACATAAAATCACACTTGTGCGGGTGATTTATAGATTTTACTTTTACTGGAAGTTTAAATCAATAAATATTTATTTTATTATTATTACAAGCAATGGAAGATTTTTCTTAAAGCAAAATCAAATAGAAGAAGATAATTAAAGAAATCGTTTTTGGCATCGGAAAATAGGCACAAATTTTTCCAATGCCGATTCTGATACCCAACAAAGTTCCGATTCCGATAAATCGTCCCATCACTAGTACTTACCAACAAGGCTACCCAGCATTGTCTGAATGGCATGAACAAAAGGTGCTTCTGTAGAATTTGAACCGAACCAAACCAACTTTTGTCAAACTAAACCTAAAACTTAGATTACAGTTATACTAGCAGACCGCCTGGCGTTGCCTGGTCATAAAATATGCATAAATATTTTAATTCATACAGAAACTAAGACGTACATGTGAGTATTATGTTGTTTTTGTTTTTTTTAAGCAGTTTTTTCTGAATTCTTGTAAGTAAAAAAAAAAAAAAAATACTCGAGCTGAGTATTTATTTATTTGTGGACTGTTATCCTCATCTTCATAGTTGTTCCACAAAATTCCAGCCAACTATACCTCTAGCCTGCGTCAGGTGATTAACCGCTAACTGTGCCACAGACCCCAAATAAATAATATACTCAAGCTGTGATCGAAACCAAAACCTAAAGACAGTGAGTCAAGTATGATAACCAATAGGCCACCTTGACATGGTCTTTAAAAAGTGTTTTCAAACCTACTTATTTTTAACATAAGCAATCATTCATGAGAATGATTCAAGCATATGCATTCGTGAAACAGTTAGCAAATAGATAAAAATCCGATTTCCCCCCCCCCCCCCCGGTTTCAATTTTTCAATTTTGACATCTTAGCAGTTCTTTTTTTTTTTTTTTTTTTTTTCGGATGAAAAGCGATTAAAAAGTTTTCCACATATCTGAATACCCTATATACCAAATTTCAAGTCTATAGATCAAAATTTCGTTGAGTCTATAGGTTGAGAAGTGTCCTCTCTCACACACACACACACACACACATACACAATCTCACTTTTATAGATATATAGATTTGGAGGCTACCACTTATGAAGGCCTGGAGACTACTCAAGGATAAAGGTTAATAGGTGTTAGCTAGATGGTAAGACAACACTGATGATCAGTAATAAGATGGTGATCAGATGGCGGAACTTGGATAGGGTTTAATCATTTAAGAGGAAGGGTCAACAAGATCTTATTTACATTAATCTTGAAAACCACCATGTTATAGTCAGCTGGAAAGCAGCCCTACAGTATTTTGCTCCAGACGAAACAAACTTTGCTTATAAAATTTTTGATTAGTTTTAGGCACAGATAGAGAGTGTGGGAAATCGGTGGCAATGGTTGTAGATAGACGAGTATTTGTTGCAAAAGTTTTACAAAAGAGAGGGAAACCATAGATTGAAGCTCAGTCGTCTTGTGTGAGCGTGTCAATGACAGCCTCTTTCATCTCCTCAATTGTCTCATAACAGCAGCCTCTAAGGTTTTTCTTGAGCTTAGGGAATAATTAAAAGTCACAAGGAGCAAGGTCTCTACTATAGGGAGGATGAGGAACTGTCTTGATGCCCATCTTGGTCAAGTGACAAGGATGGAGTTGTGGACTGGTGTATTGTCATGGTTGAAATGCCACTGACACGATTTGAAGAATGATGGCCTTTTCAGACGGAATCTCGTCCTAAACTCCCTTACAACCTTAACATAATATTTCTTGTTGAGTGTCTGTCCAGTGGGAACCCAGTACATGTAGATCATGCTTGTGCTGTCAAAAAAAAAAAAGAAAAAAAAAAAGGGTCATTGTAAAGTTTCTTTGTGAATTTGCTCTGTCTGGCCTTCTTGAGTCTGGGAGAGCCAGCATGCTTTCACTGAAAACTCTGTCTATTGGTATCTGGGTCATAGGAATAGATCTATCTTTCATCACAGGTCACCAGGGCATCAAGAATTGCGGGATCTGAATTGATCAGCTTGACCAGCTCTCTACTATCATGACGTCTTCCTTTTTTATTTTTTCTGAGCAACCTAGGGACAAACATTGCACAAATCGTTTGCATCTTCAATTTTAAATGCCTGTACAAAATAAGTCTGGAAACTTGTTGAAGGCACTCCATATCTAACCCGAACCCTAAATTCTAACCTTACTCCTAAAGCTAACCCTAACTTGCTTGATTAAAATTAAATTTTTATTTCTTCCAATTTTTGAAAAAGTCGTCTGCTTAGATTTGTATTTACTAAAAGTTCCTAACATTGAAACCAGCCTTTTTCAATTATTGACATTAGCTGCTGAGCAAACCCGAGTAAAGTTGTGGAAATTGTGAGTTGTACAATGCATAAACACCAAGTTCTGATTTATTTCTATTCCACTTAATCGTTCCACTATTATTCAATATGCTCCTAGCCAAAATTATGATCCCGGTTTTGGGAGTATCATTGTTATCCTGAGCTGTACAAAGGAAAAAGAACCGTAGGGGGAAAGAAACGGTTCAAAAACAGCTTTAACATGTCTCTCAAACAAGCCACTAAGGGTTCATGGTTGCTGCTGAGTCTGCAGGCATTGAAGAACACAAGATGGAAACATACTATTAGAAAAGATAGAGCAGTTAGGCTGTCCCATCGACGAAATATTACATCCTTCTGCCTGTTTTACAAGTATTTTAATGGTAGATGCTCCAACGAACTACAAGCCCTTGTACACCCTCAACATAAATACCCCCAACAAACCAGACAGCAAAATCCCGCCCCTACACCGTAGAGATCCCTAGATGTCAGAAAGCCTTCTACTCTAATAGTTTCTTCCCCAGAACTGCTAGACTTTGGAATTCACTTCCGGGTTCCTGTTTCCCCAACTGTACTGACATGCGGAAGTTCAAGTGTAATGTGAACAGTCATCTTGCTGCTCAAGTCCCTACATAGTGTCTCTGCAATCATGCCCCAAATAATAGCCTCCTACCTCAAAGTGGCACTGTGCTTTGTTTGAGGTGAAAATACAATTAAACACTTAAAAAAAATCAGCATTTCTACTACAGAATCATCCCACAGGTGTCATGCAGAACATACTTCAGAGATCAGATCAGACTGACAAGCCATCTCTGAACCCACAAAACAATTGCATAATCTTCATCTTTGCAAATAAAGGACGCGCATCATCCTCATTATTATTCACTAGAAGTTTTCGCAGATGTCATTATTAGAGATTACACACTGACAATGACCAATGGTGTTCCCTGGAGTCTGGGTGACAACGAGTCTCCTCAGATTTCTAGTACTCTCCACCTCTTTCAATAATCTTTGCAAATGACTTTACATTATTGCAACAGCTGCTTACCATTGACCTCTCAATGGCAATGACCATTGGTTTTCACTGGAATTTTGTTAGCAATAAGTCTCTCCAAGTCTCTTCATACTTATCCAGTCTAGGTCTGGTTGGTGCTTTCCTTCCTCGACCTACCCATTTTTTTTCACCTTTCATGACTATTTATTGTAATATTGTAATATTAAAATATTGTAATATTAGTTAATGCCAACACCACCATTTTTTAATTTTTTTTTTTTTAAGAGATAGGGGTCGTAGTTAGTTTCCAATTTTATAGTTTCAGTTTTCTTGGTTCCATGTTGGATTCCGCTTTCTTTTTGTTTTATTTCTCTTGCAGTTTCCATATGACTGGTAATCGTTTGTAGCTCATGTGAGCTGATTTCTGCATTTAAGGATTTTTTCTAAACATTTCAGTTGTTTTCAGCATTACCGTCTGCTGTATAGTTTCAGTTTTCCCCTTGATTCCAATTTATCCTTGTCTTTTTTTTTTACGTTCCTTGGGATTGTTTCTGGTGCTCCTACACTTATTGATATTGTTTTGATTTTCTTCAGATTCCATATCACTTACAATTCGCACATTTGCTTCATTTTCTATCTCTTTGATTTGCGCCCTGTGGTGTGCTGGGACGGCAAAAATCTACAATTTGGCAGTTATTTTCCTTCTTGTTAATTATTATAACATCCTGTCTCCTTGCTTGGATGAGTTTATCTTTTTGTACCTTCATGTCCCAAACGATTTTGTAATTTTTGTTTTCCAGTACTGTCTCTGGTGTCCATTCATCCATCACCTTGAGTCCCTGGAGAGGCATAGGCCATTTACAACTTTGTAGATGCTTTTGTAGTGAGTTCTTTTTTAAGGGTAAGGCTGCTGGCCCTACGTCCAACCTTCCCAGAAGGTACATACAGTACCTAGCCTTCCTAATTGGTCACCCATCTGGTACTGGCCAAGCTCAGCATCGCTTAACTTCAGTAATCTGACAAGAACTGGTGTGTCTGTACCATTTATTTGCATGTACAAAGTGCAATAGTTTGCCGAGTTCCCAGTGTACTGCTTTCCCCATGCAGTTGTATCTGTTGTATTTTTGGGCTAGCTTGTTGCATTCACTTATTATGTGATTTACCATTTCGTCTCTTTGTTCACAGGGTCTAAATTTATTGTTTTCCTGTGTTTTATTTATTTTAGCTTTTATATGATTAGTTCTAATTGTTATTCTGTGCAGTTCTCAGCTGAGTTTCCGCTTCTCTGTTTGTATGTTTTTTACTTAGCAATGTCTAGACGTTTCCGTGATTCTCTACTTTTGTCTTTCTTTTTAATGTCCCACCCTATTTATCCTGCCCAAGGAAAGACCAGTGATCTCCCTTTGTATTAAGAGAGTATCGTCAGAGTGAAAGAGGGACAGAGTGTTTTCTATTAGTATTTCTCTTCGATACAAGTCGCTCGTGTTCACACTTCTAATAAACATCTTACCTTTACCACATTCCTGTCTGGCCCTTATTTATAGACCGATTTCTTGGCATTCGTTTTTACATTTTTGTTTTTACATGTTTCAAGTAAGACGTCCCCCAGTATGAAAGGGTGAATGCGGTATTATGGTGAAAGAGGATGCTAGCTACAAGAACCTTTTTTTTTAGTTCTAGAGTGAAAGGGATGACCAACGATCGCCATTTTTCCCCCTTCTTGAGTTGATCTTGTGCCTAGATTTTTTGCTTATGTTTGTATTTTAATTGGAATAAAAGATTTGATACCTCAAAGTGTAGTATCTGTTCTGATGCTACACTTCAATTTCTTGTTCTCGGTTAGTGGAGGAGAAATCCTTCATGTCTGAGAAAATCTTTATTTTTGTTCCTTTCTCCATATTAAAAAACGACCTTGGTGTCTAACTCTGCCCTCATGGGGAGGCAAAGTAAATAGGAACAATCTACATATAAATACTGTAGTACCTTTAACGTACATTTCTAGATTATAAATTATTAGATCGTTATCGTTAGAAACCCGCCCAATATATGTCATATATAGCATATACTGGGTGGGTTTCTAACAGTATTTTGTATATTTTTATGTTTTAACTCATTTTCCAAACCACGTATTTAGGGGTCAGCTAACTGCAATTTTTCTTGTTCACGCCTGTCAATAAACACTGTATGTTTTTCGAATCAGTTTAAAATCATCTTAAAGTGAGTAAAATTACTAAAACCTTTTCCAGATCGGTAGAAGAGTAACTTATCTTGCCTTTGGTAACATTCATTATACTTTTTAATTTTTGACCACTTTTTCATATCTCTGTGGATTGTAAAACAAACCCAAAATATCTTTAATTAGAAATAATTATTATTGAAACATCGAAAGTAAAAGCCCTTAAACTTTTTGACCATGTCAAACGATCAACATAACCAAGTTATGCTTTTGAGGATATGTTAGAAGGTAAAATAGGCAGAGGAAAGCCAAGGAGGAGGTGGAGAGGAAATGTTTTTGATTGGACATCTCTCAACAGTTGGGCGTCCATCAACCAACTTGCCCTGGATCCAAAGGAATGGCAAAAAATAAGTCACATGGGTTCGTAATCTACACCAAACGGAAGATGATGATGATTATTGAAACAAAATCGACAATTATTTCTACTGCTGCTGTGGAATTTCCATAGGTCTTGCTATTTTTTTATGAATCGTTCATGTAGCCTTTCCTCTTCTTAATCTTCTTGAATTATATTTCGGGGTTTCTGTTTTCATCGTTTCCTGAATCGTTCATCTTGATGGTGTCTTTTACTGTCGTTATCACTCTTTCTTTTTTTGAGTTTTGTATTTTTCTAAGTTATCTTGTATCTCTCTCACAATCTTATACACTTATCAGTCCCCTTCCCCCTTCGTTCCTTTTCACATGGTCAGTATCATCTTTCATGTGTAATTCATTGTTTATGGTCGTTAATTGCTTTGTCTTCACCAGTCCAAATATAACATATTAGTTATGCTTTGAGGATATGTTAGAAGGCAAAAGAAGCAGAGGAAAGCCAAGGAGAAGGTGGAGAGAAAATGTCTTTGATTGGACATCTCTCAACAGTTGGGCGTCCATCAACCAACTTGCCCCTGACCAAAAAGAATGGCAAAAAATAAGTTATTCATGGAAAATGCCCCAGTCTAGAAAGATTTCTTATTATGCAAATCAATAGAATATATCTTTGGGATTATTTAAACTTCTATTTTTGCAACGGTCAGTGTCATACCTTTTATTTGCATACTTATAGTAGGGATTTTAGAAGAATCAATTTCTTTAGTTGTGTTTTCTTTTCTTTATTTTTTTATGGGAAGAAGCTCTTAATTTCTCTACTGTTCCTTCTGACTTCCATTTGTTACTCCGACCCCCCCCCGCCTCGTCCCCTTCCCCACTTCATTCCTTTTCACATGGTCAGTATCATCTTTCATGTGTAATTCATTGTTTATTCTACTTCAGTAGTTTCTTCCCCAGAACCGCTAGACTTTGGAATTCCCTTCTGGGTTCCTGCTTTCCCAACTTTACTGACATGCTGAAGTTCAAGTGTAACGTGAACCGACATCTTGCTGGCCAACTCTCCACATAGTACCTCTGTGACTTATGTCCCTAATAGTAGTAGTCCCCTACATCAAAGTGGTAATGTGCCTTGTTTGGGGTGAAAATGTAAAAAAAAAAAAAAGAAAAGAAAAGGAAAAAAAAAGGGATGGAGAAGGAACAAAAGCAGAAGAAAGGGAGAATAAAAAGAAGAAAAGGAAGAAGGAGCAAGAGAAGAAGAAAAGGAAAAGAAAAGAAAGAGGAAAAGAAGAAAGGAAAGAGGAAAAGAAGAAAGGAGAAGAAAAGGAAAGAGAAGGAGAAGGAGCAAGAGAAAAAGGAAAGAGAAGAAAAAGAAGGACTGTGAATTTTATTAAGGATTTTATCAGTGGCATTTTGGAGGAATTCCCTTGTATTAAAAAAAAACAATGTATTTACAATTTTGAGTTTCATAATTTTCATTCTTGACTATGCTTTATTTTGGCTGTTGATGACATTAGATGTTCAAATGTTCGCCTCTTAAAGCCACATAAACAGAAGATTTTATCCCTTGCATTTTATCATTGTAACATAATCCCCCATTGAGGAGCGTTAGAACTATGCTGAGGTAGCTTTGTATTCCCGAGTGACGCCAGATAACCCAAAGATTTAAGATAGAGAAGATAAATATATATATTTTATTTCATGTCAAAATAGATATTGTTTGAAAACCAGAGAAATATTTTTACGGCTAAAAGTTGACGACAGGAAATTTCATTTATAACCTTGTCTGGCCTTAAATGAACCCAGGGTCGGATGTCAGAATTGACACCTGGCCTGGAGAATGAGTACTTTAGGTTTCAGCGTGGGAATTGTACCTACGCAAAACCCTAAAAGCTTTCGATTTCGTGGCGGAATCTTATTGGCTGGGGAGAATTTCCACCCCCATCCACATACCTTACTATATATACGACTGTCGTGTGAAAATTAGCCAGAGTGTGGAGAGTTGAGTCGCAAAGTGAGTGGAGAGTTTCAAAGCAGATTGCTTGTTGAGTCCGAGAAGAGACGTGACCCCTCCCCACCTCATTCATCCGTCGGTCGCTGTCTGTGAAGAGAGTTGAGACTTTGAAAAGAACTGACAAAATCTGAATGAGAATTGTAAAAGCATTTTGTACATAATTTTATGAAAATTAAGCTTTTGTAGATAGACTACAATTGTTTGTCTTTCTTCCTGCCTGCCGCTTCGATATTCGCTTTCAGCATACCAGATTCATGTAACAGCCTCAGAGGAGTCTAGACGACACGTGCCGAGAATCCAGAGAAATAAGATTCCTAACCACCTCCTCGAAGGAGGCGTTACACCGTTAAGACTACTAAATTCTTAGTTTGCTTAGAATTTCTTCAGGTCACTAACGCTTGGCATTCCTGAAAATTATGGATGTAATTATGATTGATAATCCCATTATTTGGTTTACGTTCTCCAATTCTTCTGAATTATGTTGTTGGCACCAGTGTATGTTATGGATACATAAACCTTGTGATTCATTAATTGTTTTTTTGTTTTGTTTTTTTTTTGGTTCTTATGCGTTATAACTGGATATCCAAAAATCCATTTTAAGTTAAAACACTGTTACATAATTACGGGCTACGTTAAGATCAATAAAAAAATTTCCCAAAATTATGGAAAATGATTGAGTGATTGAGTAGAAGATTCAGCAGAAAATTTGTTCTTTAATTAAAACTCATGAGGGAGGGATTGCTCAGTTGTAAAATACGCTTAAATTTTTTTTTAATTCCTGCAGATTTCCTATTTATTATTACAGAGACAATTATCTATTGAATATTATATTGTACCTAACATATAGTACTTAGTGATTTTAAAAGTTTAAAGAAAAATAATTTTTTTTTTTTTTTTACATCCAACCAGCAGGGCGACCTGACATTGCCTAGGATTGCCAATACTTTTTGATATCGCTCAATCTTATAATTAAATCAATTGCATACTCTTGTCAGGGACCCACCACAGTGCACTGAAAGGAAGCATTACATGCTTTCCTGCAGTGACATACTCCACAATACATTATATTCTACATTGCACTGTAGAGAACCTACTGTTGATTTTATAAAATTATTTTTATACAGTGGCTGGAATTAAAGTTTAAAATGCTAAAGTTAAGTATGATGTGTAGGGAATGGGGATGACCAATAAGACAGGTCGGAAAAAAGTTGTCATCGAGAGTTATAAATACAGCGCTTGTCTTGGACTCGGGGAAACTTTTAAGTCCACTTTACATAATGGTTCAATTGTGCTCTAAACAAAAACATTTAGTTTGAATGTACTCCTGTCTTATCAGAGAACCTACTGTTGATTTTATACACTGGAACCTTCTGCTTTTATGGTGATAAAACTTCTCAAATACATTTGTGATGTTAGGCTGTATAAGGGTGGTAACTTTGGTCGAGATCGGACTGATCCATCTTCATCACATTTTTCGAGTATCAATTTTTGATGATTATCAAAAGACTTCCGATACAAAACCTATCAAAGAACACCCTCAGACACAGAAAGTGCATTTGTGTAAAATTTCAACAAAATCGACCAAGCCGTTTTTGAGTCCATAGGTAACAAACTCTCACACACACAGACACATACAAAGTGCCTTTTATATACAAGTAGAGATTGTAGTGCACAAAAACCCACACACAGGTACACATCAAAGTTGGTTTGCTATCAATTAAGCTGGTAAGCTTGATATTGGCAGAATAAGCTTGATATTGGCAGAGTAACTTTGGTAGTGGCAGAATAAACGTGGTGTTGGCAGAATAAGTTTGATATTGGCAGAATAAGCTTTGTATTGGCAGAGTAAGTTTGGTAGTGGCAGAATAAACGTGGTGTTGGCAGAATAAGTTTGGTATTGGCAGAATAAGCTTTGTATTGGCAGAATAAACTTGGTACTGGCGGAATAAGCTTGGTATTGGCAGAATTTTGGATGGCATCCTGGATGGTTTGGCCATATACAGGGTGACACCTTCTGTATGAACTCATTAACATGCTTTGATATCTCAGGCATGATGGTAAATGGAAGAAAACCTGATTTTAGTGTGTACAAAGTGACTTGTCCGCTTACAACGTGACTGGTATCAAATCTATCGGACACATGGAAAGCAAGCATGATGTGTCGCCTTGTGTTGCTTACCCTGCAGCATCTTAATTACCAACACCAGATGATGATCATCATCATCAAGCTGTATTGTTTATGATTATTATTTTTTTATGGAAATCACTCCAGACAAGGCATGGAGCAACTTGATGTAAGGAACTCAAAAAAGAAAAAAACTACCACTTTAAAGGTCAAGACTAACCAACAGTAAGTTCTACCCAGAAAACAGCAATTCTTCCCCCTTTGTCAAAAACATCATCGGTGAAATGTGAGGAGTAAAGGGTAAAAATAAGGAAAGTTTTTATTGCATGAAATTCATCTTTCCAAAATGTGACTAACTTTCCAGAGAGTTTTATTATGCAACTTTTAACATATAACATATGATAACACATGCGATGCTCTGTCCATAACAGCCAGCAGTTTTGGTGATTAAGGTGATATTCCCACCCATGGCTCCACCAGCAACTTTTGCGATCAGTCAGTCATCATCGTCATCAACATCAGTTTAACATCTGTTTTAACGGTTAAGGCAGCAGCTGGTACTGTTACCATCATCATCACCTACATTATCACCACCGTCATCATCATCTCCATCCTCACCTACATCATCACCATCATCATCATCATCTTCATCACCATCACCACCATCACCACTATCATCATTCTCATCATCACCACCATCGTCATCATCATCAGCATCACCATAATCACCATCACCATCATCATCACCACCACCAACATAATCACCAACATCATCACCATCATTATCATCACGATCATCACCACCACCACCATTATAACCACCACCACCACCATCATCATCATCATCATCACCATCACCACTATCATCATCACCATCATTACTATCATCACCATCACCACTATCATCATCATCATCATCATCAGATTACTGTTTGTTTTAGATTCTGGAATATAGTAGACAGTTTTTAAAAAATTGACATCCAAACTAACCTATCTCTGGCCAGGTCTTTAACCCTCTCCCAAGTCTCCCAAATCCGTTTTTATCACTTTGTCCCATGATTTTCTTGACCTTATGAACTAACCCTACTACCTCAACTATTCTGCATTCTTTCAACATGCCCATTAAAATATTTTGTTCTCCGAATATCTCTCGGCACTACCTTGTAGATTTGATTTTCCTCTGAGGTCATCATACAGAGCTATATGAACAAATTTATCTTTAGTTGACCTTTGACAACTAAATATTTCCATTTACTAGCCAAATAGAAAAGTTACTAGCCAAACCCACATGATTTTTAGAATATGACATCTTCGTTCTGTAACAAGTATGTACATTATATATTTTTTTCTGTATATTTTTAAATAAGTGTAATTCTAAATGTAGAACAAATTTTATGTTGATACTTGAAGGTAGAAACATTCTGTTTTCTTCAAATGTTTTTTTAAACAGCTTTTGTTAAAAAAGAAAAAATATTGTTTTGTTAAAACTTTTATTGTTTAAATAATTTAACTTTGTTCGTTTTATTACAAAAAAAGTTGAAAAGATATTTTTCACTCAGTAGTGAGCTTTGGAAGATTGTCAGTGAAAGAAATACAATCGCCAAAAGATAAGCGTTTCATTATTTCTAGTCGTCACTTTGGAAAATCACTCGCAAGTGCGACTGTTTCACTCGCAATGTAGAGCCCTGTCAAATCTAAGCCACGTCTTTAAGACTTGCATTACACATCATTAGTATCCAGAATATGAAAATAAAAGAATACATCTTCATCTTTACAGATTCAGGATTCCAGCATGTTATCCGCACAACATTTTCTTCAATGTAACCTTTGACCATCTTCATCTGTCTCTTGAGAACTCAAGAATCTTTCTGTTGGACTCAAAATCTGAACGGAATTTTTAAATATTAATAAAAAATTTTTTATATAAACAAACAAACAAGTTTGTTTATTTAAAAAAATGCTTTGGTTTTAGCTTTCCAAATATATCCATTTATGTAGATATTTTCAATTTTCAATTGATATACAACGCTTCAAGTGCAGATAAAGAAAAACAATTTTTCATAATATATATATATATATATATATATATATATATATATATATATATATATTAGTCCAACTTAAGGATGTATTCTTAGAATAAAATACAAAACATATCTACAGGGTTTATATAATAGTGCTCAAAAGCAAATAGAAATATTTATATTAATATTTATAATATACTAGCGGGGGTACCTGGCTTGCCGGGTGTTTGGAGGTGTGTGTTGGTGGGGGGGGGTAGATTAAAACAACCCTGTTAAAAAAAAAACGTTGACCGGTTGTTTGGAGGTGTAAAAGAAAAAATAGTAACCCTGAACGTTTGACGCGGAGGTGGGAAGGAAATGGAAAAAAAAAAAACCCTGCGACCTAATCATCTCGACCACAGAAACAGATGAATTGATAAGTGTGTTAAGTTGACGTTTATAAACCAAAATTAGCAGGTGCGACAACGTCAAGTTGCGGAAGCCAGTTTCTGTTTTCCCCGCTATGCGACGATCAAACAATAAAAAAAACACAAAAAAAACTAATGTAAGGCAAACGAACGATGAAAACAGAAAAAATGAACACGTGAAAAATGGCTTAAATAAGCCTGTTTCGATATTAAAATTTAAAAAATCGGTGGGTACCCGGGTGTTTTTGGGTGTCGCTAAGAATAAGCGAAGTAAAAAAAAAAAAAAAGCAGAAAAACGAACGTTACGTGAAAAATGGCTTAAATAACACTGGTTCAATATTTAAATTTAAAAAGTCGAAAAAAAAACAAAAAAAAACATCTCACACCACGATTCGAACCCAAAACTTTTAGATAATGAACCAAGGCCTTAACCAACTGAGCTAACGCGACATACATGAAATTTGTTCGGTTTTTCAACTATTTAAAGTAAATCAGGTCATGACGTCATCTGACGTATGCGTAGAATCGGTTATTGTCACGAGAGGACCGTTTTTGTTGACCCTCCCCCTGTCGAAAATTGTCAATTTCGGGGTGAAAAAGTTAACGTTTTTGGCCAATTTTTCGATATTTTTCGAGCAAAGGATGGAGCTTCGATGTGATACCGAGTTTGAGAATTTTCGTTGCGTCTGTCGAAAGTGTTTAGTAGACATCCAAACATACACATATACATACATACATACATACATACATTTTCGCTTTTATATATATATATATATATATATATATATATATATATATATATATATTTCAATTGTGACTTTATTATTTACTAGCCTGGGTGCCCGGCATTGCCTGGATGTTTGTAGGTGTGTGTTGAGCAAAAAAAAAAAGTTGTAGTAAGCAGGAAGGCTTGAACCCGTGACGCGAAATCGTAAAGAAAGTGGAAGTGTGTGTAAAGGTGTTGATTGTGCAAAAAAAAAAAATGAAAATTGCGAGCGAAAAAAAAAAAGTCGTAGTAGGCAGGCTCGAACCCATACCACAAAAGCGGAAAAAAAAGTGAAAAAAAAAAAACGTGTGCGTTAGCTGTTGAATCCATTGCCAAACCGGAACTGATGTAGGTTTAAATTAAAGCTAGACAATCGAAAAGAGGCGATGACTTTTGAAAATGTCGTTGAAAAAAACGAATCATCCCTGTAGAAAATTAATGTTTTTGGCCAATTTTTTTATATTTGTCGTCCAAAGGGTCAAGCTTCAAAATGATACCAATCTTGCGAAGATCCGTCGCCTCTGTCAAAAGTTTTTGCGAGACATACATACATACATACATACATATATTTAAACAGACATGTGAGATTTATATTATAGACTAGTGAGGGTGCCCGGCATTGCCTGGGTGTTTGGAAGTGTGTGTGTGTGTGTGTGTGTGTGTGTGTGTGTGTGTGTGTGTGTGTGTGTGTGTTAGGTGGGGGGACGGGGTCACAACAAAAAAAAAACGATGTTAAACT
The DNA here is from genome assembly GCF_053919585.1 of Euprymna scolopes. Classification (NCBI taxonomy): domain Eukaryota; kingdom Metazoa; phylum Mollusca; class Cephalopoda; order Sepiida; family Sepiolidae; genus Euprymna; species Euprymna scolopes. Next base: position 85,979,783 of record NC_136506.1, on the reverse strand, counting down.
TCTTAAAAAAATCGGAAAAAAAAAAAAAAACTGCCCGGCGTCGCCTGTGTCTAAAAGGTAGGTAGGTAGGATTAAACCTAGAACCTTGAGGTGAAGGTGGGAAAAAATCCTGACATGTAACCCACTCGTCCACCATGGCAGAGTAATAGAAATGTGATTTAATCTATCTATATATATAAAAGCGAAAATTTGTGTATGTATGTTTGTATGTGTGTTTGTATGTCCCACAAAAACTTTCGACACGGGTCATGGATTTTCACGAGATTGGTATAATTTTCAAGCTCGATCCTTCGCCCGACAAATATCGTAAAATTGGCCAAAAACATTAATTCCTTCCCCCTAAAATCATCACTTTTCTACAGGGAGGGGTCAGTATGCACAAATGACGTCGGAACATGATTTAGTCTAAATATTAAAAAAAAAAACCTAATTTTGTCAACGTCATCTTAGCTCAGTTCAGTAGAGCGCGGCCTCATTATCTAAACGTTGTAGGTTCGAATCAAAACATCGAAAAAAAACACAAAAAACTAACGTAAGGCAAACGAACGATGGTAAATGTAAAATCAAAAAAGAAAACAGAAAAACGAACGTTAAAACTAAAAACAAAAAAAAACATGTGAAAAATGGCTTACATAAGCCTGTTTCGATATTGAAATTTAAAAATGTGTGGGTACCTGGGTGTTTTTGGATGTGTGTGGTCGGTCCGGGGTGTTAATGAAAACCTAAGAATAAGCGAAGTAAAAAAAAACCCAGAAAAACGAACGTTACGCAAAAAATGGCTTAAATAACACTGGTTCAATATTTAAATTTAAAAAATCAAAAAAAAAAAAAGACATCTCACACCACGATTTGAACCCAAAACGTTTAGATAATGAACCAACGCTCTAACAACTGAGCTAACACGACGTACATGAAATTCAGTCAGTTCTTCATTTAAAGTAAATCAGGTCATGCCATCATCTGACGCATGCGTAGAACCGATCTCGTCATCAGAGGACGGTTTTTGTTGACCAGCCCCTGTAGTATATCTATAAAAGTGAGCGTGTGTGTCTGTCTGTGTACATTTCCCTGTACAATAACTCTGTCAATTTTCAGTCTACAGACTCGAAATTTGATATACAGGGTAGTGAGATTTGGAAAAGTCTTTGTAATCAGTTTTCGACCAGAAATTTGGCTATTAAGGGGTCAAAGTTCGACGATTTGACCTTTGAGAACTCTACCAAACTCCTCCGCCAATTCTGGGTCTAGACACTTGAAATTTTAGATATAGGTTCCTTGGACATGGATCTAACTTAATAACTTGATTTGAGTCTGTATATAAAAAGTTTTAAGAAGGAGTGTCCCGACCGAGCGCCCCCCCCAAAAAAAAAACCTTTGCTGGACATGCACAAAAAGTGCACATACACACACACACACACACACACACACACACACACACACACACACACACATTTTCGCTTTTATATATATAGATAATTAACAGTTTCTGTGTTTAGTAAGTGATCATAGCTTAGCATATGTGCTGCTTAAGTCATTTTACTCTTTTCTATAATTCTTTACTTTGTCTAAAATGTTTAATTGAGCTTATATTCATTTTTTACACATTAATGACATAATGCGTTAAAATGGTCGCAAGAAATTTTACCATGTTTGCATATTTTACCATTGCGCCACTGAATTTTTGGTTTTCATACAATTTTTAAAGCACACTAAAGCTCGGAATGATTTGACAGCCTCATCATAACTATTTCACTTTGGACCTTTGGACTGTCGATAGAGTCTGTCAGACATCTGTATGAAGTGCGATGGTGTATAGAAATGAAACCTAGACAACAAGGGTTGAGGTATGTCGAAGAATGGAGTACTGTTGCCACATCTGGGCAGGAGCTGCTAGAAAGGACTTATCCTGCCTTGATAGAGTTCAAAATAGACTTTGTAGCCTCGTAGATGTCCTTTTCTCTTCCTTGCAACCTCTATCTCACAGAAGAGATGTTGCGAGCTTGTCTTTGCTTTATCGTTATTTTCATGGCAAGTGCTCGACTGAGCTTCAATCTATGGTCCCTCCTCACCAAACTTTCCCAAGAAACACTTGTCTACCTGAAAACACTATCAATAATTCCCCCACTCTTTATCTGTGCCTAAACCTAAACATAGATTCCATGAACAAAGCTTCTTTCGTAGAACTGGACGCCTGTGGAACTGTCTTCTGCTTTCCTGCTTTCCAGCTGACTACGATATGGTTGTCTTCAAGTTCAACGTAAACAAGTTTTTGATGAGCCATTCCACTTAAGATCCAAATTCACCGAATTTCCATTACTAACAATTACTATATTGTTCAATTGACTACTGTACACTCTTCAACTCTTATCCTCGAGTGGCCTCTGGGCCTTGATAAGTGGTGATAGCTATGTAAAAAAACATGCATTATATAGAGAAAAATGCTATGAGAAAAGAATGGATATGTTAGTCAGAAAAACAAGCTTAGATCTGATGACCTCAGAGCAAAGCAAAATCTGGACAGCACTGAGCGACGACAACACAGCCAGAAGAAGAGACAGAGAAGAAGAAAACTGGACAGTATTGGAATCGGGACTTGTAGCAGACATGTGGGTGTTACTAGCTGTTTATATGTTTTTTGTTTACTTTCGTTTGCCTTAAAGAAATTATGATAGCACTTAAGCATAAGGGACTACTGTGATGGGGGACTAAATTTATAGGAGGGGACGGGGTGGTTGAAGAGTTGGACAGCAACATGTCTTTTCACATTACATTAAAATTTTTGTATGTCTGTATGGTTGAGAAAACAGGGAGTAGGGAGGAAATTCTGACAGCAAGCAGCAGGAGAGACCTTTACATTGAACTAGTGGTTGGCGCCCGGTGTTGCCTGGTCGTATAAAAATAAGAAAAATTGTGACAGCGAGGTGAGGTGGGGGCAAAAATTTGTGACAATGGGAGCGGGGGTGAGGCGTTGCCTGGTCGTGCAAAAAAAAACGGAACTTGGGTGTCATCCACAAAACTGAAAGCAAAATTTTGTTAGCAAAAAAGAAAAATCGATGTATGCTGGGTGCGAACTTACAAAATAACTCAAGTTAATAAGCGAATGCTTTTATCAATGGGCCCACAGGAACACAGAACATAATGCAGGTTAGCACATGTGTGGTTTGAAAACTGCGTCAAAAGCAAGGTTTTTATCTGACTCTACCTTTGTTACATGTAAATAAGAAGAGTATTAAATGGGTGAAAATGAGATTAGGATAAGCCGAGACTCGAACCCTGTAGGCAAAGTTAAGAAATAGAATGTGAGAATTTAGTCTATTGTTAAATTCTATTAGAATAGTTAAAATTGTTTATATCAGAAAAAAGAGTTCATTGTTCATTCTTTAGAAATCTGAATATTAAATATGTCAGTAAAAGAATGAACAATGAAAATTAAAAATATATTGTTAAAAAATAGTTAAGGTTAAAAAATAGGTTTGGAGAGGGTCTTTTTGTTTGCAGAAGTGTGTTTTGAACAAACACGCATAGCCACGTGAAATTAGTCACGTTTGAAAAACACACTTCTGACGTCATAGACAAAGGATAATTCTCCATATAGTTCTATGGGTTCGTCAGTCAGAAGTATCCGTCGGAGAGAGTTGATCAGCCAAGAGTTGACATGGTCAGAGGAGGGTACCCTTGTAGGCGAAGGGATAAAAGATCAACCATGTAGATACAAGTGAATTCCTGACATCATTCGACCAATCGATCCGATAAATAAAGAAGTCATCATGTTTTGTACGTGTTGTCTCGTGTTGTCATTCAGTTACAACCGAAAAAGGTAATGTGTTTATCATCGATTATAACGAACTCGTGTGTAAACCCTTCCAAGTATTATGTGTCCCATCTCCTATATTACAAGAAATGTCTTCCCTTCTCCAAGATGTGTTAAAGAACTATAATATATATAAATGTCTTCTCTCCCTCTCATCACTATCTTTGTATGCTGTTATACGTGTCATCGTGATATATGAATCCCCCATCATATCTCTTTAATATGAGTCCCCTGCTATACAACACCTTTCAAAGAAAACGACATTTGTACACGAAATAACAAGACGATTTTTTTTTCCAATTTTTCGATATTTTTTGACCGAGAGATTTTTTTTTTTTTTACACAGGTATCACCACATTATCAAGGCCAAGAGGCAACTCAAGGATAAGGGTCAAAGAGTGTACAGTAGAAATTGGAAAATATAGTAATCATTAGTAATGAAAAATTCGGTAAATTTGTTAACTTATATGGAACGGCTCATCAAGAACTTGTTTACGTTAGACTTGAAGACAACCATATTGTAATCAGCTGGAAAGCAGGAAAACGGAAGACAATTCCACAGGCGTGCAGTTCTAAGAAAGAAGCTTTGTTCATGGAATCTACATTTAGGTTTAGGCACAGATAAAGAGTGGGGGGGGGATTATTGATAGTGTTTTCAGCTAGGCGAGTGTTTCTTGTGAAAGTTTGGCGAGGGGGGACCATAGACTGAAGCTCAGTCGAACACTTTCCATGAAAATAACGATACATCAGAGACAAACTCGCAACATCTCTTCTGTGAGATAGAGGTTGCAAGGAAGAGAAAAGGGCATCTCCTACGAGGCTACAAAGTCTATTTTGAACTCTATCAAGGCAGGACAAGTTCTTTCTAGCTGCTCCTGCCCAGATGTGGCAACAGTATTCCATCCTTGGACGTACCTGGCTCTTATATAGATAGAGAATTGCATCAGCAGTGAGATATCTACTGGATCGATAGAAAGATCCCACCATTTTTCCAGCGGCCTTGGCAACAGATTTGATGTACGTGTTCCATTTAAGATCAGGAGTAATGGTCAAGTCCAGAAGCTTGTCAAAACTTGAGGCCTCCTCAAGACGAGAGCCATTCATTTCAATTGATGCCAGATGTGGATCAGAATGTTGATGATGTAAAGATAGAAGCTTGGTTTTAGATACATTAAAAGTAACCAGCCACTCCTTTCCCCATTGTACCACGTGCTCAAAATCAGAGGAGAGAGAATCAGAAAGAACTTGGTCGTTTACTGTCTTAGATGTGCTACCATAAATGGTAGTGTCATCAGCATAAATGTCTACAAATGATGTAAGGATGTGATTTGGAAGATATTAATGTAGATCAGGAAAAGAGTTGGGCCTCTGAGGGACACCAGCATTAATACTGTGAGCTTCTGATTTTTGCCCCTCAACTACTACTCTTATGAACCTATCAGAAAGAAATGATTTAATAATTGTTCGATCACACTTTCTAACGATGGTGCGTTGCTACCTGTACGATGCGGATAAGAAAAGTTTGTAGCAGACATGTGAACACACACACACACACACACACACACACACACACACACACACACACACACACACACACACACACGTTTGAGATTTATTTAATAGATAATAGAAGATGGATTGAAATTTTTTGCTAGTTGGGTGGGTTTTGGGTATTTTCGTTGTGAAAGTAAAAAACTGGGGGCGGGGTGGGGATTTTATTGTAGAATAAAAGAGTTTTTAAAAATGTAACCTGTGCTGTAAAATTGTTCTGCAGCAAAAGGAAGAGAGGAGAGAATCTGGGAGAGAGCGGGGTGTAAAAGATAGAGAGAGAGGCGGGGGGGGGGGCAAGGGGAAAGCGAGAAGCCAGGAGAACGACAGAGACAGAAACGAAAGTGATATTAAGTGCACAAAATAAGAGCAGTGAGTTCAAATAAAATACGGTGAGAGAGGGTGAGACTAATAAGCAGGAACTCAGTAAAATAAGTACAAATATTTGTACAGAAAGAGAGAAGCTGGGAGAGAGAGTGAGATTTTGTGTGTGTGTGTGTGTGAGAGAGAGAGAGTGAGAGAGAAAAAGAGAGGAGCCAGAAGAGAGAGAGAGTGAGAAGCCAGTAAAGAAAGAATGTAAGATTGTGGGAGATAGAAGTCAGTGAAGAGAGGTTGAGAGTTTGGTAGAGAGATAAACCAGAAGAGAGAGAGAGAGAGAGAGAGAGAGAGAGAGAGAGAGAGAGAGAGAGAGAGAGAGAGAATGAGAGAGAGAAGCCAGAAAAGAGAGTTATATAGGATGAGAGAGAAGCAGGGAAGGAGAGAATGTGAGATTGTGTGAGAGATTAGCCAGTAGAGAGAGGGTGAGAATGTGGTAGAAAGAGAGAAGCCAGGACAAAGTGGGTGAAAGTGTAAGAGAGACAAAGAAGCTGTGAGAGAGAGAGAGAGAGAGAGAGAGAGAGAGAGATAGAGAGAGAGAGAGAGAGAAAGAGAGAAACAGAGACAGATAGAGTATAATGAAGCAATACCATGCGATGTCTGAAAAAGCCTTGAACATTTGCCAACAAATGAACGTAATAGTCAAGAAGATGAACAAGCTTTTTCTC
>NC_136506.1:85930881-85968381 GCF_053919585.1 Euprymna scolopes | reverse complement strand
TACATTTAATAGTGGTAAACATATTGGTCCATCACGTTGTCCCATTTATCTAAAATTACCATGGTTGGGTCCTGATGGCCTTCATATTGTTAAAAGGATTTCTTCTGCTACTCAACGTTGTTTTCCAGCTACTATGCTTAGAGTAGTTTACACAACTCGAACCTTTTTCTCTTCTTTTCGTAAAGATGTTTTGCCAACCATTCAAAAGAACTCTGTTGTTTATAAATTCGTTTGTCAGTGTGGAGCTGACTACGTTGGCAAAACATCCCAAAGATTAGAAATGAGAATATCCCAACATATCCCTCGGGATATTCGACTACACCAGGTTTCGAGAACATCCGGGCACTCCCAAGCTCATGAGTCCGCCATTGGCAATCACCTGTTGAGTATAAATAGGTGTGCCGATCAATATTCCGATGGGTGGTTTTCTGTTTTATACAGTGCTAGGTCAAACTATCATCTCAATATCATTGCGGCGTTAGTTATTAACAACTCTCGACCTAGCCTGTGTAGACAAAAGATTCTGAAACATCAGTTGGAGATATTCATTGATTTAAAACCACCTGAACAGTGAGAATTTTTTTTAAAATTTTTTTTAAAATTTTTTTTAAAATTTTTTTTTTTTTTTTTTTTCACTGTTCTTCCAACTGAAACCAAAATTCCCCTCTTCCCTCATTCGTTTTCTTAGTTTTTAATTTATCATTCTGACGTTTCCTCTTAGAGGGTCAGACGATAAGGCCTTAAGGAAATTTTAATTTCACCTGCCCATTTCTTGTTTTTTGGTATTTAAATTAAATTATGTTTCCTCTGAAATTTCTCCTTCCATTTTGCTGTACCAAAAATTTACTTACATATATATATATATATATATATATATGTATACAACATGGCAAGAAAGAAGAAAAGAAAAAAAAGAAAGAGCACACTGAAGATGGAGGATACTTCTGAAATATATTTGTGATAAATTTCAAACAAGTAAAATATTTGTTTATTTTCATAATATTACGTTGTGATTTAGTTTTCAAACGCACTTGATGCGTATTTTATTTTATTCAAATTAAAACAACGTTTCGATATGAACTCTCATTCTTTGACGTTGTTCTCGCGTTGCCCACGCACAGTTCAAACATTTCAGAATATAACCGCTAGATACAACGCGTGGCTCTTTATAAACAGACTTCTTTCTCCAGATTTACAACATGGCAAGGAATAAGAAAAGAAAAAAAGAAAGAACACACTGAAGATGGAGGATACCTCTGAAATATATTTGTGATAATTTCAAACAAGTAAAATATTTGTTTATTTTCCTAAGATTATATAATGGCATATTTCAAAACAACAATTCCACAGGAATCGGAATCGGAATTGTACTTGATATCGGAATCGTTAATCAACATTTTTTCTGGAATTGGAATCGGAAAAAATTTAGGAATCGTCCCAACACTAATGAGAATAATGATAGAACAAAAATAATTATTAAAAACTAATAGGACCCAGTAACAGGCATTGCCCAGTGTTAGTATCCCCCCACCCGTGTACTCCTATTGTTGCTGTTGTTGTTGTTGTTGTTGTTGTAGCCCAACCAGCAACCTCCTCACGTTTAGAATGGCTTTTAGAATGGCCACCACCAACATCCCAATGTTAAGAACAGCTTTCGGAATAAATACCCCCTTTTGTGAGTGGTGGAGGGGTTGGACATTTTATGTTATTTTGTACAGTTGTACAGAAATATATTTCACGGCAAATTAATTAGGTTTGTGACGTATATGCATTTACAAATAATTAAAAGTATCTAAATTACACTTCGTAGGTATCTTTCAAATATACATAAAAGCAAACTACAATTGTATTCGTGTTTGTGACCTATGTGGGTTCATAAATAGAAGCAAAACATTTAATATTAGTTATTTGTCTTGCGATTAAATTAAGCAAACCCCTATGGAAACGTGCAAATAGCATCTAAAACCCTGTCGAGCAGACAAAAAATGTTATTAAAAAAAAAACGAAAAAATTACCAGCAGTTCCAAGACGCGAACGTGGAACATGGAACGCAGAATGCTAAGTGAAAAAGGAGGTGAATTAGCCATGATAAATTGTCCCTTTAATTGGCTTTGAATTAACCTTTATAATGCGTGACCTTAATAAAAATGTAATACGGTTGATCTCCCTCTCTCTCTCTTCCACTCTCTGTATCTCTCTATCTCTAACTGTCCCTCCCTCCCAATCTCTCTCTGTCTTTCTCTCCCTAATCGAGTAAACGCAATATTATAATTACCAAGCAAAGGAAAAGTAAAAAAAAAAAATCAATTATTATGTTTTACGTTTTAGCTAAATGGAGACACGAGTAAAAAGAAATATGTAGAAATAATGGAGATGGGAGTGAGTGGAATGAGAAGCAGTTTCACGTAGCTGTGTAATATCTCGGGTGTCCGTTGATGATGAATGACTATAATAACAACATGAATGTGTTAATTTAATAGCAGACAAGTCCAGAAAAGCAAAGTTAGTGTAGCTAATTAATAAGTAGTAAATGTAGAGCAAAATCTTCTAAAGAAATGGATATGTATAAAAATGGCGGCGTGTCTTAAAGTGGCAAACCGTTCGTTTAATGCTGTAAGAAGCAAATAGCAGAATATCTACTTCTCAGCCAATCATCTAGGCCGGATTTCAGCAAGGGAGAAATTAATATTTGTGTAGATGAAAAGTGGTAAGAGTATGCGATGTGTATGAATTTAGTAGCCAGTTAATGATGGCATGGACACAGGAAAGAAGGAAAAAGTATAAATTCACGTGGTGAAGAATGATGTCTAAGAGGACTTATGGAATAGGGGGTAAAATTAGAACTATTCCGTAGGTTGTGACGATGATGATGTTGCCCCTAGGAATAAATGTAATGCTTTAATATTACAAATTAATGTCGTTCTATAGTTAATAAGGTAATGGCTAATAGTGTAAACGTAATAAATTTATATGTGCCATCTATAGTTGTAGCTCTACAGTATTTTGGTCCAGAGGGGTAAAACTGTGCCTCTTTTATTATATATAGGGATGGGAAGAGAAATACAACTGCATTAGGTGATTGGATGAGGGAACTACATAAGAAGAGAAAAGAATTTGAATTGAAATGGTCAAAGCTAGAAAGTTTAAATCAAAAAGATGTAATCTATGTTTACTTGAAGCATACCACATAGTGAATTCTAAAGAGGAAATTTTAAATAAAAAGTTAGATGTTATACAAAGCTGTCTCCATAGAAATAAATTTCTGTCATCACGCCTAAAACCTGATTAAAATAAATTTTAAAAAGGAAAGATTTACAGAGTATATTGAGAGTGAAATGTAAGTGTGGAAAGAGAATGTTAAATTTAATACTAAGATTTTGGAATGGTGCAATGAATGAATAAATTAGTAGATTATTGACTTAAAATATAGAAACAAAACTAATTATAACTTAAATAGAAGAAATACAAGTGATTTTAATTTTAATAATCGTTATGGGTAATAAAACAACAATCGAGTAATTTCAATAACACAAGAAGGAAAAACATATGACATTAAATAACTGCAAGCTATGGAGACAAACAGATTTGGATGGATTAAAATAAATTTAATCAAAATATAAAGTTGAAGGAAACAAAGTGGAAATTAAATTGAGATTGTTCTAAAGAGAAATGTATACATGGAATGTTATAATTAAAATGAGACATATAAAAACATATAAAAATGCTATCCCAAAATGTTTTAATTTAGAAGGAATCAAATCCAAATTTAAATCCAGTTAAATTCCGGTTGGAAAATTTTCAACACAGTTGAAATTATGGAAATTGTTTTTTTCGGTTAGTGCAGTAGTCTAAAGATAGGTTGATCCACAGTTGAGTTAATTTGAGAAAAAAAAATAATGGGTGTGTACATTGTAAAGGTAACCCTTTTTTATCGATGAAATTTTAAAAGATTTTTATGTCAAATATTGGTACTGGTACATATTGTGAGCCACACGAATCTCATTGGTATCACGGTGATAATTTCTCATATAAAAAGACGGCACATTATTACAAAGAAAACCACCTGACTAATTATTAAATAAAAACTTATATAGAATGTTATAATTAAAATGAGACATATGAAAATATATGATAAAAATGCTATACCAAAATGTTGAAGCAATTGGACCAGTAGTTTTTAGATAATAGGTAAGTAACAAACATATATTTGCATTTTTATTTATATACTAGCAGGGAGACCCGACCTTGCCTGGGATTGAATGATGATCAACGAATATTTCACATGCAGTAACTTAGTCCAAAATATATGTTATTCTACATTGCACTCTAAAGAACCTACTGTTACTTTTATGAAATTATTTTATATAAACTTCTTTCCAGTTCATGACACAAAACATTAAGAAATTTACTTGCGGGATTTAAATCTACAGATCACGTCGTGCAAAAAGAAAAACATGTAAATTTTCAAGTCTTAAAAAATTCTTTGCAGTTAATGAAAAAAAATTAGGAAATTTGCATGCGGAGTTTGAACCTACACAGACCATGTCATGCAAAGAAAAAACAAAAAAAAAAAAAAAAAACATGCTATCAACTTGCCCACAGTAGAATTTTCATGGCCCATTGTTCTATCATTGTTGCTAAGCGACGACATGGAAAAATGGTTTTACCAATGATAGATGAATTAAAATAACAGTTTTGAAATCTGTTCAGCCATTATGGGGTCTATAAGGAACGAACTCACACACGCACACACAGGCAAAGTTGCATCTATATAATTATATATATATATATATATATATATATATGTGTGTGTGTGTGTGTGTGTGTGTGTGTGTGTGTGTGTGTGTGTGTGTGTGTAAGATAAAAAATAAAAAGAACGACAAAATAAAGGGATAGAAAAAAAAAAAACTTAAATGGAATGTGTCCCCCCCAAATAGTTCCAACTCTAACCGAAGGTTTCTCTGCTTGCACAAAGTAGGGGCGTGGGCAAGCGCCTCGAGGAAAGACAGGTGGAACTTAGTGCGTTCTCTGTGCAAAACAAAAAAACACTCCAGAGAGAATGTAGAACCGCAGTCCCTTTCATCTACTAGGTGTTTTCTAATATCCGATTTTACTAATTGGGAACCCCTGGAAATAGGCTGATGATCCCGGATGGAACGAGGTACATGCTGGGCGATTCTAACTTCAAGACGCTGGGTCGTCTTGCCTATATAGACAGTTAAACAAACTCGTCACCTAAAACCTGTAACACTAAACAATGTTCCAATATTATGTATGCATGTCCCCCCTCTCTCTCTCTCTCTCACTCTCTCTCTCACTCTCTCTCTCTCTCTCTCTCTTGAAAAAGAGAATTGTATTGTAGTGAAAACAGTTGAAGTTGGAACAGTGAACGGGACGGATCGTGTGCCTCGATGCTTATAGCAGTTTTGGGTACAATCGCAGTCAACGACGGTCGAAATTGGGTCTGGAATTTAAAATGCTCCTTAAATAATAAAAATAAAATAGTATTATCTATATATATAAAAGCGAAAATGTATGTATGTATGTATGTATGTATGTATGTATGTATGTTTGTGTGTATGTTTGGATGTCTGCTAAAGACTTTCGATAGACGCGACGAAAATTCACAAACTCGGTATCACATCGAAGGTCCATCCTTTGCTCAAAAAATATCGAAAAATTGGCCAAAAACGTTAACTTTTTCACCCCGAAATTGACAATTTTCAACAGGGGGGGATCAACAAAAATGGTCCTCTCGTGACAATGACCGATTCTACGTATACGTCAGATGACGTCGTGACCTGGTTTACTTTAAATAGTTGAAAAACCGAACAAATTTTATGTACTTCGCGTTAGCTCAGTTGCTTAAGGCCTTGGTTCATTATCTAAACGTTTTGAGTTTGAATCGTGGTGTGAGATGTTGTTTTTTTTTCGATTTTTAAAAATTTTAATATCGAAACAGGCTTATTTAAGCCATTTTTCACGTGTTCGTTTTCCTCGTTCGTTTGCCTTACGTTAGTTTTTTTTGTGCTTTTTTCCCCACTTAGTGTTAACGTTGTTTTCTTTTTTACTTCGCTTATAACAAACAAACCTACGTCATCGTTGTAACACTTGATGACTTCCGGCTGCACACCTGTCAATTTGGTTCTTAAATAAATTCAAACATCTTTCACTAACTCATTCTGGCTGGCTGATTTTATTTTCAAACTTCGCCTCAGGGCTTCGGGTTCGATCCCCCCCATCCGGGTTCTTTTTTATTTAATACAACACACCTCCAAATACCGGGGACCCCCCCTCGCTAGTCTATATATATAAAAGGGAAAATGTATGTATGTATGTTTGTGTGTATGTTTGGATGTCTGCTAAAAACTTTCGACAGACGCGACGAAAATTCACAAACTCGGTATCACATCGAAGCTCCATTTAAATATTGAACCAGTGTTATTTAAGCCATTTTCACGTAACGTTCGTTTTTCTGGTTTTTTTTTACTTTGCTTATCCACCTCCGACCACACAGCCAAAAACACCCGGGTACCCACTGATTTTTTAAATTTTGATATCGAAACAGGCTTATTTAAGCCATTTGTCACGTGTTCATTTTTCTGTTTTCATCGTTCGTTTGCCTTACGTTAGTTTTTTGTGTTTTTTACCCGCTTAAGTTTTAACGTTGTTTTCTTTTTTACTTCATTTATAACAAACAAACCTGGTCATTGACGTTGTCGTCGTTGTCGTCGTCGTAACACTCGACGACTTCCGGGCGCGCACCTGTCAATTTGGTTCTTACTTAAATAAATTCAAACATCTTTCACTAACTCATTCTGGCTGGCCGATTTTATTTTCAAACTTCGCCTCAGGGCTTCGGGTTTGATCCTACCCCGCCCCGGTTTCTTTTTTATTTAACACCACACACACCTACAAACACCCGGGCAACGCCGGGTACCTCTCGCTAGTTTTTATAAAAAAAATAGATGCCCTGTCGCTTCTTTTATACAAGTGTTCAATTGCCGCAAAGCAGTACCTGTTGTCATTAACAACAATAAACATGCTGCCTGGAGACTGGAGACAAGATGCACCAACAAATGTAGCCGATATCAAATCACTATCCAGTTCCCCTACTCCCCGGGGAGTTAATCCTCATCCCCCCTTCACTCTCCACATTAAAAAACGGCCTTGTGCCAAATTTGCTCAGTGGGGATGAAAATAAATACATCACATCAACCCTAATGACCCATCGTGGATGTAAGGAATGTCCATTGTCTATGTGCCTATCGTTTTTTCCCCCTTGGGGAGCGTGTTATCGTGACGTAACGACAGTTCCAGAAACGTTCCTGTGACAAACCAAGTTACTCATCCCGCCAAACGATAGTAGCATATCGCTACACATTCATTAGTATGTTTCAGTCAACTAGTTATAAATGTTGCTTTTGTTAGTGACTTGCATAAATCCTCTGAAATAAATAAAGAAAAAGAAATACAGTACCAAATAATGTAAACAAAATTTTTGTTTATTTTCGTTAAAAGAAAATAAATAATTTTTTTGTGTGCGCCAAGTTGGCAAACGGTATAAAAGAAGGAATGGAGAAAGAAGGTGAAGACTTGAGAGCGTGAGAGAAAAAGTCTTACTATGTGTTGTGGCGAAGTGAGAGAAAAAGAAAGTCCAGCAATGTTCTTTGACGTGCGAGAAAAGCTGTCATTTCAGCTACTGAATTTCACTCTGCGAGCTTGGCTGTTGGTGTCGGTTATTACTTTCTCTCTGACGAGAGAAGCTCTCTGTGCCTTTTATATTTTTTTTAGCGGCTGCAAAAAGTAAGGGTTTTAAATCCCTGCCCTGATTGGTTAAAAATTCATATTTTTGAAAAAACAAAACAAAAAAAACCAAAAAAAAACCCAAAAAAACAAAAAAAAAAGTGCTTTCAGCTACGCTGGCCATTTTTCAAGCGTCCTGTTTTTTGACCCAAGAGGTTTGGTGTGGGTTAATGTTGTAATTCCCGCGCAAATTAATTTATAAATTTTAATGTGTGCGCGAGAAAAATAAGAAACAGCACATAATAAACAAAAAATATCGTAAAAATTGAATTTAACGTGAAGATACTATGCAAAAAAATTAAAATAAATAAAAATAATAAATAAAAATAAAAATAGACTTTTAAATTTAATAATTAATTTCTATGACAAACCAGGTAACTCATTCCGGCAAACGATAGTAGCATATCGCTACACATTGATTAGTATATTTCAATCAACTAGTTATAAATGTTGCTTTTACAAAAGTCCAGTCCTAATGGCGTCTCTAGTTATTTATCATTTGTTGACTGAAGCATACTCATGAATGTGTTGTGATACCTAAATATTTATGCAAAAATAAAAAGTATATTTTGCTCTACTTTGGTATTGAGCATTCTTGTATGAACTTTATTACAGTTCCAGCAAAGCAGTTCCTGTTACCATTTACCTCCGCATAATATTAATCTGGAATAATCTATCTATATCTATAAAAGTGAGAATGTGTGTGTGTGAGGACACTTCTCAACCTATATACTCGCCGATTTTTTTATTTACAAGCTTGAAATTTTGTGGCACAAGGGCTAGCCCCTCTTTTGGGAGCTGGGGGCTTCTACATTAATAAACCTTGTGTCTAACTTGGCCTGCACTTATGTGGAGGCAAACACACACACATTTCAGTGCGGACACATTTTTTTTAAAAGGTTAGAGCATGTTGCTTGGGTTTGAATGACAGGTGTTATGAAACTTTTAGTGGTGTCAGAATCATTCAAGAAAGGTCAGACTTACACGCGGATATCTGAATTTGAAAAACAAAGCATTGCGTGAAACGCATATTTCTCTTCTTTATAATTTCATTGTTGTAAAAACAGTTGAAGCTTGCACCCCATACGCAGAGGACGTGAGGACATGGTGCGCACACAATGGGCCGACTAATATGCTTCCTACTTGTTAACTGTTTAATAAATTATATATTTTTATAAAAATGCATTTGTTCGCTATTTTTGTACAAGTGTTCGATTTCAGTATGCTGTTCCTCCTATGAATGCGGCGACAAAAAGCTGCCTGTAAGGACGCAATGAACACACAAGATGCGACCCAGACAGTTATTGCTGACGACATATCGACCCGTTTTTTGTTGATGTTTCGAACATGTGTCTATCATTAAATATCGTTGGATATCGTTTCTTCCCCGGGGAGCTGGTTGTGTTCCCAAGACGTTCCTCAACGAAGTAACCCTCTCAGAGAGGCGATAGTACCATAATTTAGTATATAGGGGATTCAGACATGTTGAAAACTTTGTAATCCGTTTTCATCCAGCAAGAAAGGGTTGCTAAGGGGTCAAAACTGAAAAATTGGTATGGAGGGTTGTCAGATTTTATCTGTTTGCAAATGTTTCACGGATGTTGGAATGCTGCGCGTCTGGAAAACAGGACAGCTTCTTTATGTTAAGAATAAATAGGTTTAGAAAACACTTTTTATAGATCATGTCAAGCTGGTGTAATGGTTATCGTACTTGACTCACTGTCTTTAGGTTTTGGTTTCGATCTCAGCTCGAGTATTTTCTTCTTTTTTTTTACTTACAAGAACTGAACTGTTTAGAAAAAAACATAATACTCGCATGCACATGACACAGTTTCTGTATGAATTGAAATATGATATTTATGGGTATTTTATGACCGGGCAACGCCGGGCGACCTGCTAGTATTATATATATATATATATATATATATATATATATATATATATATATATATATAAGGAAAGAAATGAAATCAAAAGGATGTAGTGCTTACCTGATATACGCAATGGTAAACTTCAATCTAATAAAAATATCATTATTTATATATAAATAATTTAATCCTGGCTGAATAAAAAAGCTCAATACACACATGATAGAGCGTAGATTATAAAAGAAAAAAAAATTAAAACTGTAAGTTGAAATTTACAATCAAAATTTATTGTTCAACTGAATACTCCAAAAAAACAATTTTCAAAGTCCTTATTCCGCGGAGTTTCAAATAATGCTATTCTTGCTATTCTTCTCATCAGATGACAGAAAGAAATCAGCAAATTATATTTGTAGCAATGCTAAAATTTGCTGGTTATGGCATTAAGTAAAACCGCAATTCATTATTGTCATAAATTGCAAAGAAAAACGTGTGAAAAATGTTGGATTTGAAACTCTGCGGAATAAGGACTTTGCAAATTGTTTTTTGGAGTATTCAGTCGAGCAATAAATTTTGATTGTAAATTTCAACGACAGTTTTAATTTTCTTTCTCTTATATATATATATATATATATATATATATATATATATATATATAGTGGATATATTATGGTATGGGTTCTTCAGAATTGTCTGATCTATTCCCTGCTTCCTTTGTTCCAGCTCATATGACTCGTTGATCTAGTGGTCTTCATCAATTCGCGGCTTTTTATGAACTGCAAGACTGTGGAAACCTCTTTTTGCTGACTGTCTTCCTCCCACTAATAACCTTAGTCTTTTCAAGACTAAGACCGATAAGCATTTTCTGTCTTTGCGATAATCACCTTTCATTCTTGTTAGCTCCTTACATCAACTGGCTTCATACCTTGTCAGGAGCAATTTCCATAAAAAAATTGCTTGTTCTTCCTATCAAACTCGCATAATCTACCTGCATTTCGTAAACGGTGTAGATATTTTATGATTGGCTCATAAATTTCTTGCGTCATCGACATCAACTTCATTTTGTCATGAACAAGCGTTTCTTCAGTCTCATATTTCTTGTTATGGTTTTACTTTTCTTTTTCTTTTTTTTTTTTTGAAAATCATGTCTTCCAGATTTATTGGATGAGACTTTCGTTATCACCTTACATCTGTCATTTTTTTTCTCTCCTCCTGTTTTTATTTTTTTTTTTTTAAGTTTTTAATCTTTTAGTTCTTGCTCTCCCAGCAAAACATTGTAACCAAATATCAACAAGATTGAAATCCTCAAGAGACAATCTGCAACGCAATTCTTATAAAGTGAAATATTAGCAGTGATTAGTTGCTAGTCAAGTTTCCTCCATATTTCGATCTATCTAGATGAGATCGTATGATATTTAACTGAACATCTATAATATTATATACTAGCAGGGTGACCCGATATTGCCCGGGATTGAATGATGATCAACAAATGTTTCACACTCCCATATTTTTATTGTCATCAAAATCCATGAAATTGCCCATTTTTCAATCAAACTAATTGATTGCCTGCTCTAGTCGGGGGACCATCACGGTGCACGGGGAGAAACCTTCACAGTGACTTAGTCCACTATACATTGTAGTCTACATTGGTTGTTTTGTTTTGGTTAGGACAATTATTATTTTTGGTAACCAGAATGCCCCCTTTTTGCCTACTTTTAGGGGAGCTGGTTTTTACTCCACATTAAAAACGGCCCTGTGCCCAATTTGCTTTGGTGGGGTTGGTTGGTTAGTTGTTTTTGTTTTACGGCATATCAACCCTTTTCAGGTTATTTAATGCCGAATCTAGTTATTTTGAGGAACGATTTTTAATGGAGTATATTTGTTTTTTAAGTCGGATTCTATTTAACCCATAGTCGGGACCCTAACAGGTACTACCACTCCGGCTCAGAGTGGACCTGGGAGCAATGGCAATTAAAGGGTGGCTCCACACTCCCCAAGCCCTGCAAGCTGTGGCCTCACCATCGGATATAGTTTTAGGTCATATCCAGGACCTAGTCTACATTGGACTGTAGAGAACCTTCTGTTGATTTTATAAAAATTATTTTTATATATATAATGGCTTGAATTAAAGTTTAAAATGCAAAAGTCAAGTATCATGATTCAATTGTGCTCTAAACAGAAACATTCATTTTGCACGCACCCCTGTCATATCAAAGAACATACTGTTGATTTTATAAAGGCAAAAGGCTCCTTCAGTCTTAACAGACTATGGATATCCACCGCAGGAGTGCCTGCATGTGAAATTTTTGTGGCAAGAGATGCGCAGTCTCCAACCACACCTCTCCCGAGTTGACATTGTTAAATAACAGTGGCAAGTGAAATATATAGTTTAGCCACTCTGATGAGTCATAGATGATGAAACACGTGTCAGTGGATAATTATATTTTATATATATGTGTGTGTGTGTGTGTGTGTGTGTGGTCACGAATAGGCTCCTATATGGTTGACTGTTTTAAAAAGCTGATTACATATAATGATAGAAGATGTATCGAGGATCAGGAATGGGTATGTTTGATCTGGCAGAACGGTGGTTCATAAAAATCATGGGGTCTGCATTCGCGCCTGGCCCCCAAAGTATGGAAATAAAAAATGAAAAATAAAACGTTTACAAGGGTTTTTGATATAGATGTACTTTTATACACCAATTCATATCAGATGTCGGTGTGATTCTTGCCTAAACACAAAGACACTCCAAAATGGCATTTACCAAAGCCACGAACCATGCCACATACTAATTAAATGTTTCATGTATGTTTTTTTTTTTTTAATTATTTTGAGCCCGTGCTAGAGCAGGTATCTCTGCTAATAATCAATAGTTAGTAAAGCAGTTTTAGTATGAAAACTGCTGTTTCTGGTTTTATATATATATATATATATATTTTTTTTTCAAGGCAAGACGGCAAGACAGCAAGCAGCTCGTCTGGCAGGAGAGGAGTTATGATAGCAATCTATGTTGATGACATTAGCACTAGGCATAAGATTGCATAAATTACCGAGATATCGCTAAACATGCGCTGCAGGGAAAGGTTGCAATATTTGCAGCGTGGTTCTGCAACAAGAATTAATGCATATCTTTACTGCTTCAGTTTTTGCGAAGCAGAGGAATAGTTTCAAAGTGATGTGGTGCTCATGAGCAAAGTTATAGAATAAAAAAAACAAAATTTTTTTATGATGCTTAATGCAAAATATAGAACCATTATGAAATAAACCTGGAATTTTGTCCTAATTTTTTGCTTTGGCACCTTTGCCAGCAATTCAATGGCACATCTCTACTTCTGATGCATATATATGTAATGATGGGACGATTCCAATATTTTTTCCAAATTCCGATACAATTACCAATTCCATAATAAATTTCCGATTCTGACACAATTACCGATTCCGATTCTTTATAATTTCTTTTTTTTTTTTTTTTTTACAAAGGAGTCACCACTTTCAAGGCCCGGAGGCCATTCGAGGATAAGGGTTAATGAGTTTACAGTAGCGAACGGGATAATACCGTAGTAATCGTTAATAGTGGAAATTTAGTAAATTGGATTACTTAAGGGGATGGCTCATCAAGAATTTGTTTATGTTGGACTTGAAGACGACCATATTGGAAAATAGGCAAACAGATTTAGGTAGTTTAAAATCAATTTATTATTTTATAATTACTACCAGCAGTGGAAAATTTTGTTTAAAAAGAAAAAATAAAATCAAATAAAAAGACAATTAAAAGAATCGTTTTTGGCATTGGAAAATAGGCACAAATTTTTCCGATTCTGATACCAATTTCGATACCCCCATCCCACCAAAAAAAAGTTCCGAGTCCTGATTCCAATTCCAATAATTGTCCCTATCCATGACAGGTGTTGCTTTCTTAGAGTCTCATACCATCAATATCTGCAACAAAGAAATGAAATTTTCAAGTCATGAATGCATAAGTTCAGTTATCATAACAATGCAATTTGTAATCCCCTCTGATCCATTTGGACAGAATAAAAAAAATAGGAGGCATTACTTTTGGAACGCTCCTTCAGGGATGGCAAAGTTTAGTGCTTTCTTCATTGTCAATCTTTTAAAGTGAAGCAGGTGTTTCCGATCCTATTAGGTTAGAAATTCTGTTTTTCACTTTTGCCTGACAGGGAGAGGCAAGAGGTTGCTGCACCAGCCTACATGTGTGGAATTACTGCGACAAACTCTTCCACATTCTTTAGTGATTAGAACAATTTGTGTCCTGTAGCAAACAGGATTGCAATGAACACCAGCAGGAGCAAATTATTGTGACTCGAGATTTTGAATACACGTCATTCCTGGTTTATCCAATCTGAAGCCAGATTTCAGTCAGGTGACAGAGTTTATAAAAGGTTAAACCGGCAAAGCTCTCTCTCTTTTTCGACCTAGATTTTGAACTGACAACAACTCCATGTTGTACGGACCTGTCCCCCCCCCCATCTCTCTTGAGAACAACACTCACCCAGCCTTTGGGTTCAGGGTTAAACTAAGACGTGTATACAAGCAAACCAACATGGCTATCTCCACCTGCGGTATACACATGAACTCTCTTTCTCATCTTACAGTATTGTTTCTAATCTTTTGTGACACACGTTTCTACTACTGACTTTAAGGAGACAAATAATACATCATAGCTAAGGACCATAACGTCAAACACACGCATGAACTCTTTCTCTTTCAACAGGCCTGTCTATTTATTCATCAACGTCTTTACACAGAAACCCTTTCTCTATACTAACCGTTTCTCTATACTAAACCTTTTCCAATACCGACCTATTCTCTATCCTAACCTTTTCCAATATTAACCCTTTCTCTATACTAAACATTTTCCAAGACTAACCTATTTTCTATACTAACCCTTTCTCTATACTAACCCTTTTCCAATACTTACCCTTTCTCTATACTAACCCTTTTCCAATGCTAACCCTTTTCCAATACTAACCCTTTTCCAATACTAACCATTTCTCTATACTAACCCTTTTCCAATACTAACCCTTTCTCTATACTAACCTTTTCTCTATACTAACCTTTTTCCAATATTAACCCTTTCTCTATACTAACCCTTTCTGTATACTAACCCTTTTCCAATAATAACCATTTCTCTATACTAACCCTTTTCCAATACTAACCATTTCTCTATACTAACCCTTTTCCAATACTAACCCTTTCTTTTATAATAACCCTTTTCCAATACTAACCCTTTCTTTATAATAACCCTTTTCCAATACTAATCATTTCTCTATACAAACCTACTAATGAATAAAGCTGTTTTGAAAAGTTAAAATAAGACTTATTTTCTTGTCTTTCTTATTCTACAGATTTTTCAGATTCTGATAGAATGATACCAACTTCCTGTGCATCGCTTATGACATTTTTTTCAGAATGAATGCGTTTCGCTTTTAATTTATCTGATTGCCCTATAGAACATTCACAGCAATAACTCGTCTGATGACAACCACTGTAAATAGTTTTGCTTCCTTACAATACGTGCATAAAACTAAACAGAAACTCCATAGACAGAGTTCCTTTACAAGAACTGCCCGCCTGTGGAGCACAATACTATGAGGTTGCTTCCCATCTGACTACAACGTGGTTGTTTTCAAGTCTAATGTAAACAAACTGTTGTTCAACTGTCCTCTCAAATAATCAAATTATGTCCATGTTCGCATTGCCTTAACTGGATCTTGTCATAACTTTTTGCTTGCTGCTCTACAATAAAATTCGATATGTATACACAGTTCCTATTTACAATGCCCCCCCCCCTCCGGGACAGAGTTAGACATCAGGGTCGTTTTTTAACGTGAAGAAAAAGAAACAAAAATAAAAATTGTCTCAGTCGTGAAGGAATTCTCCACTGACAGAACAAGAAATTGAAGTGGAGCATCTGAAGAACAGGGTATTTATTTGCTCCCTCACTGAGCAAATTAGGCACAAGGCCGATTTTTAATGTGAGGAGTGAAGGAGAAATGGGGACCAACTCCCCGGGAGTAGGGGAGCTGGATTGTGACAATTGTTATGAAGGGTTGCCCCTACATTGACCAAGGTCTTATATGTGAGGTTGCCCCCACATATGGCCTTTGCCTGCAATATCTGCCAGAACAGATACTACACTTTGAGGTATTTATTTGCTCCCCCACTGAGCAAATTAGGCACAAGGCCGATTTTTAATGTGAGGAGTGAAGGAGAAATGGGGACCAACTCCCCGGGGAGTAGGGAAGCTGGATAGTGACAATTGGTATGAAGGGTTGCTCCTACATTGACCAAAGTCTTAGATGTGGTGTTTCCCCCACATATGGTCTTTGCTTGCAGTATCTGCCGGAACAGATACTACACTTTGATCTTGTCCCAAAGATGGTATTTATTTGCTCCCCCACCGAGCAAATTAGGCACAAGGCCGATTTTTAATGTGAGGAGTGAAGGGAGGGGGAAGGGAAAAAGGGGGACCAGCTCCGGAGAGGTGGGAAATGGGAGCTGGTTAAAGGTCAGGCATGTGGGGTTGCCCTCTCATCTGGTCTTTGCTAGTCATAGCTAGTCATAGCTTGCAGTATCTGCCGGAACAGATGGTATTTATTTGCTCCCCCACCGAGCAAATTAGGCACAAGGCCGATTTTTAATGTGAGGAGTGAAGGGAGGGGGAAGGGAAAAAGGGGGACCAGCTCCGGAGAGGTGGGAAATGGGAGCTGGTTAAAGGTCAGGCATGTGGGGTTGCCCTCTCATCTGGTCTTTGCTAGTCATAGCTAGTCATAGCTTGCAGTATCTGCCGGAACAGATGGTATTTATTTGCTCCCCCACCGAGCAAATTAGGCACAAGGCCGATTTTTAATGTGAGGAGTGAAGGGAGGGGGAAGGGAAAAAGGGGGACCAGCTCCGGAGAGGTGGGAAATGGGAGCTGGTTAAAGGTCAGGCATGTGGGGTTGCCCTCTCATCTGGTCTTTGCTAGTCATAGCTAGTCATAGCTTGCAGTATCTGCCGGAACAGATGGTATTTATTTGCTCCCCCACCGAGCAAATTAGGCACAAGGCCGATTTTTAATGTGAGGAGTGAAGGGAGGGGGAAGGGAAAAAGGGGGACCAGCTCCGGAGAGGTGGGAAATGGGAGCTGGTTAAAGGTCAGGCATGTGGGGTTGCCCTCTCATCTGGTCTTTGCTAGTCATAGCTAGTCATAGCTTGCAGTATCTGCCGGAACAGATGGTATTTATTTGCTTCCCCACCGAGCAAATTAGGCACAAGGCCGATTTTTAATGTGAGGAGTGAAGGGAGGGGGAAGGGAAAAAGGGGGACCAGCTCCGGAGAGGTGGGAAATGGGAGCTGGTTAAAGGTCAGGCATGTGGGGTTGCCCTCTCATCTGGTCTTTGCTAGTCATAGCTAGTCATAGCTTGCAGTATCTGCCGGAACAGATGGTATTTATTTGCTCCCCCACCGAGCAAATTAGGCACAAGGCCGATTTTTAATGTGAGGAGTGAAGGGAGGGGGAAGGGAAAAAGGGGGACCAGCTCCGGAGAGGTGGGAAATGGGAGCCGGTTAAAGGTCAGGCATGTGGGGTTGCTCCCACATCTGGTCTTTGCTAGTCATAGCTTGCAGTATCTGCCGGAACAGATGGTGTTTATTTGCTCCCCCACAGAGCAAATTAGGCACAAGGCCGTTTTTAATGTGAGGTAAAAACCAGCTCCCCTTAAAGTAGGCAAAAAGGGGGCACTCTGGTTACCAAAAATAATAATTGTCCCAGTATAGAGGGTTTCCCCTCCATTGACTGGTACAAATTATCTTAAGTCCAGTATCTGCCGGAACAGATGGTATTTATTTGCTCCCCCACTGAGCAAATTAGGCACAAGGCCGTTTTTAATGTGAGGTAAAAACCAGCTCCCCTAAAAGGGGTCACTCTGGTTACCAAAAATAATAATTGTCCCAGTATAGAGGGTTTCCCCTCCATTGACTGGTACAAATTATCTCAAGTGCAGTATCTGCCGGAACAGATACTACACTTTGATCTTGTCCCGAAGATGCACAGTTATAATGCCTGCTATAATGCTACCTATTATTCAGTTTATTCCTCGTCGGCTTGAAAGTATTTATGGATCATTGAGCTGCAGCTAATATATTTTAATGTGGCAAGAATCGTCATAATAGAGTCTCAAATGCTTTCCAATCGTCCATGGCCACCAGCTCTAAAAATTGCCTGATCTATTCCCTGCTTCTTTTGTTCCAGTTCATTTGACTCGTTGGTCTAGTGGTCTTCACCAGTTTGCTGTTTTTGTATGTCATCGGAATACAGTTTCCTATTCCAATAACTTTTCCCCCAAAAAAACACAGGCTTGCGGAACTCTATTTCTGCTGACTGTTTTCTCCTTACTTTTAACCTTGGTCTTTTCAAAACTAAGGCGAATAGTTGTGATATGACAATTCTAAAAAATTTTCCGATTCCGATACAATTACCGATTCTGATGCTGATTCTCTTAAAATCTCTAAATATGTAGTTTTTTTTTGAATTTTTTTTTTTTTTTTTATCATTTTCTTTTCAAATTACCGTAAACATGCATGTATTATATTCATACATTTTTGCAAACGTAAAACATACATTTTTGGATGGAGAAATTTTCATTTTATTGGCAATTTAAAATCAATAAATATTCATAATTTTATCTTTTGTGCCAGCGTTGGAAAAATTAAGTTTTAAACAAAATGAAGCTAGAAGAAGAAAAAAAAAAACTATTAAAAGAATCCAGGTTATTAGTAATTGTCTGTATTTGAATAACAACATAGGTTTAACATTAACAAAAAACAACTAAGAATTGTCCTAGTGACATATGGCCGAGTGATCCTAGACGGTGTATCAAAGTTTACAGTTACCCAAAGGTGCTGAGTTCAATCCTAAACGAAGGCAGTGAAAAGTAACATTCAAAACAGAGAATCAGCAAGTATGTCCCAGAGCTTAGCTGGAGTCCGAACACGGTACCACCGTAATAATAATAAAGGGTTGGGTTCGAGACTCCTAACAAACGGTTCCTCAGTTCGATACAAAACACCTGATGAAGGCTGGAAGGCAAAACGGCCGAAACGTAGTGACTATAACAACCAAGATGAGGAGGTCAGTCCGACTATCTCAATAAATGAATCCAGGTTATTATTTTCCATATTATAAGTGTTGATTGAATTTGAATTTTAAATTGAAATACACATAAAATACATTTGAAAGCCGAATTACAATGCATAAAAATAAAATAAACAAGTATTAACTCGTTTAAAATGAATATATTATTAATATATTATTAATTTTAAACAAATAAATACTTGTTTATTTTATTTTTTTATGTATTGTAATTCGGCTTTCAAACATATTTAATATGCATTTCAATTTAAAATTCAAATTCAATCAACACAGAAAATACTACCCTGAATTTCAAATCACGTTACCAAACGCATTCTTCCAGCATTTCAAAAACAACACCATAGATAACAGCACGCAAACTCTGCAGTATTTTTCCCCCTCAATTTAACACCATGGCAAAGAAAAGAAATATAAAAAATTATAAAATTCTGACGAAGGAGTATAATTCCGAAATATATTCATTTTAAATTAGTTAATACTTGTTTATTTTTAAATTTTTTTATGCATTGTAATTTGGTTTTCAAACGTAATTTTATACGTATTTCAATTTAAAATATGAAAGGAATCGTTTTTGGCATCAGCAAATAGACACTAATTTTCCCGATTCCAATACCCACAAAAGTTACGATATTTCCAATTCCCGATTCTGATTAATCGTCCCAACTCAGTGGATAGGCATCTTCTGTCTTTGCGAGAATCATCTTTCATTCTTGTTAGCTCCTTACATCAAGCGGCTTCATGCCTTGTCTGCAGCGATTTCCATAAAACCAACAACAACAAAAAAACATCAATATTACAGAGAAACAGAGATAGATATAGAATGAATGTTATATTTAAATATATGATGAAAAACATTGACGCCATTTTTTTTCTTGGGCGTCATCACTTATCAAAGCCCGAAAGTCACTCAAGGACAAGGGTTAATGAATGTAAGGTGGTAATGTAGTAATCATTAATGGTGTAAATTGGGTACAATTTCCATTATTTATGGGGACGGCTCAACAAGAACTTGTTTACATTGGACTTGAAGGTTGCCATGTTGTATTCAGTCAGGAAACAGGCCAATGGATATGAAACCTATTTAAGAACACTCCCAGTTTACATAAAGTACATTCGTGTGAAATTAAAAAAAAAATTGGTCCAGCCGTTTTGGAGTCCATATGAAACAAACTCACACACACTCAAAATGCCTTTTATCTATATATTATATATACAGGCTCCTTCAGTCTTGAACAGACTAAGGATACCCATGAAGAGTTGCCTGCGCGTGAAACTTTTGTAGCAGTAGGTGCACAATCTCCAACCACACCTTTCCTGAGACGACATTGTTAAATACCAGTGGCAAGTGAAGTACAGGACGACTGGAAACAAATGCCAAGATAAGCGGAGAGCACATACAGTGCCTATGGTCACCCATCTGATACTAACCAGGCTCAACGTTAGCCTGGTTAGTATATTATATATATTTTTTTATATATAGGTAGAGATGTCTATTCTTAGCTTCCACTCCCATTTAGAGACTTACCTACGTGTTTTCAGTTGATCTGGAAAACTGTTATCAGTCTGACACTTAGCAAAGGGTTGGAAGGACCTTACTAAGCTGACCCCATTAGCATTTTGTTTGATTCTTTATTTTTTCTTTATTTTTAAAGATTCGTAGATTGTCCAATTCCCCATCAGTACTCCTGTATATTGTCTTTTGGTGAATAAAATTTAATTGAAACAAATGAGGATCTTTTAAAGTAGGATTAAATCTAAGGTGTGAATGTGGTATTTTGGTGATAATGTCTCGATTAGAGTAAGGCAAAGGTGCTTGTCAAAAAATAATAACATTTGACCTCCCCATACCCAAAACAAACAGAGGGTTATGCCTAAGTCAAAGAGAATTGTGCTATTATTTATTTTTATTATAATTTTATTTGTCTAAATTAATGAACCCTTTTGGTTGGAAACAAAGTGTAGTATTTGCTGTCTAGGCTTTACCATACAATGATTCGTTCTGACTTTTGGAATATGGTTCCCTTTTCTTTTTTTTTTTTTTTTTTTTACATAGGCATCACCACATTATCAAGGCCAAGAGGCCACTCAAGGATAAGGGTTAAAGAGTGTACAGTAGAAATTGGACGTTATAGTAATCATTAGTAATGAACATTTGGTAAAGTTGATAACTTATATGGAACGGCTCATCAAGAACTTATTTACGTTAGACTTGAAGACAACCATATTGTAGTCAGCCGGAAAGCAGGAAAACGGAAGACAATTCCACAGGCATGCAGTTCTAAGAAAAAAGCTTTGTTCATGGAATCTACGTTTAGGTTTAGGCACAGTGTTCTCTGGAGTTCTCTGATTCTTTTGGGCGTCTACAGCGTCGCGCCATGAGGTATATACTATATATTCTCTGCCGCGACCCTGTTCCCTTTGGAGTATATGATCTGTTGTCTACTCTCCAGAATGTAACAGTTGCTTCCGTTGCCTGCAGATTATTTCATGGTTCTTGTCCCAATGCAATACTTAAATATCGTCCTATTCTGCGACTGAACAGACCAAACCTGCAACGATATACATTTACAGTAGACTCTCTGCATAACCACACCTACACCCAAAACAAATAGAGGATCATGCCTAATTCAAAGAGAATTGTTGGGCTATTATTGATTTTTATTGTAATTTTATTTGTCTAAATCAGGGTTTCCCAACCTTTTTCAGCAAACGCCTAGTAAGAACACTTGGGGTCCTACTACCGCCCCCCTCCCTACACGCATCTTTACATAATAGCGTTAGTTGTATTGTTTGATAGCTGCATGGACTGGCGCATTGCATTCGACTTAGAACGCCGGCTCGTATTTCCAACTGAAATAACGTTAACGGATCAGCGTCCGGATATTGTCATTTGGTCCGTTAATTTGAAAAAAGTTTTTCTCGTTGAATTGACGGTTCCATTTGAGGAAAACTTTGACTGGGCACATCAGCGTCAGTTGGAAAGATATGAGAACCTACGAGAAGAATGTATCAGAAACCTACGAGAAGAATGTATCAGAAATGGCTGGAAAACTTGTATTTTCTATCGAAGTTGGATGCCGAGGTTTTATTGCGAACCCAACTTCCATGTTCTTTAATAAACTTGGTCTTTTCCCGCCAGACAAAAAAAACAAAAAACAAAAAAAAAAAACAAAAAAAAAAAACAGAAAGAAAATACATTCTAATTTATTCTGGTTCATATATTTTATTTTCTGTATTTTGTACTGAAATTAGTTTTGTACCTTTTGATGTTCGTACGAAATTACCTTTAATTTTTAATAAAAAGCAAGGCTAGCTCTATTGGAACGACGTCACGGAATCCAGCGTGAAAATCTTGCTTTTCGAATCCTGTCGCCAAGGAGAGTGGGCGTGTGCTTCATTGCCTACTGTGGACAAGGATTCCTGAGCCTTTCCTTCTGGAAGAACAACTCGGCAAGAAGAAAGCCCCGGGTTGCAACGAGGCAAAGTCTTCCTTATAACTTTGTAGAGGACCAGGATATATAAATCCTAATCCCGTTACAAAAGAAAATAATGAAACGGATGGAAAGAAGGAAACAAAAACTCAATTGATGGATAAGATAAACTTGTCGTTTATTTACTGTTGAAAGAATTAATGTTTTAGATATAACATGTGTTCATGTCCGCGCGGGTGTAACCATCGTTTGTTACGGGACTGGTGGTGTAGAAAGAAAAAGGAAATGTGTGTTCATCTCACTATCATTTGTTCGCGCATGGGAAGAGAAGTGAGTAATATAGTAAAAATGAGAATGATAGTCCAGCGTGTAGACAAAAGGTAGAGGGTTGACATCAGTTAGCAGTCAGCTACGCGAAGGTATTCTCAGGGACCAGTTGTATATATAGAAAGAGAAAGAGTGAGAATGTCAATCCAGTTCATGGAGAGAGAAAGCGTATAAAGTGTACGTACTGTCTGTTGGCTTTTTGTCCCACATAGTAGCAAGTGGTGTGAGGCACGCGCGTGCGCGCACCTGTCGAAAAGGCACGCTGTCGGTCTGTAGACCGCCCAGCTAGGAAGCTGGTCTCAAAAGGGCTGGAAACAGCTTGTCTCTTGCTTTTATACCTATTTCCAGTGGTCTTTTGCGCATGTGTGGGTTTCCTTTGAAAGGGGAAGTGACGTCGTCCCTGTGTGCTTACGTGTGCCCGTATGTATATGACAAGTAATATAGCTTGAAATGTGAACGCGTGTTTTTGTGTGAGACTAGAAAAGGCTCGCGCAACTTTTATATATGCAGCAACGATCTGTGCGTTTTCAAAGGATAGAAATCTGGAGCAATTTGGAAGCCTTTAAATTATCAGCTAAAAAGAACGAGCAAATGACTGTACAGTCTATCTTCGAACTTGTGGCTACGTTTCATAGAATTTATTGTGTGCATGATTTTGGAGGTACTCGTTCTTAATTTTCATATTAATGCTAGTCATTTGTTGAAGCAACGTTTATAATTTATGAACCATTTTTGTTGTTGTTGTTGTTGTTACTTGGCGTTTTTTGTTTTTGAATGCCTGCAAATGGGATAATTTATAACCTATTTTGTAAGTAAAATCTTTCTTCGTTTGAAGCAAGACCTCTTTACCCCCCCTTTTATTTTATCATTTTATTTATTTATTTATTTATTTATTTATTTTTTTTGCTAGCTCTCTTCTCACGTCGAATTTATCTGAAAACGAATAAATTTCCGACACTTGTAAATAAATCGTAATAGGATAATAGATCGTAATTAGTCACGTTTACCAGGCTCCAGGACTCAGTCGATAGATGAGAAATACTTGTTGAAATTGTGAATCAGAAATCAATCAGATTCAGGAAACACTTCAGAAGTTTTGTCGACATTACAGTGTATGATTCTTGGATTAATTCTTCCAATCAAAAATAAGTGTGACGCAATCAATTTCCTCATGAATTGTTAATCCCTAAGAAAATGAATTGAGAAACACCTAGTAATGTTACTAGAAGCTCTCAGTCTTTCACCGCCCCCCCCCCCCCCCAAAGGATCTCAGGGACCCCCTATATGATATATTTGGCCACTGCCCGCCTGAAGTCTCGTAACGCCCCACTTCCTGGTGGGCGGTACAAACCCTGCTGGGAAACCCTGATCTAAATAAATTAACCCTTTTGGTTGGGAACACAGTATAGTATTTGCCGACTAGGCCTTACAAGGCAATTATTCGTCCCCACTTGGAATACAGGTCCCTAGTGTTCGCCGGAGTTGACAAGACATTCTTTGATTCTCTTGGGTGTCTACATCATCGTGCCATCAGATATATTCGACATATTTTATTCCGCGACTCTGTTTCCTCTGGAGTATATGATCTGCTTGGATTAGATCTGCCGTATACTTGTTGCAGGACTAACGCGCTGGGATGTAACAGTTGCTTCTGCTGCCTGCAGATTATTTCATGGTTCTTGTTCCACCGCAATGCTTAAATACTGCCCTGTGCTGCAGTTGAACAGACCAAACCTGCAACGATATACATTTACATTAGACCCTCTGCATAATCACACCGGTGTTTGCTTAGAGATGTACCGCCAATCTCCTTTCGCATTGTGTTCTGCAGTCCTGAACGTACTGCCTCAGAATTGTGTGAATGAACATGTATCACTGACACATTTTCGGAGTTCTGTATTGGCTAACTATTGTGATGTACCTAAGTTTTGTGCATTCTCTAATTAGCTTAATAGCCTCTGTCTGTTGCTAACAGTTTTTATGACCGTAGCTTAATAAATGTAGGGAAAAAGTATATGTTGTGCAGCTGCACTTAGTGTGTTCTGCCCTTGGCCATTGAAGAAGTGTCTCTAGACCGAGACAATTTTTATTTTTTTGTTCCAATTTCAACCCAAAGTGCCCCTTTTTGAGGAGATGAATTTTACTCGCTTGAAAAACTGCCCTTGCGCCTAACTTTGCTTTCGGGAGGTGGAGGTTAAACAGGAAACTGGGATTTTTGCTAGGAACAAAGTGTAGTATCTGTTCTGATGCTATACTTAGTCTATTCTGTCTTCGATTAGTGGAGAATTCTTTCTAGACTGAGGCAATATTTATGTTGGTCATGTCCAGAGTACCCCTTTTTGAGGAGTTGGATTTCCCCCAACATTTAAAAGCGACCTTGTGTCTAAGTCTGCCCCCTCCGTGAATAGGCAAGTGAGTAGGCACAACAACGCCGACCACATAATCGTATAAAACAATAACACCATTTAATTGTTGGCACAAATTCAAATTCATTGTCGTCATTGAAAACACTAAATGACTTGCGTCAATACGTGAATATTTTTTACATGTTCATTTTTTTCTTGTTTTTGTTTAATTTTTTTTTCGTTTTTTTTCTTTTTCTTTTCTTTTTTTTTATTTTTGTTTCTACATTTTTCATTTTCTTTCTTTTTCTTTCTATTTTTTTTCTGTTTTTCTTGTTTCTTTTTTGTCCTTTTCTTTTCCTTTTCTTTTTCTTGTTTTTGCTATACACATTTTCTCTATTCTTTTCATATTTCTTTTTCTGTCTTTTTCCTTTAGTTCTATTTTCTTTCTTTTTCTTTTCTTTTTTTCTTGTTTTTATTTATACATTTTTCTCTTTCCTTTTTCTCTCTTCGTTTTCTTTCTTTTCTCTTTCTTTCTATTTTTCTTTCATTCTTTTTCTTTCTTTTCTTTTTATTCTTGTTTATGCATTTTTCTTTGCTTTTTTTTATTATTTCATTTTTCTTTCTATTTTCTTTTTTTTTTTTTCGCTTTTTTTTTTCTTTCTTTCTCATTTTTGTTTGTTTCTTTGTTTCTTTCTCCCGGGTGGGTATTATTGCCGTCTTGTTAACTTCTGCTGAACGTCACGAACCTGAAATTGCCAAGAAGCGAGGTGAGGAGAACTCTTAAGCGTTTTGATATTCCGCCAATTATCGTCTGCATTTTATTCTTTCCCTACTCAATTCGCGATGCTTCCTCGTTATTAAAGTGAAAATCGAAAGTTGAAAATTAATTTTCATTAAAAGCCAATGCTATCTACTTAATTGTCAAGTCGCAATTACTTGAATATTACCGCATTACTAAATTAGGTGAAACTTGCGGAGAATGCTCTGTTTTTAAGGTTGTTGTAAAAATGGAACGGAAATTTAAAGTTCGTTCCGTTTTATTTATTTATGTATTTATTGTGCCCCTCAAACGCAAGTAATCGAAAGACTAACATCCAACAATCGTACTTTATATATATATATATATATATATATATATATATATATATATATATATATATATATATATATATATATATATATATATATATAAGTCCAACTCATTGTTCACGTTGAAAATATCGACTTATATTGGTCTTCGGGTATGCTTACAACGAATAAACACCCCCAACCTCCCAATATTAAAAACGGCTTTCGGAATGGACACTCCCAACCTACCCATGTTAAGAACGGCTTTCGGAATAGACACCCCAACATTGTCAGTATACCCGAAAACCTTTGAAAGTTGACATGTCGAATGTGAACGATGAGTTGGACGTAATGTAAAAATGTGCCGAATTTAAAACAGAACGAAATTTAAATTTCCATTCCATTTTTACAACAACCGTAAAACAGAGCATTCTCCGCAAGTTTTACCCTAAATTAAAAAAAAATGTACTTTCATGATTTCACGATTCATTAATATCCGCCATTAATTGTAATAAGACAGGCATCAGTTATTTCCCCCTGACTTCATGCTGTTTATTTAAGCCTACTATGCAATTTATTTTGAAAACTATTTTCATTAATGATTAATTTTGTACCTGATCGTTTTACGTAATTTTTGGTTATCTTACTAATCTCGACATGACAATTAAGATAACATTGGTTTTAATTGAAATATCCTGCCTTGATATAGTTCAAAATAGACTTCGTAGCCTAGTAGGGGATGCCCTTTTCTCTTCCCTGCAACGTCTTTCTCACAGAAGAGATGTTGCAAGTTTGTCTTTGCTTTATCGCTATTTTCACGGCAAGTGCTCGACTGAGCTCCAATCTATAGTCCCTCCTCTCCAAACTTCCACAAGAAACACTCGTCTAGCCGAAAACACTATCAATAATTCCCCCACTCTTTATCTGTGCGTAAACCTAAACGTAGATTCCATGAACAAAGTTTCTTTCTTAGAACTGCACGCCTGTGGAACTGGCTTCTATTTTCCTGCTTTCCAGCTGACTACAATATGGTTGTCTTCAAGTCCAACGTAAACAAGTTAAAAAATTTACTGAATTTCCATTACTAATGATTACTATATTGTCCAATTTTACTACTGTATACTCTTTAACCCTTAGCCTCAAGTGGCCTCTGGGCCTTGATAAGTGGTGATGCCATGCCTTTGTAAAAAAAAAAAAAAAAAAAAAATTCGCCAACAACACGTTTACCAACCATTGCAGTTGAACCTGGGAGCCAATTACGGTGTCATAGTTATACTTACCCTGTTTGATTTCTACCAGAAGAAAAGTAAATAACCTTGGCAGTATGTGGCAAGAGCGTTCATCCATCACTCATATTATCTTACCCGAGCCATGGCTTGTTGTTGGCTACGTCATGACACGTCATATGAAATAGACGCTGCTAGTCAATTTAGCGACACCGCCCAGTTACATTCCACGATCTTGTTTGTTTCGTTCCAATATTGTTTTTAAATATAATAAATAAGAATATTCGTAAACTCGTCAGTTTTTTTTTTTTGCATGAAAAATTGAAAACTGTGAATCGCTCTTCCATATTTAAAATTCATCACTTGTTATTCCCCCTATTCATTAATAACCTTTGCAAAATTAGAGATCAAAATAAACCTTGTAATGGCTACAATTTACTATTAATCGTCAAAAATCGTAAGAAATTAAATTATTAATATATATTGATCAAGTACTATATATACATGTACATATATATATAAATACACACATATATAAATATATATAAATGCATACATATATATATATAAATACATACATATATAATAATTGTCTGTATATACATATATATATAAATTATTTATTTTTTTTTTTTTACACAGTGATCACCACATATCAAGGCCCGGAACCCACTCAGAGATAAGGGTTATTGCAAGTACATTACGTTAGTGTGGAGATTTGATGAAGTGTTTACTTAAGGGGGCGGTTCATTAGGAATTTGTTAGCATTGGACTTGAAGACATCCAAGTTGTAATCGGGTGGGAAGCAGGCAGACGGAACAGAGTTCCACAGGCGTGCAGTTGTAAGAAAGAAGCTTTGTTCATGGAATCCGCGTTTTGATTTAGGCACAGATATAGAGTGGGGGAAATTTTTCACAGTGGATTCAGCTAGACGGGTGTTTTTCGTGAAAAATTGGCGAGGGGGGACCAGAGATTGAAGTTCAGACGAGCACCTGCCATGGAAATAACGATAAAACAAGGATAGGCTCGCAACGTCTCTTCTGTGGGAGAGGGATTGCAGGGTAGAGAAAAGGGCATCCCCCACTAAGCCACAAAGTCTATTTTGTACTCTGTCAAGGCAGGATAGGCTGTTTTTAGCAGCTCCTGCCCAGATATGGCAACAGTACTCCATCCTTGGACGTACTTGGCTTTTATATAGATAGAGAATTGCATCAGTAGTGAGATACATACATATATATATATATATATATATATATATATATGTATATATATGTATATATACATATATATATATATGTATACATACATATATATATATGTATACATACATATATATATATGTATACATACATACATATATATATATACATACATACATATATATACATACATATATATATAAATACATATATATATATAAATACATACATATATATATATAAATGCATATATATACATACTTATATATATATAAATACATATACATATATATAAATACATATATATATAAATACATATATAGATACATATATATATATAAATACATACATATACATATATATATATATATATATATATATATATATATATATATATATATATATATATATATATATGTGTGTGGAAATGCGACACTTGTAAACGAGTGCTTTTGTCAAAAGCTGGCTACGTCGACCACCTTAAGTCGCACAAAATTCCTGTTCAGACCAACTTTGCACCTGTTAGTCCGAACCAAACGATCTGTTAAATATGCAGCAAAGTTTGCAAGTCTACTGCTGATTTGAGAAGACATGTAATTGTTCATAGGAATACCCTTCAACCCCCAGAGGAAGTCAACTCAGTGGAAATTGCTCAATTTGTATGTCACATCTGCTTCAAGATGTGCAAATCTGCGTCGGGAGTGCAGAATCACCTGAGATGGCATCGACAATGAGATTTGGAGAACTCAATGTGACGGCGATCATCTGGATAGATGCAGCAATCATATATATATATATATATATATATATATATATATATATATATATATATAAAAAGTACTTGATCAATTTATGTGATTTTGGAAATATGACATTACCATTCCGTGACTGGCAACATAAAGATTTTCCTGTATTTTTTAAAATTATTTTTAATTATATTTTTTTTAATTAGGTTGAATTCTGCACTTGTACCTAATTTTTATTTCACATCATGAATCATCAAGTGCCTTATAGCGGTATTGACGGCTACGGCTCTCTCTCTCTCTCTCTCTCTCTGCATTCATGAATTCATTGTTGCTCATTGTTTTTGATATTGCCCAGGTGTTCAGAATGCCAACGTAAGTTTATTGCTGTCGTCCTCTGCTTATTCTACCCACTTTGCACCTTCCATCAGATGTGATCTAGTATCCCAGATATTTGAATTTATTAACTTGTTAACTGGTACATCGCGACATTGTAGCTTGCATGCTGGAGCTTGCGTGTTCTTGGATACTGTCATGCTTACCGTTTTTGAGATATTTAAAGCAATTCCTTTAATTTCACTTGCTTTCACCACAGTATCCAGCAGTTGTTGGAGGGTCTCTTCAGATTGTGCCATCTGCATATCTAAGATGGTTAATGTCGTGTCCACCCGAACTTATTCCTTCGATGTCCTCAATTTCTCTCAGCATGTTTTCGCTATAGAGGTTGAATAAACAGACTCTTGGTGGACTCCTCTTCTTATTACTGTTTCCTTACTGTGCTCGCCATCTATTCTAACTGTCGCCTTTTGTCTCCAATAGAGATTGCTTAGAATGTCTTGTTTATTTAGCATTTTTAATTTGTCGTCATGTCTTACTTTATCAAAGGCTTTTGAGAAATCAGTAAAACAAAAGTCGATGTCTTTCTGCATTTCTATACGTCTTTCTGTCAACATTTTCTTTGTGAATATGGCATTTGTTGTTTTCGTTGTCTGCAACAAATCAAAATTGCACTTCTGATATTTCAGATCATATTTTGTCTCGCAGTCTCATCATTAGTATTTTCAATAAGAGCTTCAATGTTGCGCGAGCCTTTTCTAGTCTCACACAAAAAAAAAAAACGCGTTCACATTTCAAGCTATATTACTTGTCATATACATACGCACACACAAACATACGCGCCCACGTCCACACACGTACACATATTCACGTTCGCGTGCATACACTCACATTCACGTGTATATACACACACGCTAATGTACACACATGTACTCACACACGTGCACATGAACACACACATGGACGACGTCACTTCCTTTCAAAGGAAATCCACACATGCGCAAAAGACCACCGGAAACAAGTATAAAAGCAAGAGACAAGCTTTTTCTAACCCTTTTAGGCCCAGCTTTCGAGCTGGTCGATCTACGGACCGACCGCGTACCTCACGCCCTTTACTACAATGTGGGACAAAGGCTAACAGACCATACGTACACATTCTCACTCTTTCTCTCTCTATCTACTACTGGTCCCTGAGAACACCTTCGCGTAGCTAACTGACGTCAACCCTCTATCCTTTTCTTTGTCTACACGATGGACTGTCATTTCTCGTTCTATTACATTACTCACTTCTTTTCCCACGCGCGAACAAACGATAGTGACCTGAACTTGAGATTAACGCACATTTGCTTTTCTTTCTAACACACCAGTCCCGCAACGAACGATGGTTACACCCGCGCGGACATGAACACATGTTATATCTAAAACACTCATTCTTTCAACAGTAAATAAACGACATTTATCTTATCCATCAATTGAGTTTGTTTGCTTCAATTCCATTTGTTTCATTATTCTTTTGTAACGGGATTAAGATTTATATATCCTAATCCCCTACAATGTATAGCTCATCAGACTAATCGTTCTGTGACATTCATCGTCGGTTGTTCCAGCTTTCTCGAGGAGTGTGATGAATGTGGAGATAAGCATATCTGTAGGAATCTTTCTAATCTCGTAGATGTTATTGAGAACCATTAATGCCTATTTTATTAAGTGTTTTATACGTTTCCACTGGTATAGAGTCTGCTTCAACAGCCTTTCATTTGTTCTTTTCTCTGATAGCATTTTCAACTTCTGCCTCTAAGATCGGTGGTTGTTCTATCGGTTTGGTAATCTCGGTCTGCTTCCTCTGTCGTCATAAAAGAGGTCTTCAATATATTCTGCCCGTCTGTTCAGTATGTTTTATCCATCAGGATATTTCAATAAAATACAAAAAAAAAAAAAAAAAAAAAAGTGAATTCGGCATCATATGAACAAAAGCAAACAGTTTGTCGGAGGTAGGACATTAATAAATGAAAGAATAACAGAATCTGTCCGTACAAATTTAATTCATTTTATTGACGATAAATGGTTGAAAATTGGAAGTTCAGAATCTTTTTTTAATTTTTTTTTTACATTTTCACCCCAAACAAGGCACATTGCCACTTTGGTGTAGGGAGCTATTATCAGGGGCAACAACTACTGGGGTACTATGTTGGGATTTGGGCAGCAAGATGTCGGTTCACGTTACACTTGAACTTCTGCATGTCAGTACAGTTGGGGAAGCAGTGGCCTGGAATGGAATTCCAGAGTTTAGCGGTTCTGGGGAAGAAACTACTGGAGTAGAAAGATCTTTTACATCTAGGGATCTCTACTGTGTGGGGGTGGGATTTAGCTGCCTGTTGCGTTTGCTGAGGGTGTCATGGGGGCACAAGTGTCTGCAGTTTTCCAGAACATTCACCATTAAAATACTTGTAGAACAGGCAGAGGGATGCAACGTTTCGTCGATGGGACAGAGGCTGAAGCTTAGATGCCAATCAGATTAGCGACTCTCTTTTGAACCCTGTCAAGGAGCGAGAGACTAATAGCAGATGCGCCAGCCCAAATGTGACAGCAATACTCCATACATGGGCGAATGGTTGCCTTATAGAGGTACAGGATACTTTCGGGTGCTAGCAGTTTTCTAGCACGGTAGAGAGAGCCTACCTTCTTCGCAGCGGCCCTGGCAATGCTTTCAATGTAATTGTTCCAACACATGTTTCCTGTGAACGTTAGGCCAAGCAGTTTGAAAGATGTATTCTCAGATAAAGAGTCACTGGTCATTGCTATTGATGGCAGAGAAAGTTTCTTGTAATTATTGAAGGAAACCAGTTTAGTCTTGGCAGCATTGAATGTGACCATCCATTTTTGTCCCCCATTCAACTACAGATTGGAGGTCATCCTCTAGTGTTTTTGCCATTTCTTTACATATATGTTCATTTGTTTTCCTGTCGTGTCTGTTATAGAGTGTGGTGTCATCAGCATATATACCCATCTCAGAGGCAATTTTGTCGGGGAGGTAATTAATGAATATTAGGAACAATAGAGGTTCAAGGATAGACCCCTAAGTCACTTCCGCATTTATATCCATAAAAAAATAAGAAAAAAAAAAAAAGAAATGGCACTTGTGGATTTTAGTTTATGTGGACAATTTTTAGCGCTTCCTCACTATTAGGACCAAATTTTATTGTCGATAAATGGAGTTTTCAGATTAAAAAAAAAAACTAATGGTTTCTACTGATTTTATTTTATTTTTTTTTTTGTCAATTCTAATAAATTACAATGGTAGCTTCGAAATTATGCAGTCGAAATTATCTGAATATTATTGAATTATTTAAAAAAACTTTAATCGTGTTAGCAGGTGAAAAATTGCAGCCATCTTGTTTTCTAAAATAAATCGAAACGGAAATTACCTCCCTTTTGAACTCTCCTGTGTCTTACATAAGCAAATACGATCGTTTTCTTCAAATTCTATTTTCTATTTTCTTTAATAAATAATTTTCTACCTTATCGATTTTCGTAATTTTTGGATATAATCATCTTAAAAATATGAGGAATACGTAGATACTATTGTTTACATGTGAAATTCAGTTTTGCGATTTCTGAAATTTCGTTCTGATAATGTAGAAGCACCCATTTTTTTAAATTTTTTTATTTTTTTAGATGTTTACTCAGAACAGGGTAAGAAAATTAAAAAAATTTCTACTAAAACAACGTTTCTTAACCGGAAGGCCTTTGAGTCATTTTTTTTTTTTTCTTCCACCCCAAACCGAAGTCACAATATCAAAAAACTAGAGGGATTTTGAACTTTGCGCCCATAGCTTATGAGAACGCCGGGAAAATGCAATTCAAATGCAGAAAATTGCAGTGTATAAATAAAACGACAAAATTTCAGCCATGATAAAAAAATCATTTATTTGTATATATATATATATATATATATATATATATATATATATACAGTCGAACTTTTAGATAGAAAATTAATTGGTTCTGGCTTGGTTTTCATATCCTGAATTTTTTGTAAAGCGTTTTACATGTTGACAAACCCGACAGGCTGCTAAATCCCACCCTCACACTCAAGAGATTCCTAGATGTAAAAGATCTTTCTACTCCAGTAGTTTCTTCCCCAGTACTGCTAGACTTTGGAATTCCATTCCAGGTCCCTGCTTCCCCAACTGTACTGACGTGCAGAAGTTCAAGTGCAACGTGAACCGACATCTTGCTGCCCAAATCCCTACATAGTACCCCAGTAGTTGTTGCCCCTGATAGTAGCCCCCTACACCTAAGTGGCAATGTGCCTTGTTTGGGGTGAAAACGTAATAAAAAAAAAAAAAAAAAAAAAAAATCGCCCCATGTAAGCCCCATGAAAAGACTGAATTTGGTAATAATGGCAACAGCAGAAGGAAATAAGAGCTAAAAAAACATTAAACAACATCTGAACTTTTGGTTGAAGTGGGAGTGCGGGGGGGGGGGCGTGCGTGTTAAGACACTCGGTAAAGGGGGCCACGGGTCATCAAAGGTTGAAAAACTATGTCCTAAAATCTTAAAGTTTTGTGTTACAATCCTCACGGTGTTGTTTCAACGTCCAATTAACAATCTCATTAAACCCTATCCTTGAGTGGCCATTGGGTCTTGATAAGCAGTGATGCATTAGTACATAAAAAGAAATATGATTTCTTAAAACTAAAATTTGTAAAACATGTAGGCACTTGTGCATTTTAGTTTTTTTTTTTTTTTTTTTCATTTTAAAAAATTGTCACTCGGAACAAGGGGAGACAATTCGAGGAATTTCTTTTAAAATGTACAAGGGTTCTATAGTCGATAAATTGATTTTTTTAATATATCGTTTTAAGCAAAAA
Organism: Euprymna scolopes; assembly: GCF_053919585.1. NCBI lineage: Eukaryota > Metazoa > Mollusca > Cephalopoda > Sepiida > Sepiolidae > Euprymna > Euprymna scolopes. The sequence goes on along the minus strand of NC_136506.1, from coordinate 85,934,002 downwards.
CAATATTATGTACAAAAATTACGAAAAATCATCACTACTATTGTTTTTAGTAAAAAATTTTCATCGCTATAGACAACAAACATTGCAGCCATGACACAAGTAATCTAGAATATATATATATATATATATATATATATATATATATATATATATATATATATATATATATATATATATACATACATTTTTCATTACATTTTTACCTCAAACAAGACACAGTGCCACTTTGATGTATAGGGCTACTGTCAATACTGTCAAGGACGTAAGTTGCAGGGATACTATGTAGGGAATTGCACAGCAATATGTCTATTCACATTACACTTGAACTTCTGCATATCAGTACAATTGGGGAAGCAGGAACCCGGAAGGGAGTTCCAAAGTCTAGCAGTTCTGGGGAAGAAACTATTAAGAGTATTAGGCTTTCTTACATCTAGGGATTTCTACTGTGAAGGGGTGGGATTTTGCTGCTTGTCGGGTTTGACGGGGGTATTTGCATCGAGGGAGTACAAGAGCTTGTAGTTCGTTGGAGCATTCGCCATTAAAATACTTGTAAATGTTATGTCCTCTGTGTGCAGCCTCCTACTGCCAACCATATGACGTCTAGGAAAAATGCGATTTTACCCAATTTTCCATAAAAATTACTTTTAACTAGAAATTAAAAAAAATTCTTTTTTTTCCTCCATTTTCCCCCAAACAAGGCACAGAGTCACTTTGATGTAAACGGCTACTATCGGGGACATAAGTTGCAGGGATACTATGTAGGGAGTTGAGCAGCGAGATGTCTGTTCGCATTACACTTGAACTTCGGCATGTCAGTACAGTTGAGGAAGCAGGAACCTTGGAGGGAGTTCTAAATTCTGGCAATTCTGGGGAAGAAACTATTAGAGTAGAAGGCTTTCTTACATCTAGGGATCTCTACTGTGCAGGGGTGGAACTTTGCTGCTTGTCGGGTTTGTCAGGGGGTATTTACGTCTAAGGGCTACAAGGGTTTGTAGTTCGTCGGAGCATTCGCCATTAAAATTCTTGTAGAACAGGCAGAGGGATGCAACATTATGTTGATGGAACAGAGGTTGAAGCTTTGATGACAGTTTAGGACTTATACGGTTAGCAACTCCCTTTTGGACCCTGTCTAGGAGCGAGAGACTAGTGGAGATGCACCAGCCCATTTAGAGATACAGGATACTTTCAGGTGTAAGTAGCTTTCTAGTACGGTAGAGAGAGCCCACCTTCTTTGCAGCAGCCTTAGCAATGCTCTCAATATATTTGTTCCAGTACTCAGAAAGACACTCATTCATTTACATATGTTTTATTTAAATACGTTCGTTTTATTACTTACATTAAAAAGTTTTGCGTAAATAGAAAAAAGTTTGTTCTTTTTATTTTTAATCCTTAAAAGTTTTGTAAATATTTAATATTAAAGAAAAGGTTTTGTAGATATATATTTTTTCTTTTAAATCTTGCTCGCGAACATTCAAATATGTCTGCTATTTTACCTGTTTACAAGTTTAGAAACACCCAACGGCAATGTCAAGGTCGAACAAACACCTAACGGCAATGTCAAGGTCGAACAAACGGTGCTCCTTGAATTATTCGCTTATTTTTGTCGTCTGTTAAGGGGTATCTAATCTTTACTTGATCCGTTTTCTTTTCTTTTCTTTTTTGAAACTATCCTCTTTTTTTTTTTTTACATAGGCGTCACCACTTATCAAGGCCGATAGGCCGCTCAAGGATAAGGGTTAAAGAGTGTAGAGTAGTCAAAAGGACAATATAGTAATCGATAGTAATGGAAGTTCGGTAAATTTGTTAACTTAAGTGGAACGGCTCATCAGAAACTTGTTTACGTTAGACTTGAAGACAACCATATTATAGACAATTGGAAAGCAGGAAAACGGAAGACAATTCCACAAGCGTGCAGTTCTAAGAAAGAAGCTTTGATCATGGAATCTACGTTTAGGTTTAGGCACAGATAAAGAGTGGGGAGGAATTATTGATAGAGTTTCTTGTGAAAGTTTGGCGAGGGGGTGGGGAACATTTTTTTTTTTTTAAATTATTTGACAAAATTTGAACTTACGGAATACTTTTGGCACTTCTTCGTTGTAATAGCGAAATTCGAAATATTGAATTTCATTAAAAAAAATGTTGAACTTTGCTAAAAAAAAACCGGGGAGTTTAAATCGTAACAAGGGAGGGAATTATTTTCTGAAAAATTTGAAAATCTTAGGCCAATTTAGCAAAATTTAATTTTTGCTGATTGTCTTGGAAAATTGTTTTCATTAATAATTGATTTTCTAACTTATCGTTTTTCGTAATTTTTCGATATGTTCATTACTGCGACATTACAATTAAGCCTGTTTAGTTATCTCCCATTGCATTATTGGTTTTGCTTGCAGTTCAATATTTCGACTTTCACTATTATAGCGAACACAAAACTTCTTGAATTTCCGAATAGACATCTTCAAAAATTAAACCGTTGTCCTCAAAAACTAAAATGTATAAATTCGGACAATTTCAATATTTTCAACATTTTTTTCTCACACTCTTGTTTTCTGTAAAAAAAAAAGAAAAAAAGAAAAAAAAAACTTCCCTAAAACCGGTTCTCCCCAAAAAATTTTTCTCAAAAATAAAAACCTAAAAAGAGTATAAAATTTTTTTATATAATTTTAATATGAACTCGAATTGTTAGAATGCATTAAAATATTTAAATTTGAAGAATTAAATCTTTTTAGCTCAGTAAAAGCTCAAATATATAAAAAAAAAAATTTTTTTAAGGATAAATGTATAAACGTGCTCTCCTTGACTAGGGGAGATAACTCTACCTTAATTGTAAACAATTGTTTCCCTTTAATTCTAATCTTTATTTCTATTTAAAGGAGTGTTTCTTAAAAATATTTATTTGATTTCCCCCCCAAAAAAAAATTTTGATTTCAGTTAATGTTCTATTTATAGTGAATAATTCACATTAACGTTAAAAAAAAATTTTTTTTCGCAAAAACCAACAAAGCAAAAAAAAAAAAAGTTAAAAAAAGAATAAACAGCGCCACTGGAATTCCATTCCAGGATCATGCTTCCCTAACTGTACTGACATGCAGAAGTTCAAGTGCAACGTGAACCGACATCTTGC
>NC_136506.1:85923381-85925881 GCF_053919585.1 Euprymna scolopes | reverse complement strand
AACAAGAGTCGGTAATGGTACTCAAAGAGAGCAAATTATATTTTATTTATTCTTTATATTTTATTTATCAAATTTTCCAAATTTTCATTACTAATGATTACTATATTGTCCAATTTCTAATGTACCATCTTTAACCCTTATCCTTGAGTGGCCTCCTGGCCTTGATAATGTGGTGATGCCTATGTAAAAAAAAAAAAAAAAAAAAAAATGTAAATACAGTCATATCTTGCTACGATGTGCAGACCGTTTCAATCATATTTGATTTCATTGGCAAGAAAAATTAAAATACAAAAATTTAAAAAGGTTCCAAACCTTTTCCAATTTTGAAGAGAGAAATAATGCCATAACTGGCAATAAGCGAAAGGAAAACTTTAATTTTTGCCTTTTGCCAGTCATGGCATTATTTTCTCCTCAAAATTTGAAAAGGTCTGGAACCTTTTAAATTTTTGTATTTTAATTTTTCTTGCTTGATAAAATCAAATATGATTGAAACGGCCGGCATATCACAGCAAGATATGACTGTATTTACATAAAGAATAATATATACGTATATGTATGTAGGTATGTGTGTATATATATATATATATATATATATATGTATGTATATATGCATATGTATGCATGTATATATATATGTATGCTTTAGTCAGATCATGTCATATGCTACTGGTACTATGTAATCCAGTACTACCTGCCTCATGGTCGGGTCACCGGCGACTAAACTGGTTCCCTCACCAGACTTGTTTGTTGAGGAGGGTGGCTAGTCTCCCTGAAGGATTAAAAACAAGACCTTCCAAGGGGCGAATGAATCCTTTTTTTAGTGTCAACGGCAAACTAGCACCGTGTGTGTTTGTGTGTATGTATGTGTGTACTGGGGTGGAGAGGGCTCCCGTAAGCCATGGTGAAGGCAACCTTTCTAGGAGAAGCATATCTCTGATTTGAAAAACCATAAAGCGGGAGACCAGTAACCGCATTAAGCTGGTCTGTAGTTTAACTTGTTGCTGGCTATCTTGCTCTTCCCTACTTACCTAAATGTGCCCCATACACATAAAAGTCGATTAACAAACCAAAAGGAGTTTCTTTCAGCGTCTGGTGTAGACAGAAATCACATTTAAAGAAAAAATAAACAAAAAGCTCTTCACGTCCATATCACCGAAATTAAGTGCCTGCTGATTGGTCAAAGAAAACGTTCTTAGCCAATCAGATGGGTTTATTTTAGAATATAAAGAAAGTAATTCATCGTTATAATAGACAAAGGGCAGATAATTATTATAGAAGAAAAAAGGGGGATAACCATTTTTTTATAACATGAATAAATATATTTATTTGCTATTATATGATTATCATACTCGTCTTTACTCATAAACCCTAGCTGCACGTTTGTCAGTTCTGTTTTAGTCATCGCCTTGGTTCAGGAGGATATCTGTAAACTATTTTTTTAAAATGTTTCAGATGTATAAATAAATAAAAAAAATATTCATTTTGGTACTTTCGCATTTAATATATCTGTAGCACACTGAAAAAAAAACGATGTTGATAAATAAATAAAATTTCTGAGAAGATAAATATGTTTTTTAATCAGCCATTTTGTTAGACTTGTAAAATTTTCTACGAATAAAGAATCACTTGGTTCATTTGGGTTTGTGGTTTACCTTATTCATTGAAAATTCTGAAGCGTTTCACATATCTTTTTCTTTTTTTACTAATGAGTCTTCATTAATCAAGGCCCAAAGCCACTCCAGGATAAAATTTAATGAGATTTTCACTTTAACTATCCAGAATATTATAAGATGATTGAAAACAATGAATGGAATAAACAAAAATTTATGAGTTAGGAGCATGATTTGAATATGTCCATATTGCAATCTGATAATGTGTTCTGCAGATGGAAAATCTCAGAAAGAAACTTTGTTTATGGAATATTGGTACAGTAAAGAAAGACTAGCAAAATTGAGTTGGCAATCTAGTGGGCGAGAAGAAGATCTTTTCTGTAGGAAAGGAGAAGGTAATTCATCATCTTAATAGTCTATAGAAAAAGGTTACCTCCCCTTTTTATCTCCTAAAATTTGCCCTTTGTCTATTAATAGTTATGAAATACTTCCTTTGTCATAGAACAGATCTTATTACATTATAAAAGGTTACCTCTCCTAAATACCCCCTTTTTTTACTTTTTAATCACGATTCTATAATAATATATACGAAATCTGGACAAATTAAAATATTGTATTTAAGCGTATTTTACGATCGGGCAAAGCCGGGCGCTGCTCTCCACATCCGCTAGTTTGGCATAAACTCCAAAGGTTTCAAATGTGTAACTGAAGAATTGAAACAGTGTATCGCCACTAAAACAGCCAAAATTAAATGTTACATTGAATGTTACAAGTTACAGAATTGAGCAGTATCAGCGGAACTTCTTTTGAATCAACTGGGAAAAATTGAAAGCGGGAAAGACGTTCTAACTGATGATGATCAACCGCGTGCATTCTGGAAAGACATTTTG
>NC_136506.1:85903381-85918381 GCF_053919585.1 Euprymna scolopes | reverse complement strand
TTATACGAGATGCCTTAAAAAATTAATTAAAAATTATGTATACGAGATGCCTTAAAAAAATTAATTAAAAATTATTTATACGAGGTGCCTTAAAAAAATTAATTAAAAAATATTTATACGAGGTGCCTTAAAAAATTGATTAAAAATTATTTATACGAGATGCCTTAAAAAATTAATTAACAATTATTTATACGAGGTGCCTTAAAAAATTAATTAAAAATCATGTATACGAGATGCCTTAAAAAATTAATTAACAATTATTTATACGAGGTGCCTTAAAAAATTAATTAAAAATTATTTATACGAGGTGCCTTAAAAAATTAATTAAAAATTATTTATACGAGGTGCCTTAAAAAATTAATTAAAAATTATGTATACGAGGTGCCTTAAAAAAATTAATTAAAAATTATTTATACGAGGTGCCTTAAAAAATTAATTAAAAATTATGTATACGAGATGCCTTAAAAAATTAATTAAAAATTATGTATACGAGGTGCCTTAAAAAAATTAATTAAAACATATTTATACGAGGTGCCTTAAAAAATTAATTAAAAATTATGTATACGAGATGCCTTAAAAAATTAATTAACAATTATTTATACGAGATGCCTTAAAAATTAATTAAAAAATATTTATACGAGGTGCCTTAAAAAATTAATTAAAAATTATTTATACGAGGTGCCTTAAAAAATTAATTAAAAATTATGTATACGAGATGCCTTAAAAAAATAATTAAAAATTATTTATACGAGATGCCTTAACAAATTAATTAAAAAATATTTATACGAGATGCCTTAAATAAATTAATAAAAAATTATTTATACGAGATGCCTTAAAAAATTAATTAACAATTATTTATACGAGGTGCCTTAAAAAAATAAAAAATTATGTATACGAGATGCCTTAAAAAAACTAATTAACAATTATTTATACGAGGTGCCTTAAAAAATTAATTAAAAAATATTTATACGAGGTGCCTTAAAAAATTAATTTAAAATTATGTATACGAGATGCCTTAAAAAAATTAATTAAAAATTATGTATACGAGATGCCTTAACAAATTAATAAAAATTATTTATCCTAGGTGCCTTAAAAAATTAATTAAAAATTATTTATCTGAGGTGCCTTAAAAAATTAATTAAAAATTATTTATACGAGATGCCTTAAAAAATTAATTAAAAATTATTTATACGAGATGCCTTAAAAAATTAATTAAAAATTATTTATACGAGGTGCCTTAAAAAATTAAGTAAAAATTATTTATACGAGATGCCTTAAAAAATTAATTAAAAATTATTTATACGAGATGCCTTAAAAAATTAATTAACAATTATTTATACGAGGTGCCTTAAAAAATTAATTAAAAATTATTTATACGAGATGCCTTAAAAAATTAATTAAAAATTATTTATACGAGGTGCCTTAAAAAATTAATTAACAATTATTTATACGAGGTGCCTTAAAAAATTAATTAAAAATTATTTATACGAGATGCCTTAAAAAATTAATTAAAAATTATTTATACGAGATGCCTTAAAAAATTAATTAAAAATTATTTATACGAGATGCCTTAAAAAATTAATTAAAAATTATTTATACGAGATGCCTTAAAAAATTAATTAAAAATTATGTATACGAGATGCCTTAAAAAATTAATTAAAAATTATTTATCTGAGGTGCCTTAAAAAATTAATTAAAAATTATTTATACGAGATGCCTTAAAAAATTAATTAAAAATTATGTATACGAGATGCCTTAAAAAAATTAATTAAAAATTATTTATACGAGGTGCCTTAAAAAAATTAATTAAAAAATATTTATACGAGGTGCCTTAAAAAATTGATTAAAAATTATTTATACGAGATGCCTTAAAAAATTAATTAACAATTATTTATACGAGGTGCCTTAAAAAATTAATTAAAAATCATGTATACGAGATGCCTTAAAAAATTAATTAACAATTATTTATACGAGGTGCCTTAAAAAATTAATTAAAAATTATTTATACGAGGTGCCTTAAAAAATTAATTAAAAATTATTTATACGAGGTGCCTTAAAAAATTAATTAAAAATTATGTATACGAGGTGCCTTAAAAAAATTAATTAAAAATTATTTATACGAGGTGCCTTAAAAAATTAATTAAAAATTATGTATACGAGATGCCTTAAAAAAATTAATTAAAAATTATGTATACGAGGTGCCTTAAAAAAATTAATTAAAACATATTTATACGAGGTGCCTTAAAAAATTAATTAAAAATTATGTATACGAGATGCCTTAAAAAATTAATTAAAAATTATTTATACGAGATGCCTTAAAAATTAATTAAAAAATATTTATACGAGGTGCCTTAAAAAATTAATTAAAAATTATTTATACGAGGTGCCTTAAAAAATTAATTAAAAATTATGTATACGAGATGCCTTAAAAAAATAATTAAAAATTATTTATACGAGATGCCTTAACAAATTAATTAAAAAATATTTATACGAGATGCCTTAAATAAATTAATAAAAAATTATTTATACGAGGTGCCTTAAAAAAATTAATTAAAAATTATTTATACGAGGTGCCTTAAAAAATTAATTTAAAATTATGTATACGAGATGCCTTAAAAAATTAATACAAAATTATGTATACGAGATGCCTTAAAAAATTAATTAACAATTATTTATACGAGGTGCCTTAAAAAAAATAAAAAATTATGTATACGAGATGCCTTAAAAAAACTAATTAACAATTATTTATACGAGGTGCCTTAAAAAATTAATTAAAAAATATTTATACGAGGTGCCTTAAAAAATTAATTTAAAATTATGTATACAATGTGCCTTAAAAAAATTAATTAAAAATTATGTATACGAGATGCCTTAACAAATTAATAAAAATTATTTATCCTAGGTGCCTTAAAAAATTAATTAAAAATTATTTATCTGAGGTGCCTTAAAAAATTAATTAAAAATTATTTATACGAGATGCCTTAAAAAATTAATTAAAAATTATTTATACGAGATGCCTTAAAAAATTAATTAAAAATTATTTATACGAGGTGCCTTAAAAAATTAATTAAAAATTATTTATACGAGATGCCTTAAAAAATTAATTAAAAATTATTTATACGAGATGCCTTAAAAAATTAATTAAAAATTATTTATACGAGATGCCTTAAAAAATTAATTAAAAATTATTTATACGAGGTGCCTTAAAAAATTAATTAAAAATTATTTATACGAGATGCCTTAAAAAATTAATTAAAAATTATTTATACGAGATGCCTTAAAAAATTAATTAACAATTATTTATACGAGGTGCCTTAAAAAATTAATTAAAAATTATTTATACGAGATGCCTTAAAAAATTAATTAAAAATTATTTATACGAGGTGCCTTAAAAAATTAATTAACAATTATTTATACGAGGTGCCTTAAAAAATTAATTAAAAATTATTTATACGAGATGCCTTAAAAAATTAATTAAAAATTATTTATACGAGATGCCTTAAAAAATTAATTAAAAATTATTTATACGAGGTGCCTTAAAAAATTAATTAAAAATTATTTATACGAGATGCCTTAAAAAATTAATTAAAAATTATTTATACGAGATGCCTTAAAAAATTAATTAAAAATTATTTATACGAGATGCCTTAAAAAATTAATTAAAAAATATTTATACGAGGTGCCTTAAAAAATTAATTAAAAATTATTTATACGAGATGCCTTAAAAAATTAATTAAAAATTATGTATACGAGATGCCTTAAAAAATTAATTAAAAATTATTTATCTGAGGTGCCTTAAAAAATTAATTAAAAATTATTTATACGAGATGCCTTAAAAAATTAATTAAAAATTATGTATACGAGATGCCTTAAAAAAATTAATTAAAAATTATTTATACGAGGTGCCTTAAAAAAATTAATTAAAAAATATTTATACGAGGTGCCTTAAAAAATTGATTAAAAATTATGTATACGAGATGCCTTAAAAAATTAATTAACAATTATTTATACGAGGTGCCTTAAAAAATTAATTAAAAATCATGTATACGAGATGCCTTAAAAAATTAATTAACAATTATTTATACGAGGTGCCTTAAAAAATTAATTAAAAATTATTTATACGAGGTGCCTTAAAAAATTGATTAACAATTATTTATACGAGGTGCCTTAAAAAATTAATTAACAATTATTTATACGAGATGCCTTAAAAAAATTAATTAAAAATTATGTATACGAGGTGCCTTAAAAAAATTAATTAAAAAATATTTATACGAGGTGCCTTAAAAAATTAATTAACAATTATTTATACGAGGTGCCTTAAAAAATTAATTAAAAATTATGTATACGAGATGCCTTAAAAAAATTAATTAAAAATTATTTATACGAGATGCCTTAACAAATTAATTAAAAAATATTTATACGAGGTGCCTTAAAAAATTAATTCAAAATTATTTATACGAGATGCCTTAAAAAATTAATTAAAAATTATTTATACGAGATGCCTTAAAAAATTAATTAAAAATTATTTATACGAGATGCCTTAAAAAAATTAATTAAAAATTATTTATACGAGGTGCCTTAAAAAAATTAATTAAAAATTATTTATACGAGGTTCCTTAAAAAATTAATTAAAAATTATTTATACGAGGTGCCTTAAATAAGCTTCGTACTGTTATTCAGAGTACACACACGAAACTCTAGTTCCCTTCGAAGTAATCTCCTTCGGCTGCAATGTAATGGTTGTATCATTTCAACAACTGGAAAACTTCATGGAAGTCCTCCTGTGTGCGCGTGTCAATGACCCTCGTCACAACCTCTTTCATCTCCTCAATTGTCTAATAACGACAGCCTCTAAGGTTTTCATTGAGCTTAGGCAATAAACAGAAGTCACAGGGAGCAAGGTCGCGACTATAGGGAGGGTGAGGAACTGTGTTAATGCTTATGTTGGTCAAATAGACTGTGACAAGAACGGACCACTCATGGGACAAACTTTGCGCAAATCTTCTGCATCTTCAGTTCCCCGTAAATAATTGTGTGTACAGTTCCCACACTGACATCAAACTGTGCACTTATTGTCTCTATAGACACACGACGGTCCTTATCTATGAAATTCTTTATTTGGCCAATCAACTCTGGTGTTCTGACTTCCTTACTCCTCCTACACTTCTCATCATCCCTCACAGACTCTCTACCTTTCTTGAATAGCGTATGCCACTTAAAAACTGATGCCCGATTCATGCATTGTGGTCCAAAAGCAGACTGAAGCATTCCATACGTTGCTATGCCATTTTTTCTAATTTGAAAGAGAATTTTATTGCATATCGTTCTTCTTAAATGTCCTCACGTTCAGATTTCATTTTTGAAATTCACCAGCATTGACAGTCAGGCTTTGTAGGATGTATTCTAATTCTTGCTGTAGCTATTCATTTGAACCTGAAATCATAAAAATTGGTCAGTCATCTCATAAGATGTATAGCAATAACATATTGAATTTCCTAGCGTCGGCGACAATTTTAAATGCTTGTACAAAAATGTCTGTAAACTTATTGAAAACACTTTGTAAATATAACAATTTATCTTATATTTAGAGTTGAGGTAAACAAATAAATTTATTTATTTAATTGATTTTTACTAACAAACCAATCCTTCGCAAAAGTAAACAAATGAAAATTAAATGCGTAGTTTCGAATCTAATGCAAAACATGTGAAGGTAAAAAAAGGTATTTTAACGGGAGAATAAATTATAAATATTACAATTTATATAGCTTAAAAATAGAACTCGAATGTGGTAAAATAAATAATAAAACAAATAAAATAAAATATAAAATAAAAATAAGATGGCATACAAAAGTTAAAAACTTTAAAATAAATGTAAAAAAAAAAAATCAGATACGAAAATACGAATTAAGATAAACACAGTAACGAGAAGAATGTTGGCTTGTGTGTCAGTTATGTGGAGGACTAGTATTGTAGAAAGAAAAAGGAAATGTGTGTTCATTTCACGTTCGGGTCACTATCGTTTGTTCGCGCGTGGGAAGAGAAGTGAGTAATGTAATGGAACGAGAAATGGCAGTCCATCGCATAAACAAAGAAAAGGATAGAGGGTTGACATCAGTTAAACTGTGCGCCATGTTAGAAGTCAGCTACGCGGTGGTGTTCTCTCGGACAAGTTGTATATATATAGAGAGAAAGAGTGTAAAGTGTACTTACGGTCTGTTAGCTTTTTGTCCCACATAGTAGCAAGTGGCTTGAGATACGTGCGTGTGCGCATGCTGAAAAGGCACGCTGTCGGTCTGTAGACCGCCCAGCTAGGAAGTTCGTCTGAAAAGGAAGAAGACGCTTATTGCTCTTTCTTTTATACTTGTTTCCGGTGGTCTTTTGCGCATGTGTGAATTTCCTTTGAAAGGGGAAGTGACGTTGTCCATATGTGCGTACGTTAGCGTGTGTGCATATACACGTGAATGTGAGTGTATATACGCGAACGTGAATATATGTACGTGTGTGGACGTGGGCGCGTATGTTTGTGTGCGTGTATTTATGTGACAAGTAATATAGTTTGAGATGTGAACGTGTTTTTGTGTGAGACTAGGAAAGGCTCACGCAGTTATTTAAACCATGTAAGTTGTTCAAAATAATGTTTTTAAGGAATATATCCGATGAGTAAGTCACTAAAAATGCGACAAAGACATAATTTTGTTGACTTGTTAGTTGCAAACGAAATATTATAAGAATTTTCCTTTTGAAATGTAATAAGTTACCAACCGAGGACACTTGATTTCGAAACTTGGAAAGCTATTATATTACACTATATATACCGTGAAAAGACATTTATTGAGCTTGAATTTTATTAATTTTATCATGGAAGGTTTTCTAGTTGAAAAAAAATGTTAATGGGGAAAACTATTTATGTATATAATTTTTTAAAAAATCTATTACGATTGGCATGTACGAACTGATTTACGTTTCAGATAAATAATAGTATATATATACATATAAAGTAGCAGCAATAATATATATACATATACAGTAGTAGCGTTTGTGTGCGTGCATGCGTGCGTGCGTGGAGAACTCTACTACAGCCCACACCACTGGACCGATCATGACCAAACCAGGCATGATGATGATCCCTCACCTGCGGATGGTGCACACCATTTTCCTAGGTCAAGGTCAAAGCCTATGTATATGTACTCTTCTACAGCCCACACCGCTGGACCGATCATGACCGAATCTGACATGATGATGGTCTCCGACCTAGGGATGGTACACACCATTTCTTAAGGTCAAGGTCAAAGATTAAGGTTAATATGGTTTGCTGTACAGTCGGCTACCCAAGCATACAACAAAGTCCTGTGCAACATGCGAGTATCTTTGCTAGTATATATATATATATATATATATATATATATATATATATAGACATATATATATATATAGAAATATATATATATATATATAGACATATATATATATATAGACATATATATATATATATAGAAATATATATATATATATATAGAAATATATATATATATATATAGACATATATATATATATATAGACATATATATATATATATATATAGACATATATATATATATATATATAGACATATATATATAGACATATATATATATATATATATATATAGACATATATATATATATATATATATATATATATATATATATGTATGTATGTATATGGACATATACATATATGACACAGTGGTTCTTGCCAGATCACCAAAGTTAAGCAATGTTGAGCTTGGCCAGTACAAGATGGGTGACCACGCTGTATGTACCTTCTGGGAAGGTTGGGCATGGGGCCAGCACCCTCACCCTGTAAAAAGAACTCCTTGCTACAAAAACATCTACAAAAGTTGTAGATGGCCTATGACCCTCCAGGGGCTCAAGAGCTATTGATGGACCACTATCATAAGATGAACTAATTTGCATCTTGTTGCACAAAAAGACATCTTATTAATTAACTATTAATTTTTATTGTTTTCTAATTCAATGATTGTTTACATGTTATATTTTATTTACAAATATTTTTATATCATGACTAGCGAGGGGTACCCGGCGTTGCCCGGGTGTTTGCAGGTGTGTGTGGAAACTCCGGGGGTGGGGGTGGGTTAAAAAAATGTTTTGGTAGGTAAGTATGAGGATCGAACCTGAACCGTTGAGACAAAGTTATAAATTAAAGTGGGGAAAAAAAAAACATGCGACGTTAACCATTGCTCCACTGCGAGATGCTAACAGAAACACGTTTGAATTTATTTAATTACTTGGATTTAGCAGGTGCCCGTTTTCATGAGTTAATGAGGTCAAGTTTGACTGCGGGATAGTATTTCATCTACTGCGGGACCGCTTCCCAAGATGTTATAGGAAAAAGACTAACCCACATGCGGCGAGCAGCAAATGTTGAATATTTATCTTCCCAAAGTCGAGCAAATTAAATAGACAGGCGAGCTTCGTTGTTAACTGTGAGATATTACCATTTATATGTGATATAAAAAGTTTTAACAAGTTGTTAGGCGAGCGACCGCTTCTCTGAAAAAAAGCGAACACACATACAAACGTACATACATTTTCGCTTTTATATTTATAGATAAAAAATTAGCATTTTTATGTGAAAAGAGTCTTTCTGCTTTTTTTGTGTGGTCAATTTATTTCTGGAGGCTATGAGTCTTACTTTACTCTATTACGCTTGGGTATGGATCTTATTAATTGTAATTATTTCTAATAAATTCAATATTCTCCTTATTTGTCCCTCAGTCCTCATTTTTTAATGAGTGATTTTTCTGACAAAGGGAGAAGAAAAAGCTGTTTTCTAGGTTGGCAGTATTTTGCGCGAACAGTTGGCAGAGATGGCGGAAATTTTCTTTTTCTATGTCTATCCTTGTAGCCATGTCACTAGTAAGGGTGCTGGAGGTAAACGTTTTGTCTGGGCTGACGTTATCCGCCTGATAGTCAGGGACCCGAACCTTGGATTAACCACTAAGGAGGCTGTCCTATCAGCAGGTGCAAAGTACTGGGGCTGCTGTATTGCCATTTGGTGAATGGATTCTGGACCATGCAGTAGCTTCTGGTGGGGCCTCTCGATGCCATACTAGTGGGTAATTGTTACGGCTTTACCTTATTAGCTACAAATAAAAAAAAAAAATTCTTCGTTTCTTTTTCTCTCTTAGTTTCCCCTCTCTGTCTTGCTCTAAGTAAATCTGACGACCTAGTCCATAAATTCCAAAATTTCATCATGACAAGTTTCAAGAAAAAATACACGATTAAACCCGGTTCTCCAACTTCCAACGTAGACCCCTACTACTATGTCTCCTTCTCCAACATCAGGGGTCTACGTTCTAACCTTCCAGAGGTTGAAACGCAATTACAGGAGACTAAACCAGACCTTTTATTTTTAAGTGAAACTGGCATTGGACAGGCGATTTCCCTAGAAGAGTTCGCAATTAAAGGATACTTTAACTTAACTTCTAAATCTGACCCCCAAGATCGCCATGGGCATGGAATATGTGCCTATATTAGGGATAGCTTTCCATGTGGTAGGGACATCTCCAGGGAAGATCCTAACTTACCCTATATGTGCTTCCGGGTTGCTTTAGCTCACACTACAGCATTTATATTTACTCTCTATCGCCCCCATAACAGCGGAGTTACTATCTTTCAAAGCATATCTGAGAAAATTGACCAAGTCTTATCTGCTTATCCTTCAGCTAACATTCACGTATGTGGTGACTTCAATGTTCACAACGTCGAATGGTTGACCCACTCTAACAAGACTGATGATGAGGGGAGGTTCTGTCATGATTTCTTCATTGCCTATGACCTCACTCAGATTGTTCAGGAACCCACTCGTGTGCCCGACAATGACGGCCAGTATGTGAGTCTACTAGACCTTTTTCTAACAACTTGCCCTGAACTATGTTCAGTTTCTGTTCTGTCGCCTCTTGGATCTTCCGACCACTCTGTTGTATCAATTAAGATAAAAATGAAATGTAATAAGTCCCCAGACATACCTCTCCATCGTACAGTATATCGATACACTAAGGCTGACTGGGATAGCTTCCATACATTTATATCTGATCTACCTCTGCATTCCATGTTTAAAAAGGATGTGTCCTCTATAGTATTAGACCTGACAGAATGGTTAATTGTAGGTATTGACCGTTTCATACCCTCGAAAAAGTTTCAGCAAAAACCTAACAGCCAGCCATGGTTCTCTCCAGAATGTGCTGCTGCCATTGCGCACAGAAATCACTTTTTCCACTGTTTCCAACGTAATAGATGTATGGAAACTAAAGCCGCTTTCAGGACTGCCAGCAACCATTGTAAGAAAGTAATAAAGAATGCAAGAGAGTTGTATGCTCAATCTGTTAAGTCCAAATTAGCTGAGCAGCGGCTTGGTTCCCACCAGTTTTGGCAAATAGCAAACAGAATCCTGAACAGAAGCGTGTGCTCCATCCCAACTATTATCAATGGACCTGAGGTAATCTCGTCAGCATCAGACAAAGCCAAACTCTTTGTCAAGAACTTTGCAGCTAATTCTACCCTTTGCGATCAAGGCCGCCTACCCCCAATATTTCCTCCTGTATCAGAAAACACGCTATGTGATATACGTATATCTGTACGTGATGTTGCCAAGCTAATCAAAAACCTTGATTCCAGTAAAGCAACTGGCCCTGACGGTATTCCAATTATAGTACTCAAAAAACTTCAACCTGAACTTACAAAACTGTTTAAACGTTGTCTTAAGGAGATTAGTTTCCCATCTCCCTGGAAAATTTCATCAGTATGCCCTGTATTTAAGAATTCAGGTGATCGCTCATCCCCCTCTCAATACAGGCCAATAAGTCTCCTGTGCATCATGAGTAAGTTGCTAGAATCTGTTAAATACAGAAGTAATCAACCATCTCAACAAAAATAACCTTCTTAGTGACACTCAATATGGTGTCCGTTCTGCTAGATCTACAGCAGATGTGCTTACAGTTATATCGCATAGGATTAGCAAATATCTCGACGGTGGCAATCTTTCTAGGGCAATTGCTCTTGACATATCTAAAGCCTTTGATAGGGTATGGCATAAAGGTTTACTTCATAAGATCGCTAGCTATGGTATAGCTGGAAAAGTCTTCTCAATTATTAAATCATTTCTTTCTGATAGGTTCATAAGAGTAGTAGTTGAGGGGCAAAAATCAGAAGCTCACAGTATTAATGCCGGTGTCCCTCAGGGGTCCATCCTGTGCCCAACTCTTTTCCTGATCTACATTAATGATCTTCCAAATCACATCCTTACATCATTTGTAGACATTTATGCTGACAACACTACCATTTATGGTAGCACATCTAAGACAGTAAACGACCAAGTTCTCTCCAATTCTCTCTCCTCTGATCTTGAGCACGTAGTTCAATGGGGTAAGGAGTGGCTGGTTACTTTTAATGCATCTAAAACCAAGCTTCTCTCTTTACATCATCAACATTCTGATCCACATCTGGCATCAATTGAAATGAATGGCTCTCGTCTTCAGGAGGCCTCAAGTTTTGAAAGCTTCTTGGCTTGACCATTACTCCTGATCTTAAATGGAACACGTGCATCAAATCTGTTGCCAAGGCCGCTGGAAAAATAGTGGGATCTTTCTATCAATCCGGTAGATATCTCACTGCTGATGCTATTCTCTATCTACATAAGAGCCAGGTACGTCCAAGGATGGAATACTGTTGCCACATCTGGGCAGGAGCTGCTAGAAAGGACTTGGCCTGCCTTGATAGAGTTCAAAATAGACTTCGTAGCCTCGTAGGAGATGTCCTTTTCTCTTCCTTGCAACCTCTATCTCACAGAAGAGATGTTGCGAGTTTGTCTCTGATGTATCATTATTTTCATGGAAAGTGTTCGACTGAGCTTCAATCTATGGTCCCCCCTCGCCAAACTTTCACAAGAAACACTCGTCTAGCTGTACACACTATCAATAATTCCCCCCACTCTGTATCTGTGCCTAAACCTAAACGTAGATTCCATGAACAAAGCTTCTTTCTTAGAACTACACGCCTGTGGAATTGTCTTCCGGTTTCCTGCTTTCCGGCTGACTACAATATGGTTGTGTTCAAGTCTAACGTAAATAAGTTCTTGATGAGCCGTTCCATATAAGTTATCAAATTTACCAAATTTTCATTACTAATGATTACTATATTGTCCAATTTCTACTGTACACTCTTTAACCTTTATCCTTGAGTGGCCTCTTGGCCATGATAATGTGGTTATGCCTATGTAAAAAAAAAAAAAAAAAAAAAAATTTTTAATCAAAATCATTTTTTTTCGTTTTGTCAGAATTAAGTTATTGTAATTCTTCAGAATCTTTCAGTCATATAAAATATATAATATATTAATCCTTCAATTGCATTACCTCCCCTTCAATAACGAGAATAATATTACATACTGTTTACATTGTTTTTCTTAATTTTGTCCAGTTTCTCACTCCAACCCGTTAGATCGAAACTCTCTAATTCCTCAAAAATCTACGCGTATTTCTAAACTATCTCATTACGTCATTAACTTCACGTGACGAAAGACACAAATCAGATGATCCAACATTTAGCCGATCCTCTTTTTTGACAATTAATCATGTTTGTTGTTTCTTTCCATGCAAGTGTCTGGTGTCAAGGTCATAATTTTATGTCATATATTTTGTTTATGTTAGTTAATATTCTTTTTCACTAGGTAAACACTTTGGGGGACAATTTTAACATAAATAATTTTATCTTTAAATATTCATTTCGCTTTGATAAGATTGTTTCTAGTATTCAAACATTCTTTTCTTTGATCGAAATATTTCTAACTTGAACGATGACAATTGACCATTGCAGCAGGCTGGTATTTTCCGTGAGCCAATAACAGAACAATGATACTGCTTGTGATTGGCTTCTCGCCGCTGCGTAGAAATTATCATGTGAGACGACATCAGAGTGGTCTTTGACCGTGTGAAGGCTATCATTTATGATAAAGACACTATGAGTTGTCATGGATCCTTGACTCAGTGGCCAGGGCAAAATTGAATTGTTTCCTTGTATGTTGAGCTTTTGACCGACAAGGATTTGGTTAGCGAGTGCTGCTCCTCTGAGTCTCTCACTCTGATGTTTGAAGAACGATCGAATTTATACGTCATACACGGGCGTAGTTGTAGGAACCAAACAATATTGCATCAGAGGTGATCGCTTTTATGTCAGATTGTGTTTCTTTCTGCGTCTTTGTCTCTCAGTGAGGAGTTATCTGTTTTGGGGGAAATGTTCAGTTATCTACCTCAGACCAATGTCAACGAATCTACTGATAGATTTGAGTTAACATTACTCGCCCACGGTGCCTTTTGAATTAATTATTCGTGTCAAGACCTTTGAACCGTAATATTCATAGTTTGGATTTGATTGTTTTATTGTAAACTAGCACACCGTTGCCTAGGTGTGTCGAGCTGGTGTGCTAAGGAACCCGAAAAAAATATATAACAGTAGGAAGTTTGGGTGGGAGAGGTGTTAAAAAAAGGTGGTAGTAGCAGGGGGGATCTAAATAACAGTAGGAAGTTTGGGTGGGAGAGGTGTTAAAAAAAAGGTGGTAATAGCAGGGGGGATCTAAATAACAGTAGGAAGTTTGGGTGGGAGAGGTGTTAAAAAAAGGTGGTAGTAGCAGGGGGGATCTAAATAACAGTAGGAAGTTTGGGTGGGAGAGGTGTTAAAAAAAGGTGGTAGTAGCAGTGGGGATCTAAACAACAGTAGGCAGTTTGGGTGGGAGAGGTGTTAAAAAAAAGGTGGTAGTAGCAGGGGGGATCTAAATAACAGTAGGAAGTTTGGGTGGGAGAGGTGTTAAAAAAAGGTGGTAGTAGCAGGGGGGATCTAAATAACAGTAGGAAGTTTGGGTGGGAGAGGTGTTAAAAAAAGGTGGTAGTAGCAGTGGGGATCTAAACAACAGTAGGCAGTTTGGGTGGGAGAGGTGTTAAAAAAAAGGTGGTAATAGCAGGGGGGATCTAAATAACAGTAGGAAGTTTGGGTGGGAGAGGTGTTAAAAAAAGGTGGTAGTAGCAGGGGGGATCTAAATAACAGTAGGAAGTTTGGGTGGGAGAGGTGTTAAAAAAAGGTGGTAGTAGCAGGGGGGATCTAAATAACAGTAGGAAGTTTGGGTGGGAGAGGTGTTAAAAAAAAAGTGGTAGTAGGCAGGCTCGAACCGGTAACGCGAAGGAGAAAAAGAAGGTTGAAAAAAAAAACGTAACTTCTTAGCCAATGTCTCCATGGCAAAACCAGAAGTCGCAAACGTTGAAATTAAGGCTAGTCAATCAGAAGGAGACTTGCAAAAATATCGGCGAAAAAAAGCGACCTCCACTTGTAGAAAACTGGAATTATGTTTTTGCCCAATTTTTCGATATTTGTCGTCTTAAAGATCGAGGTTTAAAACGATACTGATTTCATCACGTTCCGATGTGTCTGCGGGACATACAAACACACACACACATTGTGCCCTTTATATATAGACTAGCAGGGGGTACCCGCCGTTGCCCGGGTGTTTGGAGGTGTAGGTGGTTTTAGGTAAATCAAAACACCCGGGTGTTTGTGTCGGGGGGGGTAAAATAAAAAAAAAGTTTTGGTAGGTAAGTATTAAAGATCGAACCCGAACCCTTCAGTCGAAGTTGGAAATTAAAGTGTGAAAAAAAATGTGCGACGTTAACCACTGGGGCACCACGAAATAGTAACAGAAACATGTTTGAATTTATTTAAAGATTAAAACTTGGCAGGTGCCCGTACTTAATGAGGTCAAATTTGACTGCGGGACATTATTTTATTTACTGCGGGGCAGGAATTTTACTTTTTTTTGTTTCCCCAAGATGTTGTGGGGAAAACCAGCTTCCCATAAAAAGGGGATTGTCCAAATTGAATAGCAATTGTCTGATATAAGGAGAAACTCTACATTGATCAAAGCTGACTGCTTTTGGACGTTTCCGGAAAAATGCCG
>NC_136506.1:85820881-85900881 GCF_053919585.1 Euprymna scolopes | reverse complement strand
GCAGTCTGAGGAAAAAACTATTATAGTAGAAAACTTTTTGGCATCTTGAGATATCTCCAATGGTTACATATTTTACAGGGAGCAAGGTTTGGACTGTATGGAGAGCGAGAAACTGTCTTGATGCCCATATTGGTCAAATAATCTGCGACAAGGATAGAGTTGTGGGCTGTACTCTTGGGACAAAATTTGTGCGAATCTTTCACATCTTCAGTTCATTGCGAATAATTGTATGTACTGTTCCCACACTGACATCAAATTGTGCACTTATTGACTCACGATGTTCCTTATCCATGAAATTCTTTATTTGGCCAATCAACTCCGGTTTTCTGACTTCCTTACTCCTA
The DNA here is from genome assembly GCF_053919585.1 of Euprymna scolopes. Taxonomy (NCBI): domain Eukaryota; kingdom Metazoa; phylum Mollusca; class Cephalopoda; order Sepiida; family Sepiolidae; genus Euprymna; species Euprymna scolopes. Next base: position 85,900,537 of record NC_136506.1, on the reverse strand, counting down.
CTACACCTCTTATCATCTCTCAAAGACTCCCTGCCTTCCTTGAATCTCTTATGCTACTTAAAAACTGATCCTCTAAGTTTAAAACGGAATTTTATTGCATATCGTTCTTCTAATGTGTCCTCACGTTTAGATTGCATTTTTTTAAATTCACCAGCTGTGATAATCAGGCTTTAGTAGGGTGTATTCCAATTCCTGCTGTAGCTGTTCATCTCAGCCTGAAATCATAAAGATTTGTCAGCCATCTCATAAGATGTATAGCAATAACTTAGTGAAATTTCAAAAGTCTACAACAGTTTTAAATGCCTATACAAAAAAAAGTCTGGAAACTTATTTAAGGCACCTTGTAAGACAATTACATCGATTGTCTTGTAAGACAGTTTACGTCGATTACAAAAAAATATATGTAAATATATTTGTTTAAACAAAATGATGTTATTTTGATGCTCATTATCGCTTTGGTCTTGGCAAAGTTCACTCTCAAACCTTAATTTTTTTGTAACATTTCACTTTACAAGAAGGTCTTTCACATTTTCATAGGCAAGTACTAAATCATTAGTCTCTTCCAAACAACTCATATGGAATTCTTTAGTCGCCAACAACTAGTGAGTCAGATCTAGCTCAACAAGGTCTTTAATTCGGCCCACAGACCTATTATGGAAATCACTCTCCCACAGAAGAGATGTTGCGAGCCTGTCTTTGTTTTATTATTACTTCGATGGCAAGTGCTCGTCTGAGCTCCAATCTCTGGCCCCCCCCTCGCCAATCTTTCACAAAAAACACCCGTCTAGCTGAAACCACTGTCAATAATTTTCCCCATTCTTTATCTGTGCCTAAAATCAAAACGTAGATTCCATGAACAAAGCTTCTTTCTTAGAAGTGCACGCCTGTGGAACTCTCTTCCGTTTGCCTGTTTCCCACCTGACTACAACTTGGATGTCTTCAAGTCCAACATAAACAAATTCCTGATAAACCACCCCCTTAAGTAAGACACTTTATCAAATCTCCATTACTAACGATTACTATGATATTATCCCATTGATTAGTGTACACGCAATAACCCTTATCCACGAGTGGCTTCCGGGCCTTGATAAGTGGTGACTACCATGTAAAAAAAAAAATCATAAAAAATATTCAGGAAAAATTAAAATAGTGGAAGTAAGTGAAAATAATGTAGTGCTTTTTTTCTTTTTGTGCAGAAAAAAATGATTACAGGAATGAGGTTTGGGAGCACCAATTTCACTAAAGAAACAAAACTAATCAGCTGAAGACCTGATTACACACCATCAAAGCTGACATCAAGCGTAGATCTGGTCTGCAGGTCTAAATTTGTTTTTGTTTTACGGCATATCAACCCTTTTCAGGTTATTTAATGCCGAATCCAGTAATTTTGAAGAACAATTTTTTAATAAAATATATATATTTTTTTTTAAGTCGGTTTCTGTTCAACCTATAGTTAGGACCCAAACAGGTACTACCACTCCGGGTCAGAGTGGACCTGGGAGCGATGGCAATTAAGGGGTGGCTCCACACTCCCCAAAGCTCGCAAGCTGGGACCTCACCATCGGATATAGTTTAAGGTCATATCCAGGACCCCACAGATCTAAGGTGTTCGCTACTGGTCTGAGGACTGACTACCCATCACTATCTTGGCTGCTGCCTTCATCCAAGATGCTGTGTTTTCTATGAGATCAGCTGGCTGAACACAATCAGCTGTTTATATATAAGTGGAGGTACCCGGGTGTGGAGAGATTGTGTAGTAAGGAACCCTGGTAGGCATCCCGGGTGGAGAGAGGTGTTAAAAAAAAAAAAACTGGTAATAGGCAGGCTCGAACCCATTACGTGAAGTAGGAAAAGAAGCTTAAAAAAAACTGACGTCTTAGCTAATTCGTCCATCGCGAACCGGAAGTCGCAAGCGTTGGAATTAAGGGTAGTCAATCGAAAGTAGACGATAACTTGTGAAAATGTCAACGGAAAAACTGGCCCCTCCTTGTGAAAAACAGCCGAGTTGAAGGAGAAGGGAATTAATGTTTTCAGCTAATTTTTCGATATTTGTTGTCTGAGAGACCTAGCTTTAAAATGATACCGATTTTGTCATGTTCCGACGCATCTGTGGGAAGTTTTAGCAAGACATACAAACACACACACATCTTGCCTTTTATATATTAGAAGATATTATTTTTTTCAACAAAGGAGTTATCGCCTATCAAGATCCGGAGGCCACTCGAGGATAATGATTAATGAGTGTACAGTAGTCAAAGGGACAATATCATAGTAATCGTTAGTAATGGAAATTCAGTAAATTATTAACTTAAGTTGAACGGCTCATCAAAAACTTGTTTACGTTAGACTTGAAGACAACCATATTGTAGTCAGCTGGAAAACAGGAAAACGGAAGACAATTCCACAGGCGTGCAGTTCTAAGAAAGAAGCTTTGTTCATGGAATCTACGTTTAGGTTTAGGGAGAGATAAAGAGCGTGGGAAATTATTGATAGTTGGTTTCAAATAGATACGTCCTCTTCGTCTTTCTCTCCGATTTTAAATGAAGTCGATCAGTATCAGCATCAGAGCATAATGCATTGTTCATAGTCATTAATTTCCTAGTTCCTTAGTTCAAATACCTGAGTCCTTCTTTTGTCCAACCTAGCGAGGATCCAGAATATCTTACCAATAATACTGCTCATTTATATGAGGTGTATTCTAAACGTAATGGCTCCCATTTTTATTCCGCCTGAATGGATCAGAGAGGCTTTAAAATTGCATTGTTATAATGACTGAACTTATGCATTATCACTTGAAGGTTTTATCTCTCCATTTTAGATATTGACGGTGTGAGACGCTAAGAAAGCAACTCCTGTTATGGATGTATGTCAGAAGCAGAAATGTCATTGAATTCCTGGCAAAATTGCACTGAAAACGGTGGTTACTATGCCAAAAAATAAATTATGAAGCGCAGGTCGCTCGTTTTAATGGTACCCCTCCCGTCTTCATAGCTCTTGAACTTTTTGAGTTAAAAGTTTAAAAAATAGGAGGTTTTATTTTTAGAATATCCCTCGTATGACAAAGCACACTCTAGATGCCCATGCACATTCATTGTTTATTGTTAGTAAAAGTGCATTGAGAACGATGGTTACTCTGTAGAAATTCTGGGCCACAAAAGGTCACTCGTTTTAATGCTAATATTCCTGTCTTCTTAGCTCTTCAACTTTTTGTTAAAGAAAAAAGAAGGCTTTACTTTTGCAACGACCCTCATATTTATTCTCTTTACTATATTTCTACTATATAATTTGGTTTCTAAGAGTTTCCTTGTTCTTTTCAATCGTTTCTTTCATTTTTTGTTGATTTGCTGACTATATTTAATTTCATCACACTTGTCGCACTCCCATTTAGAGCTTCTAAACAAACTGAAAAGCAGTTGTAGGTCCATTTTTTTCTTTTTTTAGAAAAGGTTGTGAGGGTCTTACTCATCTGTTTTTATTTCCTACACGATCAACCAAGCTCAAACCTCTGTCCCATCACTGCAATGCTACATCCTAGTGACTGTTTTACAAGTATTTTAATGGATGAACTCGTATTATTTTTACCACCTTGATGTAAATGCTCCTGACTAACCAGATAAGCAGCAAAACCCCACCCCTTCACTGTGCTGGAAAGCCTTCTACTCCAAAAGTTTCTTCCTGTGAGCTGCTAGACTTTCAAATTTCCTCTCGGTCTTTTGCTTCTCTGACTGTATTAACATGCAGAAACTTACATGTAATGTGAACAAACATCTTGCTTTTCAACTCCTTACATAGTGTCCCATAAATATGGTCCCAGATAGTAGTCTCTTACATTCAAGGCAATAAGATTGGAAAAAAAATTATTAAAAAAAAAATTTGTTTGGATTAAAATGGTACAACTTTGGTGATCCACTTAATTGTAGTGTTGGCATTAGTTTCCACAATCCTTTTTTTCAAAATATTTGGATACTTACAGGACAAACCCTGTGAATGTTACCAACATCTATGTGAAAATAGTGCTATGGAAGTAACAAAATTCAAACCTGGCATACCCAGGTTGTCGGTCCACAATGTTATTGGCTTCCCTCAGTTCTTTCTAGACTTACAAGAGGGATCACATGAAGGTTGCCAACATTCATAATGAAAGTTATGCTATAGAACCAACTGGATTTGAACTTGGTATGCCCAGGCCTTCAGTTTGCGTTGTTAATAATTTTGTCACTGCCATCTTGCATGTATCAACATAATTTACAATTACAAATCCTAATATTTTTCTAGGTTTTACAATAGAAGATGCTAATGGCAGATATATTAGACTTATTAAACTTTGAGGAAAATATTGGCCATGTAAATGATTTTACCGTGGGCCACATGTAGCCTGTGTGCTATGGGTTTGATACCCTTGCTTTAGCATCTAGAGAAGAGATATGCTTGCGCGTGCGTTCCAACAATTGCTTATTAAATATACAGCAAAAAAATTGCCTTTGATATCTTTCTGTTGTTTTAAATAATAATAAATAAATAAATAAAAATAGAATCAAAGAAAATAAATTTTTTTTTTCTCAGGGACACCTTGCTGAGAGAGGAGTCGGGGGCGGGGGGGGGCGACGTGTGATGACCACTGGTCAGTTGCCAACGGAGAATGTTCATCTTTTGGCAATTCTTCATGTCCTAGTATGGCTTATCCAACTCTTTTCATTAATACATAAACATTATTCATACATCATCCCATTACCTGATTAAATAGACAAACATATATATATATATATACTAGCTACAGAAGCAGGTCATACGGAAATGTTTCAGTTTCTTGGCATGTCTAGCATATACAGTTAAAGTTTCACAAACATACATGAGGATGATAAGAATCACAGCTCGGTTTACTTAAAGTTGGATCTTTTTTTTTTTTTTTTACAAAGGCATCACCACATTATCAAGGCCAAGAGGCCACTCAAGGATAAGGGTTAAAGAGTGTACAGTAGAAATTGGACAATATAGTAATCATTAGTAATGAAAATTTGGTAAATTTGATAACTTATATGGAACGGCTCATCAAGAACTTATTTACGTTAGACTTGAAGACAACCATATTGTAGTCAGCCGGAAAGCAGGAAAACGGAAGACAATTCCACATGCGTGCAGTTCTAAGAAAGAAGCTTTGTTCATGGAACCTACGTTTAGGTTTAGGCACAGATATAGAGTGGGGGGAATTATTGATAGTGTGTACAGCTAGACGAGTGTTTCTTGTGAAAGTTTGGCGAGGGGGGACCATAGATTGAAGCTCAGTCGAACACTTTCCATGAAAATAACGATACATCAGAGACAAACTCGCAACATCTCTTCTGTGAGATAGAGATTGCAAGGAAGAGAAAAGGACATCTCCTACGAGGCTATGAAGTCTATTTTGAACTCTATCAAGGCAGGACAAGTCCTTTCTAGCAGCTCCTGCCCAGATGTGGCAACAATATTCCATCCTTGGACGTACCTGGCTCTTATATAGATAGAGAATAGCATCAGCAGTGAGATATCTACCGGATCGATAGAAAGATCCCACCATTTTTCCAGCGGCCTTGGCAACAGATTTGATGTACGTGTTCCATTTAAGATCAGGAGTAATGGTCAAGTCCAGAAGCTTGTCAAAACTTGAGGCCTCCTGAAGACGAGAGCCATTCATTTCAATTGATGCTAGATGTGGATCAGAATGTTGATGATGTAAAGAGAGAAGCTTGGTTTTAGATGCATTAAAAGTAACTAGCCACTCCTTTCCCCATTGTACTACGTGCTCAAGATCAGAGGAGAGAGAATTGGAGAGAACTTGGTTGTTTACTGCAGCCGAATTCCTCTACACTCTGACACGGTGGTTCTGAGACGTCCAAAAAGCAGAGATAGCCTTGCAATCGACTTCATTGTCTATGTATACTGCCCTTGCCAAATAAGACATCTTTTAAGTTTGTTTCATGAATTAAGATCTGAGGCTCAGCATACCTTTTCCCAGGATCAGGCTGGTACGTTACTTCGGGTTTCTTTAGATTAATAGTCAGACCAAAATTGTCACATGCCTTAGAAAAACGGCCAACAATATATTGCATTAATTTTTCTTTTAATTTTTTATTTATTGCGGACTTTAATAGTCCGCAATAAATAAAAAAAATTAATACTCATCTCAAAATTTCCAATTAAATAATATGTACCATTCGGTACGGACCCGATCACGGAAGATCAGATAATAAATAACATAAATTTATAAGATCAAACAATTCAACCTTGATCGCCCTTTGGGGCCTGTGGCGCAGTTGATAAAGGTGTTGAATCTCTACGGTTCCAAGTGAGAATTGTCTAAAGATAGCGGTTTCAATCCTACCCAAAGCCGGCCAGAGGCTTACTTGGCCAAAACGCGGTGAGATGACAACAACTACAGACGGCAGTAATTGCAGCGGATGTAGTCAGGAGATTAAGAGTTCCTATCCGTCGCGGTTACCACGTGACGAAGGCCAGAGGAATAGTTGGCCGAAACGTCATAAGACAACTAAGAAAAGGTGAGGATAATAGTCCACAATAAATAATAAAATTATTAAATAATACTCATCTCAATAATGAATTCCAATTAAATAAAATATATTGCATGTTTGGCTCTGTGTTAGCATTGAGAGCACAGTCATCAGCAAAGAAAAGGTCTCGCATGATGATGGTCTTATCCTGGTGACAGCACTAAGTCATTTTTAGTTGAACAATTTGCCATCTGTCCGATAGTTGATTGTTTAAAATCAAGTGACAAGGCAAGATACCAGACACAGAGGTTTTAGCCCGGTCAACAACAACAACAACAACAATGCCAGGTTCGTTAGGCAGGTCATATATGCTGTATGTGTGATTCAAGGCTCCCAAAACAGCTCCTTTATTGTGAGCTGTCCAAAGGAAAAATACCCTCAGGAGGACGGCGGAAACGTTTCAAGGACAATCTGAAGATCTCCCTCAAACAGTTCTGTTTGTATTCTAATTCATGGGAAAAACTAATCCAAGACAAATGTTCCTGGCATGCCACAACTTACAAAGGGGCTACAATTACTGAATGTGTTTGCAATGAAGAACGCAAAAGAAAACCTGACATTAAAAAAGATAGCGCAATCATCATCTCTGATATGTAATTTTTCCACCAAGCGGGAAATGCTTCAGAGCTCGAATCAGTCTAACAAGCCATCTTCAAACCCACAGAACAATTGTATGCGTGATCACAGTCATCTTTACAAGCGATGGACGAAAAGCGTCGTCATATACTAGCTGTACGACCCGGCGTTGCCTAGGAGCCTTTTTTTTTTATTTACTCAGGGTTCATCACTTATCAAGTCCCAGAAGCCACTCTAGGATGAGGAATAAATCATGTTAGGCAGACAGTGACACACCATGATGAACAGTAATGGTGGAACTTGGTTAAGGGTTTAATTATATAGGGTGGTTTCTTAGAGGTAGCGAACTTTAAATTAAGAGGAAGATTAAATTTTTATTTGTTTTGCTTTTTTGTTTTTTTTTTGTTATTTTTTCTTATTAGTTTGTTTAAGCTGGGGATGGAGTATCCTACCAGATGCCAAACATTCATTTTTTGACTCAGATATTCCAACCGAGAGACCCTTTTAAGATTCTGACCGTCTCTTTAAGTGCAATTGTCTGAATCTCTCTTGCACTTGGTTCACCAGATATATTTACCAGGTAGTTTTTGAAATTCTTTTTCATGAGTCCAGTTACTTCTATAATTACTGGAATGATAGAGATCTTCCTAAGATTCCAGTTTCTTTTCTTGGTATTTTTTATCTTTTCTCTTTCAGCTCTGTTTAACCCGGCATCATTGGGGACACTAACTTCTATTCTCTCTCTCTCTCTCTCTCTCTCTCTCTCTCTCTCTCTCTCTCTCTCTCTTATATATATATATACTAGCAAAAGTACCCGTCGTTGACTGGGTTCAAAAGCAGCCTACAGAAACTGGACTCTGATTTATGAAAGTATGATAGGTTATGAAAAGGAAGGGTTGTAAAGAGATAGCTTCGAATTTCGGGGTATCAAAACCAAAGCAAAATATGATGAAAGTAAAAATAAAATAGATAAACCCCATAATTTATTATACAATACCTGTTCACACTGAAACACTTATCACAATATTCTGTGGATCTATGTTAAAAAACCTTGTTAAACTTTGTGACATATTTCTATTCTATGGAGGTCAGGCGTGAACGAACACCTCATAATTTTATTATACCGTATTTCTTTAAAATGAAACATAATTATCAAAGTATACTTACACAGATAGATATGAAAAGTCTTTATTCAAGTTTGTACCTATTTCCATTCTATGGAGGCCAGGTGCGAACGCAGACCACACAATTTTATTATACCATCCATATTTAAATTAAAACATACTTATCAAAGTATTATTATGTACATCTATATCAAAAACACTTGTAAACGTTTTTTTTAACTTTTAAATTTTTTATACCCATACTTTGTGGACCAGGTGCAAACGCAGACCCCACAGTTTTAATGAACCACCGTTCTGCCAGATCAAACATACCCATTCCTGTGTCTCGATACATCTTCTATCATTATATGTAATCAGTTTTTTAAAATAGTCTACCGTATAGGAGCCTATTCGTGACCACACACACAGACATTCAGCTTTATATTATACATATATATATATATATATATATATATATATATATATATATATATATATATGTCATCCACATACACTACTGTTTCGCTGTTTCATAGCTCATCAGTGCGGCTAGACAGGCAACTGCCTCAAGCCAGGATCGAAACCCACCCACCCAAATGAGAGTCAAGGCTTCTCACCATTGCGCTATACGGCTGATGCTGTGTGGGTAATGAATTAACGATGTTTTGACATCATCCAAATGCCTCCGCTCAATTTTTTTACACAAATTACGTCGCTTAATACGCTAATGGCAGTTTGTATATCACTTCCCAATATGTTCAACCCAAGATAGGGTGCATTATATATATATATATTATATATATATATATATATATATATATATATATATATATATATATATATATATATATATATGCTCATGTACAGACACATTTTCACAGAAATAATGAATTTTAAAAAAATCAGTGGCCTAGTGGATAATACACTTTGTAATAGGATATATATATAAGATATGTATAAAGATAAAATCTGACAAAATATACAGAAAAGCGAATCAACCATAAAATATAAAAGAAAAAAAAAGCATGAAAAATCCATCAGTAGACTTTTAGACACTTTATTGGGTCATCTTCGTTAATGTGTAAATAAAAGAGGATTGGAGAGAAGGGTGTTAGTAATGGAATAAGTCCATAAGTATGAGGAGAAAAGGGGGGAAAAATATAAAATACATAAGAAAACAGTCGAGTAGAATGATGAAATATATATATATTTTTGTCCTAATTTTCGATTTTTAGGAAGAAAAGCTAGAATTAAAGATGGGTAGGGAGTATCGGCACTTTACATGGAGTTATCTCCCCGTGGCGTGTTCAGCAAATTTCACAATGGCTGACTTCAACGCGCTCTCATAAGAACATGTTTTTCCGCTGTAAAAATAAAACCCACTCGATCAAATTAAATGATTTTTTTTTTTGAGATCTTCAGTCCAAAGCGGATACGTACAATATAACCTTTTTTCAATATTTTTATTTTTGAATGTCTTCGCTAAACTGTACAAGTACCTATTTACAATCTAGAACAAATGCTATTAAAAAGGCTTCTCTCTCCATTACTAAATTGTTACAGATACCTGATATTTCAGCAACATTCATTCAACACGCTAAATGCCTTCGATTAAAAAATCGTTAAGACGTGTCTTCAATTCGGTTTAACTTGTAATTTGAAACTATTATTTCTCATTGCAATTAAGTTTCTTTCTCGTGCACTGATTGCTTAAAAAGGCCAACAGTGACTTTTTATCAAGATGCATTCGAGTCTGACCTTTGACATTTTCTATTTAATTTTAAATTACAGCTAGTCACCTTTTTTTCCTAATGATATGTCATAACTATGAATTCAAAGCAGGTGTGACTCATTGGCAAAAGTAGTTGGTTCACATTTTTTTTTGGTTTCCTTCTTACCCCTCTTCATTTAACCACCATTTTAGTCCTCTTAGCAACATGAAAGATTAAATATATAACTACCTAGATGATCTGCCCAAATGTGAAACATACTTGTATTTTTAGTTTTAAGGTTTTATGTGAATTAAACTTGTGGTTAAAAATTTACATGTGTGAAAACAAAGCGTTTTTGGGATCAACTAATTTTACAGATCTGATATGCGTTTTTTTTTTTTTTGCAAATGTTCATTTTTAACGCTACATTTAATGTCTATAAAGATTCAAACTATTATGTATCATTCAAACACTGTAGTGTTTTAATATATGGTTAAGTGTTAGTTTTATTAATTTAGAACTGCTTTAAAGCTTCACCAATCGCTTATTTTGCAAACAAATTTCAAACAATTTGTACTGTTCATATGTCACTGTCTCAGCTATATTTTGAAATAAAAAATTTTCAATTTTCGTTTATTAAAACAAAAGTTATAATAAAATTACTGGTGTTCAAAAGTCTTCAGAATAAGTAAGGAATGTGGGAGATGGTTTCTTCTGATTGGCTGTTGGTTACCATAGCAACTTTTTCTTCACTGACACCTTCATAAAACATAGCAGGAATGTCGCTCACATACCATCTTATTTGGGTTATATATATATATTCTTTGCTGCGCTAGGACTGATAATTTTTCGCTTACGACGTCACTCTTTAATTCTGTTTCTCTCTTTTTTGCCATGCTAGGGCTGATAATCTGTTGCCCGTTAATTCTGTTTCTTTCTTTTTTTGTCCCTTCTTTCTTTTTATTTACTTAATTACGTCTTTTATTTGATCTTTTTATTTAGTCAATTTAGAAATAGGTAATAATTTTTTTTATGAATTGTTGACAATGCGTATGACATTGAACACAAAAAAGAAAATATTATTACAAAGCAAAGCCAGGAAAAATCATGCATTAAGTAATGTGGTTAAGATTAAACATAGAAAAATAAAAGAACTAGTTGTTAAAACGGGAAAAGAAAAAGACAAGATATTCTGATAAAAAAATATAATAAATTTATAACTTAAAATATTGCAGCATTAAGAATTTTTTAATAGATTTGTGCAAAAATAATGTTGTTTTTATCAGATATATCTATCTATCTATAAAGCGAAAATGTTTGTGTGTGTGTGTGTATGTGCATGCGTTTTCATGTATGTCCAAGAAAGGCTTTTTTCCGAGAACCGATCGGTCGCCTCACAACTTAAAACTTTTTATATCACGCCTAAATGATAATATCTACGAGTTAACAACCGGGGTTGCCTGTCTATTTAATTTGCCCAACTTTCTAAAGATAAATATTCAACAATTTCTGATCGCTGCATGTGCATTAAGCTTGTTCGTATAAAAAAAAGAAGGGAACAGACTCATGGTAAATAAAACACTGTCCCACACTCAAAGTTGACGTCATTAAGTCGTCAAAAACAGGCACCTGCCGTTAAACGTCGCACGTTTTTTTTCACACTTTATTATTTTCCAACTGCGCGTCAAGGCTTCGTTTTTTTTAAACAAACTTCCAACGAACGATTTATCCCAAAAACACACATACCTCCAAACACCCGAGCAACGCCAGGTACCCCCCCCCGCTAGTCTATATATATATATATATATATATATATATATATATATATATATATATATAAAAGCGAAAATGTGTGTATGTATGTATGTTCGCTTTTTGTGTATGTGTTATATATTCAATCATCGAAGTTATCCTGAGGGGTACCAATTTGAGCTTTCGTTACATTTGAATATGTTATATAGAGTTCTTCATTTAGGGGCACATTTTACGTTTTCTATATAACATAAGAAAGATTCCGTGTGATTGTCTCTAACATAAATAGTTGTGTGTTTGATTATCATAAAGGGAATCGTGTGTGTGACATGTAATTTCTGAACCTACCTCTGTTTCTTCTCGCTGTTGGATCATCTGGGAATTTCTCATCCTGGAGGGAGACTTGATACCTGTTTGACGAAGATTTATCACTCCAAGACGATGAAATGGTTTTATAGTTTTTTATTTCACTTTCCCCAGAGGTTCTGCAGAAGTGGAAGTGAAATCGGCTTGTGTTAGTTCTTCTTCACACACGTCAGCGTTCGTCTCCCCCTCCCCAGGGGGAGACCACGGAAGAACGTCCGTCTTCTTCAAAGCTCAAATCAAATCTCACAGATCTAGCCAACCACGTCACACATACGTAATTTGGTCAGCTGACCTTTGGTTCTGGTAAACGTGTCTACCTCCACGTTTACTCACCTCTCTCTCTCTCTCTCTCTCTCTCTCTCTCTCCCTTTATATTCTCTTATAGAGACACAGAGAGAGAAAATAGAAAGAGTAAGAAAGCCAGAGAGAGGGGGGGGGGAGAGATGCTCGTTAACATTCATCCACCCCTTTTTTATCAAAATGTATGGCAAGCCATACATTTTTAATAACTAACTAACTAAAAAAAAAAAATAATAATAATTATGTCCGAAGTACATCTTTATTTTTTCACTTTCCGGACTCACCCCTTTTCCAAGAAAGATCAGGCACCAGTACTCTTCTACTACACTATAAACTCTTCTGCTGCTTCTCGAAAGTCTCTCCTCGACATTAACTTGCTTCCAAGTTAGACAAAGATACAGCTTTGCAGATATACATCTTGTCTAGGCGGTCGCATTGTTGGATATTTTCCACTGACTCTGCTCTTTATTTGGACCACTTGGCCAAACAAATGGAGACTCCATTTTCGATCACTTTTTCGAAATGAGGCCAGCATATCGCAATTACGACCAGAACGTCGGATGCTCCATGTTGGTGGTAGCTTTATCGCATGGGGACTCAAACCCCAGACCCTCAGATTAAAAGTCTGATGCTCTACCGACCCAACCATCCCACTCGCGTTCTCGACTTTCAGCATAGGCCTAAGTCCCAGTTTTTTTCCTTTACTGTAATGCCCTGACGTCTTTCTCTGAGTGGTCCTATTACTGGAGCTTTGTTCTATTCTATCTACTACTTCGGGACTTCACAAAGCTCTTCTACTAACTCCCTTGGTTGGTCTAAGCCAAGATACGCCTTCACACTGATTCACTCGGAGCCTGTTTGAGTTCCTGGAACCCGACAAGATACGGAATAATCACTCGCTAACTAATGCGCCAAAGCTTACTTGCGCATCGATTTCTAACTAAGTAGCTTTCCCTTTGTGATTTTTCCGCATTCCCAGCAAGTCCCAAGATTCCAACCCAGATATCCCTCACACATTCCTCTAAAAAAATAAAAAAATAATAAGGCTCTATCTTGTCCCTTACGTAATCTGCATCTTTCCCTTTCTTCTATCTCCCCGTGATTAGGCTTGGTACCGACTGTCCAGTCGCTCCGTACCCTGAGGAATTATCGCGACCTCGCACGCCAGTCTTTTGTTGGACAAGACTTATTGCCGTTGCTTGGGCCTACGTGGCATCTTCCAACTCACTGGAACCACTAGTATTGTTTTAACAGGGTACTCATTACTCTAAAATAGTATTTCCCCTGCCAAATTTTCTAATTTGTGACAATACCGTGGCTTATAAAAAAAACAATAAAACAACAGAAAAAACTGCTTTCTACAGCCTAATCGCCTTGTAATTCTCATGAAAAAATGCAACTACGCGCTAAACGTCCCTAAAATATAACTAAACCAACCAAATCTATTCCAAAATAATTTAATTTAATAATACCAATTAAATTCATCCAGCATGGTTTTTTTTTTTTTTTTTTTTAAATTTTGGTACCTTTAATTCACAATAGGGTAACATTTTATTTTCCTAAGTACTTGCATACATATTTCATTCATCTTCTCTTGAGCGATTCGTAACATAATGGCCACGTCAGCCATTGCACCCCCTCTGCCCCTTACGCCATGTCAGAGGGCATTTCATTTGCTCTCTGAAGTTGATTACAACTAGATCCGCTCACGCTGGACAGAATACATTCCGTTTACTGCTATGTCAGAAAAAACTTTTTTTTTTCCAAAGTCGGTAAGCGCAACCTGCCTTGAAGACACATAGCTTCACGGAAAACATCGGATTTCCACACATGAAGTACTCAAACTTGCTCCATGTTGATTCTACTCGAAATCAACAGAAATAACGATAAAAAAAAAATAAAATTCGAATCATTTCCCGAGAATAATTAAATTAATAACTACCCATGTAATTCAACACCTCTCCAAAATTCTAACATGCTTGCCACAGAAATTAAATTCCATTCACGCCCCACTTTTTTCTTTTATTTCTTCATATAGTTTATTTAACCCTATATTTATCCTTTTTTTTTCTCCCTTACTTATGTGGTCAAAACGTCACTCATGTCGAATAGAACATTTATTCTACTTTTCGAAAATTGAAATTAATACCGACTGAACCTTTGACTCTTCCGAAACTTTTATTATTATTATTATTATTATTATTATTATTATTATTATTATTATTATTATTATTATTGTTATTATTTTTATTATTATTATTATTTATTACACTGTTTAAATCTTATTTCTTTCTCTTTTTCCCAATTTTATTATTACTATTATGATTATTAATTAATTAATTAACAACACGTTCTTTCTTTTATTAATCATTCTTTCAATAGACCCCACAAGCAAAGATTTCACCTCACCATTCTGCGAAAAAAAAATACATGTCAAAGAACAAGAAAATTCTGCCAATACCGTTTGACAATACATCAATTACATAAAAATAATAAATTAAAAAAATACAAAAATATCCTATAAGCAATCACAAAGTCCCATCTCACTAACAACAAAATTCTAAATAACAAAACACAGATTCGTGGATACTCCTTTTGACCACGTCATCAAAAAAAAAAAAATTCCTACGAAAAATTCGCACAATCAGCGAAAAAGAAAAAAAATCATTTTACAGGACATGACCATTGTCTTTTCATCAACAGTACATATTGTTTTTCATTAAAAGTTACATTTAGTTCACAGTTTAAAAATGACACAAAATATTCATAACACATATTTTTGATTGACATGTTTATCTTTTTGGTTTTCTCACTGGCTGTTGTTAAAAATTTACAAAATTTTCCCTTCTAATTTTGACATTAAGTGATATTTTTCTTCGTTCATAACGAGCTAATTCCCAATACGATAAACATTTTTTTTAACTATTTTCTATATATAAAGTTTTACATCTGTGTGTCTGTATGTCTTCCTTTTCTTTCTTCGTGAAAAGGTTGTACGTGTGTATTGCTTTTCTTTTTTTTTCTTTTTTTTTCTTAATTATTTTTCTAATTCGCCTAGTGTTTTAATGGACCCTACGTTGTGTGTGGGTTAGTTTGTATTTTTTTTTTTACTGTTCTTTCTTTTTTTTTTCTTTTTTTTCCAGACATTTTATTGTGTCTTTCTTGTCTTTTTTTCGTCCTTTTTTTCCCGTGGTAATCGAAGTTCTTTTTTTTAGTCTATTTCTTTTTTCTTGATGTATTTTCTTAAACACAGGTTCGATTATCGCATCGGTGATGCGACTTAGTCACGAGCACCAAATTTGAATATGTTATATATTCAATCATCGAAGTTATCCTGAGGGGTACC
The DNA here is from genome assembly GCF_053919585.1 of Euprymna scolopes. Lineage (NCBI taxonomy): Eukaryota > Metazoa > Mollusca > Cephalopoda > Sepiida > Sepiolidae > Euprymna > Euprymna scolopes. The sequence goes on along the minus strand of NC_136506.1, from coordinate 85,884,837 downwards.
AATTTGAGCTTTCGTTACATTTGAATATGTTATATAGAGTTCTTCATTTAGGGGCACATTTTACGTTTTCTATATAACATAAGAAAGATTCCGTGTGATTGTCTCTAACATAAATGGTTGTGTGTTTGATTATCATAAAGGGAATCGTGTGTGTGACATGTAATTTCTGAACCTACCTCTGTTTCTTCTCGCTGTTGGATCATCTGGGAATTTCTCATCCTGGAGGGAGACTTGATACCTGTTTGACGAAGATTTATCACTCCAAGACGATGAAATGGTTTTATAGTTTTTTATTTCACTTTCCCCAGAGGTTCTGCAGAAGTGGAAGTGAAATCGGCTTGTGTTAGTTCTTCTTCACACACGTCAGCGTTCGTCTCCCCCTCCCCAGGGGGAGACCACGGAAGAACGTCCGTCTTCTTCAAAGCTCAAATCAAATCTCACAGATCTAGCCAACCACGTCACACATACGTAATTTGGTCAGCTGACCTTTGGTTCTGGTAAACGTGTCTACCTCCACGTTTACTCACCTCTCTCTCTCTCTCTCTCTCTCTCCCTTTATATTCTCTTATAGAGACACAGAGAGAGAAAATAGAAAGAGTAAGAAAGCCAGAGAGAGGGGGGGGGGGAGAGATGCTCGTTAACATTCATCCACCCCTTTTTTATCAAAATGTATGGCAAGCCATACATTTTTAATAACTAACTAACTAAAAAAAAAAAATAATAATAATTATGTCCGAAGTACATCTTTATTTTTTCACTTTCCGGACTCACCCCTTTTCCAAGAAAGATCAGGCACCAGTACTCTTCTACTACACTATAAACTCTTCTGCTGCTTCTCGAAAGTCTCTCCTCGACATTAACTTGCTTCCAAGTTAGACAAAGATACAGCTTTGCAGATATACATCTTGTCTAGGCGGTCGCATTGTTGGATATTTTCCACTGACTCTGCTCTTTATTTGGACCACTTGGCCAAACAAATGGAGACTCCATTTTCGATCACTTTTTCGAAATGAGGCCAGCATATCGCAATTACGACCAGAACGTCGGATGCTCCATGTTGGTGGTAGCTTTATCGCATGGGGACTCAAACCCCAGACCCTCAGATTAAAAGTCTGATGCTCTACCGACCCAACCATCCCACTCGCGTTCTCGACTTTCAGCATAGGCCTAAGTCCCAGTTTTTTTCCTTTACTGTAATGCCCTGACGTCTTTCTCTGAGTGGTCCTATTACTGGAGCTTTGTTCTATTCTATCTACTACTTCGGGACTTCACAAAGCTCTTCTACTAACTCCCTTGGTTGGTCTAAGCCAAGATACGCCTTCACACTGATTCACTCGGAGCCTGTTTGAGTTCCTGGAACCCGACAAGATACGGAATAATCACTCGCTAACTAATGCGCCAAAGCTTACTTGCGCATCGATTTCTAACTAAGTAGCTTTCCCTTTGTGATTTTTCCACATTCCCAGCAAGTCCCAAGATTCCAACCCAGATATCCCTCACACATTCCTCTAAAAAAATAAAAAAATAATAAGGCTCTATCTTGTCCCTTACGTAATCTGCATCTTTCCCTTTCTTCTATCTCCCCGTGATTAGGCTTGGTACCGACTGTCCAGTCGCTCCGTACCCTGAGGAATTATCGCGACCTCGCACGCCAGTCTTTTGTTGGACAAGACTTATTGCCGTTGCTTGGGCCTACGTGGCATCTTCCAACTCACTGGAACCACTAGTATTGTTTTAACAGGGTACTCATTACTCTAAAATAGTATTTCCCCTGCCAAATTTTCTAATTTGTGACAATACCGTGGCTTATAAAAAAAACAATAAAACAACAGAAAAAACTGCTTTCTACAGCCTAATCGCCTTGTAATTCTCATGAAAAAATGCAACTACGCGCTAAACGTCCCTAAAATATAACTAAACCAACCAAATCTATTCCAAAATAATTTAATTTAATAATACCAATTAAATTCATCCAGCATGGTTTTTTTTTTTTTTTTTTAAATTTTGGTACCTTTAATTCACAATAGGGTAACATTTTATTTTCCTAAGTACTTGCATACATATTTCATTCATCTTCTCTTGAGCGATTCGTAACATAATGGCCACGTCAGCCATTGCACCCCCTCTGCCCCTTACGCCATGTCAGAGGGCATTTCATTTGCTCTCTGAAGTTGATTACAACTAGATCCGCTCACGCTGGACAGAATACATTCCGTTTACTGCTATGTCAGAAAAAACTTTTTTTTTTCCAAAGTCGGTAAGCGCAACCTGCCTTGAAGACACATAGCTTCACGGAAAACATCGGATTTCCACACATGAAGTACTCAAACTTGCTCCATGTTGATTCTACTCGAAATCAACAGAAATCACGATAAAAAAAAATAAAATTCGAATCATTTCCCGAGAATAATTAAATTAATAACTACCCATGTAATTCAACACCTCTCCAAAATTCTAACATGCTTGCCACAGAAATTAAATTCCATTCACGCCCCACTTTTTTCTTTCATTTCTTCATATAGTTTATTTAACCCTATATTTATCCTTTTTTTTTCTCCCTTACTTATGTGGTCAAAACGTCACTCATGTCGAATAGAACATTTATTCTACTTTTCGAAAATTGAAATTAATACCGACTGAACCTTTGACTCTTCCGAAACTTTTATTATTATTATTATTATTATTATTATTATTATTATTATTATTATTATTATTATTATTGTTATTATTTTTATTATTATTATTATTTATTACACTGTTTAAATCTTATTTCTTTCTCTTTTTCCCAATTTTATTATTACTATTATGATTATTAATTAATTAATTAACAACACGTTCTTTCTTTTATTAATCATTCTTTCAATAGACCCCACAAGCAAAGATTTCACCTCACCATTCTGCGAAAAAAAAATACATGTCAAAGAACAAGAAAATTCTGCCAATACCGTTTGACAATACATCAATTACATAAAAATAATAAATTAAAAAAATACAAAAATATCCTATAAGCAATCACAAAGTCCCATCTCACTAACAACAAAATTCCAAATAACAAAACACAGATTCGTGGATACTCCTTTTGACCACGTCATCAAAAAAAAAAAAATTCCTACGAAAAATTCGCACAATCAGCGAAAAAGAAAAAAAATCATTTTACAGGACATGACCATTGTCTTTTCATCAACAGTACATATTGTTTTTCATTAAAAGTTACATTTAGTTCACAGTTTAAAAATGACACAAAATATTCATAACACATATTTTTGATTGACATGTTTATCTTTTTGGTTTTCTCACTGGCTGTTGTTAAAAATTTACAAAATTTTCCCTTCTAATTTTGACATTAAGTGATATTTTTCTTCGTTCATAACGAGCTAATTCCCAATACGATAAACATTTTTTTTAACTATTTTCTATATATAAAGTTTTACATCTGTGTGTCTGTATGTCTTCCTTTTCTTTCTTCGTGAAAAGGTTGTACGTGTGTATTGCTTTTCTTTTTTTTTCTTTTTTTTTCTTAATTATTTTTCTAATTCGCCTAGTGTTTTAATGGACCCTACGTTGTGTGTGGGTTAGTTTGTATTTTTTTTTTTACTGTTCTTTCTTTTTTTTTTCTTTTTTTTCCAGACATTTTATTGTGTCTTTCTTGTCTTTTTTTCGTCCTTTTTTTCCCGTGGTAATCGAAGTTCTTTTTTTTAGTCTATTTCTTTTTTCTTGATGTATTTTCTTAAACACAGGTTCGATTATCGCATCGGTGATGCGACTTAGTCACGAGCACCAAATTTGAATATGTTATATATTCAATCATCGAAGTTATCCTGAGGGGTACCAATTTGAGCTTTCGTTACATTTGAATATGTTATATAGAGTTCTTCATTTAGGGGCACATTTTACGTTTTCTATATAACATAAGAAAGATTCCGTGTGATTGTCTCTAACATAAATGGTTGTGTGTTTGATTATCATAAAGGGAATCGTGTGTGTGACATGTAATTTCTGAACCTACCTCTGTTTCTTCTCGCTGTTGGATCATCTGGGAATTTCTCATCCTGGAGGGAGACTTGATACCTGTTTGACGAAGATTTATCACTCCAAGACGATGAAATGGTTTTATAGTTTTTTATTTCACTTTCCCCAGAGGTTCTGCAGAAGTGGAAGTGAAATCGGCTTGTGTTAGTTCTTCTTCACACACGTCAGCGTTCGTCTCCCCCTCCCCAGGGGGAGACCACGGAAGAACGTCCGTCTTCTTCAAAGCTCAAATCAAATCTCACAGATCTAGCCAACCACGTCACACATACGTAATTTGGTCAGCTGACCTTTGGTTCTGGTAAACGTGTCTACCTCCACGTTTACTCACCTCTCTATCTCTCTCTCTCCCTTTATATTCTCTTATAGAGACACAGAGAGAGAAAATAGAAAGAGTAAGAAAGCCAGAGAGAGAGGGGGGGAGAGATGCTCTTTAACATATGTCCACAAAAGGATTTTTTTCAGCATCTTCTTGAGGCCGTCACTCATTTTTAAAAACATTTTATATCACATCGAAATCATAATATCGATGAGTTATGAACGGGGGTCACGTGTGTATTTAATTTGCCCGACTTTGAAAAGCTAAATTTTCAACATTTTTTCGATCGGCGCGTGTAGATTCACCTTTTTCATATAATAAAAGCGAAACTAATACGAAGGTTGTTGCATCGTTCCCAGCGCATTCACCGATAACATCCAAAAGCCACCAGCTTTGATCAATGCGGTTTTTTCCTTATATCAGACAATTGCTATTCAATTTGGACAATCCTTTTCAATGGGGAGCTGGTTCCCCCCCCCCCCCCTCCCATCATCTTAGGGAAGCCCAAACATCTCTGCAGTAAATGATCCCGCAGTGAAACAAAGTAAACAAACGCTAAAAAAAAAACTGCCCCGTCATCGTAATGCTCCCACGATGATCTCATTAAGCTTCCACCTGTCAATGAAACCTCCTTGACTTTACTCACTTTAATCGCTATTCCGTTAACATTGTCGCCGTAGCGCAGGTGTTCAGTCTCAGTTTAAAGGCCTCAAGGCTCTGGGTTCGAGCCACCAACCACCTATTTTTTTTTTTTAAATATTTATCGTTAAGTTTCCTTTTTGTTCTGATTTACCCCCCCCCCCAAACACACACACCTAAAAAAACCCAGGCAACACTGGATACCCTCTGCTAGTCTATATATATATAAAAGACAAAATGTGTGTATGTATGTATGTATGTTCGCTTTTTGTGTATGTCTGTAAAAGGCTCATTCCTGTCTATTTGCTCGAGTTTGAAAAGATAAATATTCAACATTTTTTGATCGTCGCATGTGCATTAAGCTTTTTCGTATAATAAAAGCGAAACTAATTCTGATGGCATATTTCTGTAAATGTCCAAAAGCAGTTTCTCCTTATATCAGACAATTGCTATTCAATTTGGACAATCCCCTTTTTAAGGGGGAGCTGGTTTTCCCCACAACATCTTGGGGAAACAAAAAAAATAAAAAGAATCCTGACCCACAGTAAATAAAATACTGTCCCGAAGTCAAAGTTGACCTCATTAAGAACGGGCACCTGCCAAATTTAAATACTTAAATAATTAAAACATGTTTCTGTTATTATTTCGTGGTGGGCCAGTGGTTAACGTTGCACATTTTTTTTCACACTTTAATTTCCAACTTCGACTCAAGGGTTCGGGTTCGATCCTTCATACTTACCTACCAAAACTTATTTTTTTATTTCACCCCCACCCCCGACACAAACACCCGGGTGTTTTGATTTACCCAAAACCACACACACCTCCAAACACCCAGGCAACGCTGGGTACCCCCGCTAGTCTATATATATATATAAAAGGGAAAATTTTCTACAGGGAGGGGGTCAACAAAAAAAGATCGGTTCTACGCATGCGTCAAATGACGCCATGACCTTATTTAGTTTAAATACTTGAAGAACTGACTAAATTTCATGTACGTCATGTTAGCTCAGTTGGTTAGAGCGTTGGGTTCGAATCGTGTTGGGAATTTTTTTTTTTCGATTTTTTTAAATTTAAATATTGAACCAGTGTTATTTAAGGCATTCTTCACGTAGCGTTCATTTTTCTGGGTTTTATTTGGCTTATTCTTAGGTTTTCATTAACACCCCCGACCGACCACATACACCCAAAAACACCCGGGTACCCACCGATTTTTTAAATTTTAATATTTAAACAGGCGTATTTAAGCCATTTTCACATTTTTTTTTTGTTTTAAGTTTTAACGTTCGTTTTTCTGTATCACTTTGAAGCTCGAACCTTCGGACGACAAATATCGAAAAATTGGCTAAAAACATTAATTCCTTCACCTTCAACTGAGCACTTTTCTACAGGGAGGGGTCGTTTTCTTCGCCGATATTTTCGAAAGTAATCGTCTCCTATCAATTGTCTAGCCTTAATTTAAACCTACGTCACTTCCGGTTTGGTGATGGGCGCAACAGCAAAGACGTCACATTTTTTTCACATTCTTTTTCTCCTTTGCAGTACGGGTTCGAGCCTGCATGCTTACTACCATTTTTATTTTTTTTGCTCAACACACACCTTCAAATATCCAGGCATCCAGGCTAGTCTATAATATAAGTCTCACCTGTCTGTTTAAATGCATGTATGTACGTGAATATTTATGTATGTAAGTATGTATGTATTTTTGTATGTCTGCTTAAAACTTTCGACATAAGCAACGGATTGTAACAAGATTGGTATTATTTTGAAGCACGAACTTTCGGACAACAAATATCAAAAAATTGGCTAAACCCTTTATTTCTTCACCCTCAACTGGGCACTTTTTTACAAGGAGGGATCGCTTTTTTTGCTTATTTTCGAAAGTCATTCCGTCTTTTCGATTGACTAGCCTTAATTTAAACCTTTGCCATTTCCGCTTTGGTGATGGACACAACGGCAAAGACGTCACGTTTTTTTTGCATATCCTCCCTGCAGTATGGGTTCAAGCCTTTCTGCTACCACTTTTTTTGCTCAACACACATCTTCAAACACCCAAGCAACGCCGAGACTCCAGGCTAGTATATATATATATATATATATATATATATATATATATATATATATATATATATATATATATATATATATATAGGCTAGTATATATATATATATATATATATATATATATATATATATATATATATATATATATATATATATACACACACGTCAAACACACGGCATTATTTTTGTACAAACCTAATAAAAATTCAATTTAACATTATATATAAATTTTTTTATGCTGCATTATTTTAAGTTATGAATTTATTTTATTTTTTACTAGAATATCTTGTTTTTTTCTTTTCCAGTGTTTACAACTAGTCCTTTTACTTTTCTTAGGTTAATTTTTAACATATTACTTTTCATGCTCGCATTTTTCTATCTCATAAGATGTGTATAAAGAGAAAATCTGACAAAATATACTTCTGTATATTTTGTCAGATTTGAACCAACCATATTTTGTCAGAACCAACCATAAAATATAAAAGAAAAAACAACACATCAAAAGCTATCAGTAGGTAACAACTTTATTTCGTTATCTTCGTTAATGTGTGAATTAAAGAGGATTGGATAGAGAAGGGTGTTAGTAATGGAATAAGTCCATAAGTATGAACAAGATAAAAAGTTTGAAAAGTTCTATTTTTAAAAGAAGAAAATGAGTTCATATATAAAAAATACGTACTATACACAAGTGTTGAAGACAGGGCCATGTAAGTGGGTGTGTACTCTAATAAGTCCATGTGTGTGTTGCTGTAGTAGCCATATTAAATCTGTGGAGCTTCTTGTCGAACCCCAAGACTGGACGGTTTAAGGGAGGGCATGCTTCAAAAGAGATTGAGATTGGAAGAAGTGTCATGAAATGAGTTAACTCACTTTGGTTTCCTGATCAGAAAAAGAGAAATAGTCGGCCTTGCCTTTTTATTAACTTGCGCCGCTGGGGCCTTTACCTCAGCACCAAAATCAACAGAGTCTATGCCATTTTTGTAATGATCTTTTCTCTTTTAACGACGGTATGATGCTGGTCCTGTGCAGTTCTAGAAAGTCCACCCTCTCAGGCTTTACCTTCTCTCATTAGAAAGGAGTTAGTTTACTGCTACTGGGAATACTGAAGGAAGTGCGCAGGCATTTTTTTTTTTTTTGCAAGCAAGAGTACTCTTCTTCGGGGGGGGGGTTGTCTGTAACACAATAGATTATGAACCCAGGGAGTGTTACTTAGATTATCATGAGAACGTTTCTGGAACTGTTGTTACATCCTGGGAATGGCAACCAGCTCCCTGGGGAAATAAACGATAAGCACATAGAAAATTTACGTCCGTTAGATCAAGGATAGGTCTAGGGTTGCTTTGATGTCGGCTATGTCTGCTGGTGGGTCTTGTCTCTGAGTCTTCTTGACGTCTTTACAGACAGGATTTTTTTTGTCGTTAATGGCAGAGACGGCTGGGCTGGAATTGAACACTTGTATAAAATAAGCGATATGATGTATTTTTTTTTATAAAAATAAAATTATTTTATTTTTAACATTTAAAGAGCATTTTAAATTCGGTGCCCATTCTCGGCCCATCTATCACTGTCTGCGATTACAGCCCAAACTGCTATGAGCGTTGAGGCAGGCAACCTGTCTCATTCCCTGTCCTGACTTCAATTCTTTTCAATACAATTCTTTTCTCTGAGAAAAAGAGTGATAAGAAAGAGAGTGATAATAAAGGGTTGGTTGGTTGGTTGTTTTTGTTTTACGGCATATCAACCCTTTTCGGGTTATTTAATGCCGAATCCAAAGATTTTGAAGAAATTTTTTTAATAGAGTATATTCATTGTTTTCACGTCGGTTTCGATTTAACCCATAGTTGGGACCCTAACAGGTACTACCGCTCCGGGTCAGAATAGACCTGGGAGCAATGGTAATTAAAGGGTGGCTCCACACTCCCCAAAGTCCACAAGCTAGGGCCTCACCACTGGATGTAGCTTAAGGTCATATCCAGGACCCCCATTGAGGGACTTTTACCCTCTGCAGGGGGCAGTCGACGTATTCTAATACCCCACCGACAGGGCCGATAATAAAGGGAGAAGGACGAAAGAAAGGGAGAGAGAGAGACATGCATATCTGCCAAAAACAAAGCCACTGAAATATTGCCATTGTTAAATTCTGATGACAACAACCAGGCTTGATGATTGCCCTTTTTGCAGCCAGTTACATAAACAATTTCGGATTGGCAGTTGGCACATGTCAATCTAAGCCAAGCTGAAATGTGCCGACATTTTGAATGTCTGCATCTGCCTGTATCTACATATCTCGCAGCGAGCACAGGACAAGTCTGGTACAAGGCTTATTAATGCAGGAACCCCAGCTCCCCAAAAAGGGAGCTTCTTATTGTGTCACAGTGGCTTTTTATTCTCACTTTCCTGATCCTTATGTCTAATCTCCCCACTGTGGGGAGGGAGATAAATATTCCCATCACATGCTCATCTCCCCTAAGAGGTATCCTCTGATTAAGCAAGCCAGAAAGGAATTCGAATGCTTTCATCAATCAGCTACAAGTTTAGAAATTAAGCGCAAGTTGAAAATCACATACCGCGAGTTGCAGCTGCTGCAGTTGTTGTTGCTGCTGCAGTTGTTGTTGTTGCTGCTGCTATCGCTGCTGCTGTGACAAATCTGCATGTAAAAGTCTGTATATATATATATATATATATATATATATATATATATATATATATATATCGGATTGCCATTGTAGATGTGTGTGTATATACTAGCTTGCTCTAGTTCTGTCAGTGAGAGAGTGTGTATATGACCTTATGATAAGCTATGTGTATATGTGGTTGTGCTACGTTTTGTAGTTCTTGTTGCCCTAAACGTCTAGGCTGGATTGTGGCACGCACATGTATGTTAGGTCTGAAAGGAAAATACAGGAAAAAAGAACAAAAGCTGTTTTAACTTTTTTATATTACGTGCAAAATTTCGGCAACGGTAATTGGCTGAAATGGATTACTGATTGGACATTTTGTCAAATCAAGGGCTGCTACTGCTGCTACTGCCCATAGTATTATAGCTTGGCACAATAAGAACATTGTTCCTCATTCAATATCAGACAATGTTGAGTTTTCCTACTATATATATATATATAACTTTTATTAATATTATTATTAATATTCTTCTTATTATTAAAATATATATATCAATACAAAGTTTGGTTTAAAAAGTTGGCTGAAAGAGATTACTGATTGGACATTTTGTCAAATCAAGGGCTTATACTTAAAAACAACATTCGCTGCTGCTGCTGCTTTTTATTTATTATAGGCTTGGTACAAAAGAAACATTGTTCCTGCTTCCATATCAGACATTGAGTTTTCCTGCTACTATTTATGAATGTATATAACTCGTTTTTATTATTATTATTATTATTATTATTATTATTATTATTATTGGCTCACATAGGACTTTCACACAAGTAAACAAACGATTGGATTGGTAACCTGTGATGTTCTCTGGAGGCTGAGTGACAACAAGTCTCCGCAGACGTCCAGTTCTCTCCACCTCCTTCGATAGCATTGGCAAATGAATTTGCATCATCGCGACAGCCTCTTACCATTGATTTCTCGCCGGCAGTGGCCATTGGTTTATACTGGAATTTGAGTGGCATTAAGCTTCCCCAAAGTCCTAGTTCTCTTTGCGTTTGTCCAACCGAGGTCTGGCTGGCATTTTCTCCTCAGTCTTTCAGTCCTTCTTTATCCTTCTCAGCTCTTTGGTGTCACTTTTTTATTGGGAAGAGCGGTGGTGAAACTATGGGGAGATGCGTGATGAGGGTGTAGAACTTGTAGATATGCAGCTTTGGTGTTCTTCATTCCCTGTGACGCTTAATCATTATATTGTCTTATTGTATTATTCTCCGCCTTCAAGGGTTTTAAAAAGTATGTATCAAAGTTTGGTTTTAAAAGTTTATTGCCACGATATAATAATATAACTCGTTTTTATTATTTAATATGGATTATTCATACTGGAGATATTCATAACCGTACCCTATTTCCAAAAAATATTTAAGATCACTTGAAACCGTAGCAGCTAGTTTTAATCTCCCCATGAAGGTCAGAGATTTTATATATATATATATATATATATATATATATATATATATATATATATATATATATATATATATATATATATATATATGACACGTTTCAAGACTCCAAGCATAGTTTTGGGACACAATTGCCATTTTAGGTCAATTTTCAAAACAGATAATGTATAAGTGTTATACCATTTTTCTAAACCAAAATTTCACGAGGAATCCAATAAAACAAAAACGAATACAAAATTTTGATGGGAAACCATGTTTTCAAGCAATTCTTTCATGACGGCCGGAATCGCACTTCCCGTTTTTTTGTCCCAAGGACCGTATCCTGCAGATTGCGAAACTATTTAAGAAAATGACTCAAAACCTATCAATCATAAGTGTTAGGCCATCTTTCTTAACCAGAATTGTTCTTCATCTGGCGCTGATACAATGATTTTTCGTCGTTTTCAGCAATAGCATACAAAACTTTCCGTGCAAAGCGCCAGGTACATGATGTATATATAGGGAATGAATGCCAAAAGTCTATATTCCAAAGTTCATGATGTTGACCATCTTATAATTTATTCCATTAATTTAGTTGACATTCACAGTTCTTGACAGTATCTGTTTCGTAACACAAAATCAATCACTTAATTATGATATCAACTAGTGAATGTATCTTGCCCTTAACTCATCAGAGGAAATAGCAACAATCAATTCGTCAAAAGGAAATCATTAGAAGAAGAAATCAGAAGGCGCATCATTACCTTTGCATTGTTAGCCTTTAAGAAAACGTACACCTGCACATATGATCGCACGTGAATCAATAAGCTTTATATATATATATATATATATATATATATATATATATATATATATATATATATATATATAGTAAGTTATAAAATGTATATGGCGATTAAGCTACACTGAATATTCCGCGTTTCATCCATGGTAGGATTCTTCAGGCTTAGGCGCATAAGCCTGAAAAATCCTAAAGTGGATGAAACGCGGAATATTCAGTGTAGCTTAATCGCCATATACATTTTATAACTTACTAACTAGCTCTACCTACGTATTGAGCACTTTTGAAGTAAATACTTAAAGCTTACGCATAAATCTATACTTTCGTATATTAATTTTATGTGAGTAAATTAAGTAGTTATATGTATGTATATAAATATATACACACATATATATATATATATATATATATATACATACACACATATATATATATATATATATATATATATATATATATATATATATATATCATGTGAGCGCTTGGAATTGCAACAAATACTATTTTTCGAATATATGTGAAAAAAAAAGTGAAAATAAATTTGTAATACTATATTAATCCCAATCCCATATAAAAAGGCTTCCTTTTTTGTGGCAAGAGTTGCGCAATCCCTAACCACACCTCACCTGAGTCGACATTGTTGAATACCAGTGGCAAGTGGAAGTTCGGGACGACTGAAAACAATGCCGAGATAAGCGGAAAGCACATACAGCGCCTAGCGAATTATATGTATCAGAATTAAACATTAATTAATTAAATTAAATTAAATTAATTTTGAAGTGTAGGATGGAATTTCTTAAATCTTGCCGCCTAAATCATGTTGCTCCCGGTTATATCTGCCATCGTATTTCTAAAATTAAATGTAGAAATACATTGGCAGTTCAACGTGTTTTCCTACAAGATGAAATCCTGTTTAATTCTGATACATATAATTCGTTACGTAGTAAACACCTTTTACTTTGGGCCATGGTTTGGAAAGAACTATCTTTCTTTGATAAACTCCGTTTTTCTAGGTTTTTATCCATCGGCGATAATTTTACCCGTATTAAATGTACTTCTTCTTATGATAAATATTTAAAAAATTTAATTACTAAGAAGTTTGGGATTATAACAAATTTGGATAAACATATATTTAATTATTCTTCTCATGTTTTGTCCAATACAGAAGAATTTGTTTTATCTGCTGGCTTACAATTTTGCATTCCTCCCCCTTCTGTTGATAAAATCTCAGTATTTAGTGAAATTGAATTATTGTATACTCAATTAAAACACCATTCGCCTATCTCTACTGATGAATTAACTAGTGTTAAAATTCAGTTGGGCGAATTAGGTCGGAGGTTTTCTGCCATAAATACTAAATCTAGTTATTTTGTTTGGCAGAAAAATCATTTTGAAGCGGCAAAATTAATTAGGTCTAATCCCGACATTTATCTTTCTCGCCCGGATAAAGGATCGGGCGTTGTTATACTTAACAAAACGGATTATATCTCCAAAATGTTACAAATCTTGGACGATAAAAGTAAATTTCTCCGTTTGGATGATTTAAGCCATGATGATACTTTTCGTATGGAAATAAAAATCCAGAAAAGATTTCTTCAACTTCATAAAAGCGGATTTATTTCTAAGGAGATTTATGATAGAATCCGACCCATCGGTTCTCAAAGGCCTAGAATGTACGGTTTACCCAAGGTCCATAAACCCAACATTCCTTTGCGACCCATTTTATCTATGCTGGGTTCTGCACAACACGAACTTGGTAAATGGCTGGTTGATCTTCTTAAACCTGTGCTTTCTTTTTATTCGGTCCATTATATCTCTGATTCTTTTCAATTCGTATCTCAGATACAAAAAAAAAATTACCTTTATATAAAAATACCGAGTTCTTGGCTTCCTTTGACATTAATAGTCTTTTTACTAATATACCTTTGGATGAAACCATTGGTATTTGTGCTGACTATCTATACCGTGGCCCCTTAAAATCTCCACAATTTCCTGAACGAATTTTCGTTGAACTGATGGAACTTGCTACTAAATCAGTCTCCTTTAGTTTCAACAACATTATGTACCGTCAAATTGATGGGATATCTATGGGTAGCCCTCTTGGTCCTTCGTTAGCCAACATTTTCGTTGGATTTTTGGAAAACGAATTATTTTCCAAAATTACTAAGCCAGCATTCTACACACGCTACGTTGATGATACTTTTGCATGCTTTCCCTCTCGGAGCGAAGCTGAACAGTTTCTTCGTCTTCTTTGCAACCTTCATCCATCTTTACAATTTACTATGGAGGTTGAAGACTGTAACTCTCTCCCATTCCTCGACGTTCGTGTTTCTAAAGTTGGTACTACGTTTGAGACCTCTGTTTATAGAAAACCTACATTTACAGGGCTCTATCTTAATTGGTTTTCTTTTGCCCCTCAGTCTAGAAAAAATAAACCTCATTAGCGCCCTTACGCATCGTGCACTTATGATTTGTTCACCAAACCGTCTTGATACGGAACTTGGGGAAATTACAAATATTTTTCTTAATAATGGATATCCCATTAATATAATAAAATCTACTATTGAACGTAAAATTACTACATTTAATAGTGGTAAACATATTGGTCCATCACGTTGTCCCATTTATTTAAAATTACCATGGTTGGGTCCTGTTGGCCTTCATATTGTTGAAAGGATTTCTTCTGCTACTCAACGTTGTTTTCCAGCTACTATGCTTAGAGTAGTTTACACAACTCGAACCTTTTTCTCTTCTTTTCGTAAAGATGTTTTGCCAACCATTCAAAAGAACTCTGTTGTTTATAAATTCGTTTGTCAGTGTGGAGCTGACTACGTTGGCAAAACATCCCAAAGATTAGAAATGAGAATATCCCAACATATCCCTCGGGATATTCGACTACACCAGGTTTCGAGAACATCCGGGCACTCCCAAGCTCATGAGTCCGCCATTGGTAATCACCTGTTGAGTATAAATAGGTGTGCCGATCAATATTCCGATGGGTGGTTTTCTGTTTTATACAGTGCTAGGTCGAACTATCATCTCAATATCATTGAGGCGTTAGTTATTAACAACTCTCGACCTAGCCTGTGTAGACAAAAGATTCTGAAACATCAGTTGGAGATATTCATTGATTTAAAACCACCTGAACAGTGAGATTTTTTTTTTTTTTTTTTTTCCACTGTTCTTCCAACTGAAACCAAAATTCCCTTCTTCCCTCATTCGTTTTCTTAGTTTTTAATTTATCATTCTGACGTTTCCTCTTAGAGGGTCAGACGATAAGGCCTTAAGGAAAATTTTAATAATTTCACCTGCCCATTTCTTGTTTTTTGGTATTTGAATTAAATTATGTTTCCTCTGAAATTTCTCCTTCCTTTTTGCTGTACCAAAAATTTACGTGTATATATATATATATATATATATATATATATATATATATATATATATATATATATATATATATATAATGTATGTATATACATATATAAATAAAATTTAGTTCAAAAGATTTTCAACTTTTCAGATATAAAAATGCTATTATGTGAAACTATATTCATCTATTTATCTATCTATCTATCTATCTATCTATCTATCTATCTCTTTCTATCTCTCTCTCTCTCTCTCTATCTATCTATCTATCTATCTCTCACTCTATCTCTCTCTTTCTATCTCTCTCTCTTTATCTCTCTATCTCTCTTTCTTTCTCTCTCTCTCTCTCTCTCTATCTATCTATCTATCTATCTTTCTGTATCTATTTATTCATTTATTTATTTATTTATGAGTATAAAATGAAATGCCGTGGAGACAGGATGCAATAAAGTTAGGGTTAGAGTTAACCAAAATGTTTGTGAGTGGAGGATACACCTGAAAGGGAAATTGCATAAAACACTCATCCTCGATTGGCGTTTGGCCTTAATATTCGGTGAGTAACAAAATAGTCAAAAAGAAAAAAAAAGTCCTTTAATTGTAAATAAATTATTTATTCTAAAGAAAACAATTGCATAAAAAACATTTATTCTCGGGTGGCTTTTTAGCTTTGATAGTTGGTGACACATTAACGAAAAAAATAATTTAAAAAATTCGATTGTTATTCGTTAGGCATGGAAATAAATAGATTACCGTCCTTAAAATTAAATTATATTTTGACAATATTTAAAGGGTGAACATTCTAGATTGAGATTTCGTCTCAAAATTATGCAAACTTGTGGCACAAAGCAATTTACCTAAAAAAAAAAAAAATCTCGGAAAATAACAATTAAAAATATATAAAAATAGAAATGGATGGAAAATCGAAATCTTAAGAAACATTCTAACCACCCACCCGTCCCACCAAAATTTTCAAACTAAAATTGCAAAAAAAAAAAACCAAAAAAAAAAAAACGAATAAAAGTTTTTTTTATAAACGTGCAAACTGCTTTGAAACCACATTAACATACAAATATTATAATTAAAAAAAAAAATCATTTCATTTTTCCTTTTTTAATCGTTCATTTTGAATTTGGAACAATTTTTTAAAAATCATTAAATTTTTCTTTTTTTTAAACACGAAACATTTAAAAATAATCCTTCATTTTCTTTTTTTTTTGTTAAACTTGAAACAATTTAAAAAAATTATTGAATTTTTCTTTTTTTTAAACATGAAACATTTAAAAATGATCGTTCATTTTTTTTGTTGAACTTGAAACAATTTAAAAAAAATAATTGAATTTTTCTTTTTTTAAACATGAAACATTTAAAAATAATCGTTCATTTTTTTGTTAAACTTGAAACAATTTTAAAAAAATCATTGAATTTTCTTTTTTTTAAAAACATGAAACATTTAAAAATAATAATTGAATTTTTTGTTAAACTTGAAACAGTTTAAAAAATTGATTTTTCTTTTTTTTAAACATGAAACATTTAAAAATAATCATTCAATTTTTTTGTTAAATTTTTTTACTTGAAAAATTATAAATAAAAGAAATGTTTAAAGTTTAAAATTCATTCGAGTCTTCTTTTTTAAACTATAAACTGTAAAATGTCATTCATTTTTTAAAACTTGAAACATTTCAAAAATCATTTATATTTTTTAACTTGAAACATTTAAAGTTTTAAAATATCATTCAATCTTTTAAAACTTGAAACAATTTTTAAAAGCATTCAATTATTAAAACATGAAACATTTTAAAATATCATACACGTTTTCTATTTTGAAAATTTGAAACATTTAAAAAATCATTTTTCTATTCTTTCGACTTCAAGCATTAAAAAAAGTCATTATATTTTTTAAACTGGAAACATTTTATAAAAGTCATTTAATTTTTCTTTTTTTTAGACTCGAAACATTTCAAGTTAAAAAAAATGAAAAATTTAATGATTAAAAAAAAATGAAATATTTGCATCTTTACGTAGTTTTCAAATAGTTTGTCTGTTTATTAAAAAAAAAAAATTGATTTTGTTAAAGGTGCTTCTAAGAGCTTTTAACCAATTTTTTCATGAAAAAAAGAATGTTTATTTCTCGTGTGCGCACTGCTGCATAATGTGCGTCTGGATGCAAGTGGGGATTGCGCGGCTGAAAGTAAAAATGCGAGATGGATATAATTTTTTTTTTTTTGTGTTTTTTTTTTTTTTTTTTTTTTTTGCAATTACTCCACCATGATTCTGCTGGGATATTAACATACTGGAAAAGCAATACAAAAAAAGCTCGGAATATATTTTGCTTGTCAGGATTGACCTTTCTTTCTTCAGAATACGTCAGGTAATATTTTACCATCATACCGAGAAAGCGCTAATAAGAGCATTCGGCGCTTCTACACAATTGGGACGAAATTTCAGAAATCTTAATACTAAATTTCACACGAAAACAATGGTATCTACGTATTCCTCGTATTTTTAAGATGATTATATAAAAAAATTACGAAAATCGATAAGGTAGAAAATGATAAATAGAATTTGATGAAAACGATCGTAAAATACAGGAGAGTTCAAAGGGAGGTAATTTTCCGTTTCGATTCAAATAAGATGGCGGCAATTTTTAATCTGCTAACACGATTAAAGTTGTTTATTTTAATAATTCAGTAATATTCAGATAATTTCGACGGCATAATTTGGAAGTTACCATTGTAATTTATTAGAATTGACAAAAAAAAACAAAAAATCAGCAGAAAGCATTGTTTTTTTTTTATCTGAAAACTCCATTTATCGACTACGAAAATTCATCCCAATAATATAGAAGCGCCGAGCATTCTTTATTGCACAGACAGAGTGTTAAGTATCCAGGCCATATGTAACAAGAAATCATTTTGAAAAGAAACAGTGCACCTGGCAATGTGATGCGGGGAAAAAAATATAAAATAATTATCGGATGCCTTTGGGTAATTCTATTATTTCATAAACTAGCGCGGGGAGGGGTGCCCGGTCTTAAAATACGCTTAAATATGATATTTTAATTTGTCCAGATTTCGTATATATTATTATAGAATCGTGATTTCAAAAGTAAAAAAAAAGTATTTGGTTGCTGTCAGCTAGAATGGAAATCGAAAGCAAAACTGCAGCATTCAAAGCTGGTGACGTTACCACTGTACTGACGTAACACGCATAATTAAAAATAAACTAAGATGAATATACAAAATCTTTAACAATTTTTTCAATTTTGACCCATTTTTGACCCCTTAAAAACTATTTTAAACAGCTAAAGGTCCATAAAAAATCCAATCATTTGAGGACCCTAGAACCGCTCTGTGACTTTTAGTTTCGGAAGTGATAGCGTTTGTAAATATGGAGACAGATAGATAGACAGACAGAGTGAGTTTTATAAATTAGATCTATATAAAGTTAGAATGTGCATGTGAGGACACTTCTCAACCTATATACTCAACAAATCTTTGATCTACAGACTTGAAATTTCATATATAGGATATTCAGACATGTGGAAAACTTTTAATCGGTTCCCATCCAGGAAAAATTGCTGCTAAGGGGGTCAAAAGTGAAAAATTGGTACATGGGAGGATAACACATTTTTATCTGTTTTCATCTAGCTGACAGCTTCCTTATGTTAAGTGTTAGTTGGTTTGAAAACACTTTTTATAGATCGTGTCAAGCTGGTGTAATGGTTATCATACTTAACTCACAGTCATTAAGTTTTGGTTTCGATATCAACTCGAGTATTTTCTTTTTACTTACAAGAAATGAACTGTTTAGAAAAAACATAATACTTGCATGCATATGTGTTATGTTGTCGTATCATAAAATGAGTGTTTGTTGTATATTGGTTGAAACTGGAATGGAGATGATATATTAAAACCTGTCTATTTATAAAAGATTGTGTGTTTGATTATCTTATCAGAGTTAATGTCGTTTATGTGTGTGTTCATATGCTGTTAAGTGTGAATATGTGTGTGACATGTCATTTGAACATACCTTCTGCCATTTTGTTCGTCCATCTAGAAATTCTCGTCTGGGAGGGAGACTTGATACCTGTTTTTGGGGACGAAGATTTATTTCACGCCAAGACAAGAAATTGGTTCTATTGTTTATTTCACTTTCCCAGATGTCTTGCAGAAGGTGGAAAGTGAATTTGGCCTGTGGTTTCTTCTTCTAGGTCTTATTTCTACCAGGTCAGCGTTCGTTCCCCACCCCCAGCGAAGGAGAGGAGACAACGGCAAAGCCGTCCGCTGTCGTCCAAGTCGCAACCAAATCTCCACGATTCAGCTAACCTGATCACATGACTCACATGCAATCCAATCAGCTGATCTTGACTTCCTGTCAACGTGTCTACACTATAACTCACCATCTCCCCCCTCTCTCTCTCTCTCTCTCTCTCTCTCTCTCTCTCTCTCTCTCTATCCATTCTCTAACATATGTCTCAGTTTCTTTCTGTTTTTTTTTTTTACTTCATTTGTTTTAAAGAGTTTAACATTTCATTTAATATCTACGGTATTTCTGTTTATAATAAATAAGAAATATGCATTAATTAAAATAAAATATTTATGTGAATTTTCCGACCGGGCAACACCAGGTGGCCTGCTAGTACGTATATAAGCTTAACCCATAGTCTATATATCTATAAAAGTGAAAATGTGTGTGTGAGTGATGACACTTCTCAACCTATATACTAAACGAATTTTTGATCCACAGACTTGAAATTTGGTATATAGGATATTCAGACGTATGGAAATCTTTTTAATCCATTTTCATCCAGAAAAAAAAGGGCTGTTAAAAATTGAAAAATCTGTATGTAGGGTTCGTCAGATTTTTTATCTGTTTGTCAACTGTTTCATGACTGCACATGTGTGAATCATTCACATGACATGTAACTTATGTTAAGAATAAGTACGTTTGAAAACACTTTGTAAATATCGTGTCAAGCTGGCCTAATAGTTATCGTGCTTGACTCACAGCCTTTAGGTTTAGGTTTTGATCTTAGCTCGAGTATGTCTTTTTATTTACAAGAAGTATTTCTATGACGGCGCATATTTTTAACAAAACCTTTATATCTGGTATTTCCAACAACGCATATTTTTTAAAAATGTTTAAACAGTTCATTTCTACTTTTTCCGGTTGCGTATAACTTTTTGTCTCTGCTGTGGCATCACCCACGTCTTGAACTCGTGCTTTTCTGAATATTTGCCACGTCTCAAACATGTGCTTCTCGCGTCACATCTCTGCTTCTCCGAGCATGTCTTGAACATGTGCTTCTCTTAACACCACTTCTCCATCCAAGTGTGTCTTTTTGTTTCTGCTGTGACGTCACATCGCATAGCCGGCTTGGTCATTTGCATATGTTTAGTAAGAGTCCCATAACATATATTTATTCGGTTGGTGTCATTTTGATCGAAATCTCTATGCTATGCTCTGTCTTTTCCTATTCATTTCTTGTAATCATTGTATTTAAGTAATAAATTTGATGCATTTAATAATAGAGATCTAACGTAGCTGTCATATCAAAGAAACAGAGGATAGGAAAAAAAACTCAACATACTTTTTCTTTTTTTTAACAAAAACCTTTATACCTGGTATTTCCAACAACGCATCTTTCTAAATATTTAAAAAGTTAATTTCTCTTTCTCCAGCCACATGTGACTTCTCGTCTCTATTCTGACACTACCCATGCGTTTCAACTACGCCTTGAATACCTCTGCTTCTCTGAGCATCTGCCACGCTTCAATATCACTACTCCAAACACCGCTCTTTCTCTGAATACTTCTCGAATACATACTTCTCTAAACACCGTTTCTCTGTCCAAGTGTGCCCTTTTGTCTCTGCTGTGATGTTGTTTGTAGTGATCACAAATGATTTTTAAAATAATAACATGAAATGTACATTTCGGATTGGTTAGTGATATGGGCCGGCAAAGACTCAACCTATCAAATTCAACCAACCATCCATAATCATCGGCGATATTAAAGATCTATCATTATATTTTCATATATCACTGTATTGTCATTCTTTTTAGTACAGCAGATATACAAGACTTTAAAATCAACTATGAAATCTAGTAGGAGATAATCTCTTCCGCTCTTTGCAATCTCTTTCTCACAAAAGAGATGTTGCTAGTCTCTCTCTCTCTCTCTCTTTCCGTAACCACAACCTCGAATTGTCAAAATAAAGTGCAGTTTTTTTTTTATAAACTAAATGAATCATTCGTTTGTTATTGAAACAAATATACATTCGTATGCATTGGAAAAGTAGAGCTGAAGATCTTATACATGTACAGGGTGGCCGAAAAGTCCCAGGAAACTATACACATGGCTTATAAGCTTTGACATCCAAGTCCTTTTTCATATGATCCATCATGGTAGCCCTTGGTATTCCAAGTTCAACAGAACGTTTTCTGGTGGATTTCTTGGGAGACTGTTGCAGTGATTCTTGAACACCAGCACACGTTTCCTTCCGTGTTTCAGGCCTGCCACTTCTTGCCTAATCCAGAACGCTACCTGTTTCAAAAACTTTCTTCTCCCACAGATACAGATTACTTCTTGATGGCGCGGGCTTTCAAAATCTTTCTGTGAAAGCACTTCGAACATCTTTTCGGCCAGTGTCCTGGGACTTTTCGGCCACCCTGTATGTTAAGACAGACTCGCTCATTATATAACATTATGAGAGGATTAGTTTATCATTGATCTCCTAAGGTTCCTCTCCTTGAGAATACTAGAGAAATCGGATTCAGGCAGTTTTTTTTATAGCTAGTCAATACCCTGGGCGCCCTTTAAGCTGCTCATGGACTATTCTATATTAAACTTAGCTTGTGTCAGATTCTGCCTTTGAAGAGAGTCTAGTAAATAAGAGTGTGTTGGAAGGTATTTAGGGTTGTGGATCGTATCGTTCTATGTGGAAGCAGGTTTGGAGTTTCTAGTTATTTTTACGGACCAGTTTCGAGCTATTTCGATATAAAGTGACAAGCACTCCTTGATGTACCCACCAGCTATATACCCACCTATATTTATGCCTTTTCAAGGCCCACATCCTAGGGAACCTGCATTCAAACATACGCACCACATGACGCGCAAATATTATTTTTCAGTATTCCAAAGGATGCGAGTTCGATCCTGACAGGCAAGACACAACCGGGTTCTTTTACACTGTTGTACACGTATGTTATTTGCCTCACTGCATATTAAAAAAAAATTTTTTTTTTTTTTTTTGAACAGGTCAATTTATGGGGATATGAGAGAAGAAAAAGAAGAAGAAGAAGAAGAAGAGAGAGAGAGAGGGAGAGAGCAGAAGATAGAAAGTGTGGAAAGGGAGACATGGGGAAAAAGAAAGAGAATGAAAGAGAAAGTAGAGAAAAGTGTGGAAAAAAATGAGAAAAGGGAAAGGAGAAGAGAAAGGGGAGGAAGAGAGAGAGAAAGTGTGTGTGTGAGAGAGAGAGAGAAAAAGAGGGAGAAGGGGTATATTATGACACAATAATAACCAGCGTTTAAACACGGCCAGTTCTGTCGTGATTATTTTTTGGAAATAAAATTTGGAGAAATGGGCTCATCATAATTTTTTTGGTGACATGTGTGTAGTATAGTTTAAAAAAAAAAACGAGATAAAAAAAGACAAAACAAATAGACAACAAATAACTGTTACCAAACGCAAGAAAATTTACTTTTATACTTAAATGTTTAATTTTCACGTAAGTGTACTGATTGTAAGATTTATTGTTTAAATATTTGTTATCGTCAATCTTACTTAGCCAAGCAAGCGCAGTCCCCAATAACGGAATAAACAATAAGTAAATAAAGACAAAATTAATGACATTCCTAATTTTTCTGGACATTTTTTTTTTTCATATTTAATAAGAAAAGAAAGCGTTGAAAAAAAAAAATAGCCAAGAAATAACTGTTACCAAACGTAATAAATTTTACTTTTTCACTTACCTGTATACTTTTCACGTATGTTTAGCGATTGCAAGATTTATTATCCATGCATATGTTAGGGTCACTTTTACTTAGCCAAGTAAGCGTAGTTTCCAATATGGACGCCAATTGCCACTAAGTGTTATAAACGTTGCGTTGCGGTCCCATTGGAAAGCACGCTCGCTTGGCTAAGTCAGAGTGATGATAACAAATGCATGGACAATGAACTTTACAAGCAGTAAACACACGTAAAATTTATACAGGTGAGAGGAAAAGTCAACTTCTTGCGTTTGGTAATAATCATTTTTTGTCTATTTGTTTGTTTTTTATCATCCTATTTTCTTGTTACCTATGCTGCACAATCGTTTTTTTTTAAAAATCTTTTCTGCATTTTGATAACAAAAAATTCGTTTCTGTGTCTGTGTTTTTATGCTTGCGTATAGTAGTCATGTTATTTAAACCAACGTATTTCAGATGAAAACACTAGTCCGTGTCCATGTAGAAATTAATATAAATTCCAAAAATTATGAAAAACGATCCAATAAAAAAGATGTGTTAGATGTATTTTAAAAATAAATAAATAAAATCACCCACAATTACAGTTTGGAGATTTTGTGTTTAAAATGGCGGGCAATATCGGGTTTTTAGGAAACCGGGCAATACCGGGTTTTCAGAAAATACAAAGAACGGCTTTTGAAGTAAATACATTCCATTTTTTTAACCGATGATGTTAAGTTTAACAAAACAAAGAAAATTCTGATTTGTGCGACGGGCGCTTCTACACTATTGGGACGAAATTTCGGAAATCGTAATACTGAATTTCGCATAAAAACAATGGTATCTACGTATTCTTCATATTTTTAAGATTATTATATCCAAAAATTACGAAAATCAATAAGGTAGAAAATTATTTATTTTCTTTAAGAAAATAAAAAAAAATACAATTTGAATAAAACGATCGTAAGACACAGGAGAGTTCAAAAGGGAGGTAATATTCCGTTTCGATTTAAACAAGATGGCGGAAATTTTTCATCTGCTAACACGATTAAAGTTGTTTTGTTTAATAATTCAGTAATATTCAGGTAATTCCGACTGCATAATTTAGAAGCTACCATTGTAACTTATTAGAATTATCCCCCCCCCCAAATCAGTTGAAACCTTTTTTTTTTTTTTTTTTATCTGAAAACTCCATTTATCGACTACAAAATCTCGTCCCAATTCTGTAGAAGCGCTGTACAATGATAATAAAAACGTTTTGTTTTTGGTAAAAAAAATAAAATAAAAAACAAACAAACAAAACAGAGAGAACGCCGACTGGTGAACAGAGTGGTTCCGGGTTCTTTCAATTTAAGTCAAGGAAGATAAGTCAGTTGGCCACACTGAATTGGTTGCACAACTCTTCCACGTTACAACATACGATAAAGCTGTATAGTTCGATGAATTCTAGTTCTACTTGATCATTTTTCGTAATTTTTGGAATTTAAACTAATTTCGACATGCCACGTAAGTACGTAATAATGTTTTCACTTGAAATGCGTTGGTTTAAAATATCACTAATCTAAACCAGTGTCGTTTTTATTGAAAATTTTACTTAATTACACAAGTAATAATATAAAAATCGTCATCTTTGCTACCTCTAAATATGACCACGGCAGCAGAAAATGCATAGATTAAAAAAAAAAAAAACTTAGATGCACAAATAATCAGAAACAAGGCTCATGAAACACGAAAACTGAGTGTTTTGTACTTCCATAGTTAAGCAAAAGAAATTAACATGGCGACATGTAATAATATCATGTAACCAGCTTGACTCTGTGGAAATTCCAGAGTTGTTTAACCCGCCATTTTCTATTTCTTCTAAATGTACAAGTAATTATCAACTGAATGAAACAAACCTTTTATTTTATCTATTGTAACTGTTATCACCCCCCCTTAAAAAGTTTCTTTCTTACCATAAAAATGTTTGTCACATTCGTACAGAATCGCTTTTTTGTTGTTGTTTTCAGTAGGGACATGGGGAGAGTGCATAGCAGGGGCAGACCAATGCAATTTCAAGACTGAATCGAAAATAAATGTGTTTTTTTTTTTTTAATTTTATTTATTTATTTATTTATTTATTTATTATTATTATTATTATTATTATTATTGCATGCTTTTTTAAAATTAATTTTTACCTTATCGTTTTTCATAATTTTTGGATATGCTCATTAACTGTGATATGACAATTCAGTAGATACCATTGGTTTCACTTGAAATTCAATATTTCAATTTCCGAATTTCGCTCCAATAACGAAGAAGAACAAAAAAAAATTTGTAAAAAAAAATAAAAAAAGAAAAAGGTTTTTGTTTTCATATTGACGGCCGAGAATTGAGGTGAATTAAATAATTTGTTGATATATTCACTTTTCATTACCATTTTTGGTAAACGTTTACTATTAAAAAATACAAATTAACACTTATTGTAAAAAACAGCAAAAAATAACAATTTTAAAGAAGTAAATATTTTTTTTTCACACTATTAGGACGGAATCACTTTTTGGTTTTTAGTTGGGACATGGGGAGAGTGCATAGCAGGGGCAGACAAATGCAATTACAGGACCGAATCGAAAATAAATGCGTTTTTTTTTTTTTTTTTAATTAATGCGTGTTTTTTTGTTTTTTTTTTGCTTAGAAAGTTTTTTTTATAAATATAAGAAACACATAACACAACATAGAGGTTTTTTTTGTTTTTTTTTTTAACAAAATCGACATTTTTATTTTTAAATAAAAAATGATCATGCGTTATTGAAATGCATGTGAATTTTGAGAAAAACTATTTTTTCTTTAAAAAATTAAAAAAACACACACACACACACACACACACATTAATACCCCCCAAACACGCCTTTGTTTTTGATTCAGTCGTGAAATTACATTTGTCTGCCCCTGCTATGCACTCTCTTCATGCTCCAACTGAAAACAAAACAACAAAAAAAAGTGATTCCGTTCCGTGTGGCAACTGTGATATGAACGAAAAATGTCGGCCACATTATTAAGATGCAGCAGCTTCCATTTCACCGATGATCAACAAATAAAAAGGCAGGCGAGAAGACCTTAAACAATATTTCCATCTGATTAAACAATAATAATAATGGCTATAATTACATATCCTCTTCCTTTTCTTCTCTCTCTCTCTCCATCTTCCTCCTCCCCCCCATCTCTCTCCCACTCACTCCCTTCCTCTCTCTATTTTTTCTTTGAAAATTTTAAATTTTCATTATAAAGTCCAAACTTTTTTTGTAACGAATAATAAACGGTGTTGTCTGCCTATTGTGGGGGTACAAATCACCCCTATTTGAGAACTAAATGCAATCAACCAGTCTTATGAATACCACTGAGACATTCATACCAGGTTTAGCCGCATGCTACGAACACGTTCCTCTTATACCACTTTAGTGGCTCCTGTATTCTTTATGAAAAATACATATATTTTATACACTTTACACTACTTGTGGTTTCTTTCATTTGTGACCCCTAGCACGGGTTTATAACACTGCCCTTGCTATGCACTCTCCCCATGTCCCAATTGAAAACCAAAAAAGTGATTCTGTCGTAGTAGTGCAAAAGTACCGTAAATATCTTTTGAATAAATAAAATCAATTTTGAGTCATTGATGATGACGACCACCATTTTCCACACACGTTGAATATTAAAACGAGTTTTTTCTTTGTCTGTTTGTGTGTCTAGCTAAAACTCAGAAACTACCAATGATACATCAGAAAACATATATATTCTGATTTAGTATGACCTCATAAAAGTTATGGTAAGCTATATCTATAATATTCCCCCACTCTATATCTGTGCCTAAATCAAAACGCGGATTCCATGAACAAAGCTTCTTTCTTAGAACTGCACGCCTGTGGAACTCTGTTCCGTCTGCCTGCTTCCCACCGGACTACAACTTGGATGTCTTCTAGTCCAACGTTAACAAATTCCTAATGAACCGCCCCTTTAAGTAAACACTTCATCAAATCTCCACACTAACGTAACGTACTTGCAATAACCCTTATCCCTGAGTGGCTTCCGGGCCTTGATAAGTGGTGATCACTGTGTAAAAAGAAAAAAAAAAAATATTCATTCGCTTGGGATGAGGACCGATAACTCCATGCTATGGACTTTCTTATTATATTCATTTCTTGTAAGAATTATATTTCAGTAATAAATTATGCTTACTTCATAATAGGAAATAACTTTCCAGTCACACTGTATATATAGTGAAAGTGATTTTTGTGGAATCAACTGGATTCGAACTTGGGATATCCAGGTCGTCAGTTCGTGCTATTAACAACTAAACAACCGTCACCTCCTAGTTTTTAGCCTTGATAAGTGTCGACACATTAGTAAAAATGAAAAAAAAGTAAAAAACAAGTTCGATATGAAATCAGTTCATGCGGTTCCCAGGCTTCTTGAAAGGCTAGTGTCGAATGCTGGCACCCACATTGGATTCTGAATAATACCACATGTAATACACTTTCTTATCATGTTCATTTCTTGTAAGAATTACATTTCAGTAATAAATTATAAGCGCTTAATAATAGGAAGCAACTTTCCAGTCACACACACAGACACACACACATTTTTATTCATATAAAGTTTGGTACACGTTTTTTTTATATATTTGTATGCACAAATTTCACATCTAAACTAATTAACCGATCATTATGAATTGGGAATACAGCTGTTAGTATATGGAGTCAAACATTGGAAATATTAAATATTATGATTTTTATTTTTTAATGACGTTTCACCCCAAACAAGACACGGTGCCCCTTAGTCGTGAGGGGCTACTATTTGGGACCAAAGTTGCAGGGATACTATTCCAAAGTGCAGCAGTTTGAGGGAAAAAGTTATCTGAGTAGAAGGTTTTACTGCATTTAGGAATCTCTACAGTGTAAGGGTGGGATTTTGTTGCTTGTCAAGTTTGTCTGCGGTATTGTCATCAAGGGGATACTAGAGCTTGGAGTTCATCAGAGCGCTTGATATTGAAATAGTTGTAAAACAGGCACAAGGATGCCACGTTTCAATGATGGGACAGAGGTTGGAGCTTAGTTGATAGTTCAGGACCCATTAGGTTGGCGGCTCTTTTTTGGACCCTGTCCAGAAGCGAGAGACTAGTGGCAGATGTACCAGCCCAGATGTGGCAACAATACTCCACGCATGGGCGAACCAGCAGCCTTGGCAATTGCCTCAATGTATTTGTTCCAATTCATGTTGTCTGTGAATTTTAACCCTAGGAGCCTGAGGAAAGTACTTTCAGGCAGTGTGTCATTAGTCATGGCAACAAGTAGGTGAGAAGGTTTCTTGTAATTCTTGTAATTCTTGTAATTCTTGTAATTAGTAATGAAACGTTATACACTTGTTTTTTTTTTTTTTTGTTTTTTTTTTTACAAAGGCATCACCACATTATCAAGGCCCAGAGGCCACTCAAGGATAAGGGTTAAAGAGTGTACAGTAGAAATTGGTCAATATAGTAATCATTAGTAATGAAAATTTGGTAAATTTAATAACTTATATGGAACGGCTCATCAAGAACTTATTTACTTTAGACTTGAACACAACCATATTGTAGTCAGCCGGAAAGCAGGAAAACGGAAGACAATTCCACAGGCGTGCAGTTCTAAGAAAGAAGCTTTGTTCATGGAATCTACGTTTAGGTTTAGGCACAGATAAAGAGTGGGGAGGAATTATTGATAGTGTGTACAGCTAGACGAGTGTTTCTTGTGAAAGTTTGGCGAGGTGGGACCATAGATTGAAGCTCAGTTGAACACTTTCCATGAAAATAACGATACATCAGAGACAAACTCGCAACATCTCTTCTGTGAGATAGAGGTTGCAAGGAGGAGAAAAGAACATCTCCTACGAGGCTACGAAGTCTATTTTGAACTCTATCAAGGCACCGTGACGTCACCCATGTGATGTAGAACATTCTCCACGTCTCTCCCGAGATTTCGAACGTTATCTCGTCTCTTTCGAGATCTTTGCCTTTTTAAAAAATTTTTTTTTTTTTATTACATTTTCACCCCATACAAGGCACATTGCCAATTTGGTGTAGGGGGCTACTAACAGGGGCAACAACTACTGGGGTACTATGTAGGGATTTGGGCAGCAAGATGTTGGTTCACGTTGCACTTGAACTTCTGCACGTCAGAATTCCAAAGTCTAGCGGTTCTGGGGAAGAAACTACTGGAGTAGACAGATCTTTTACATCTAGGGATTTCTACTGTGTGGGGGTGGGATTTTGCAGCCTGTCGGGTCTGTCGAGGGTGTTCATGTCGTGGGGGCACAAGTGCTTGCAGTTCGTCAGAGCTTTCACCATTATAATACTTGTAGAACAGGCAGAGGGATGCAACGTTTCGTCGATGGGACAGAGGCTGAAACTTAGATGCCAGTTGTTTTTTTTTTGTTTATAGTCCGCACACCCCAACACCGGTGATGTCACTTCTCATACATTTACATCCACGCATCTGTGTTATGTTACAGTATGACCTCAAAAAAGGTTCTGACAAACGATCTCCATAATATTCATCCGCTTGGGGTCATCTGCACTGATAATTCTATGTTATAGTCTTTCTTATTTTTTTTTATATTTCAACAATAGATTACGGCCACTTAATAAACTCTGTATATTAAAATAATTATAAGGAGATTCAACATAACCAGTCATGATGGAGTATGTAAGTACATCCACTGGACCATCTGTAAAAAATTAAGCATCCAATGTACCAGCAAGTCTTGGGAACATCAACCTGAAAGAACAGTTGGAAATGACTTATATAATATACATTACGACCATGTAATCCCTACAGTCACCTACCTTAAAAATGCTGCTGTGAAACCTGACATAGTTATATGGAATAAGTCAGAGAGAGTTGCAACCTTGGTTGAAGTGAGTGTCCCTAATGATGGATGTCTGAACAGAGCTGAAAGGGAGAAACAGACCAAATATCAAGGTCTCATGTATGATATTAAAAGAAATTGGAATCTAAGGGAGATATCAATTATACCAGTTATTATAGGTGCCAAAGGGCTTATGAAGAAGAACCTATCTAATATTCCATACCCAGCGTTATAATCTTCAAAGGAAGAAAATTAAAAAAATTTTTTTTAAAAGAACTCCATTGTCATAAAAAGCAGTTGCTTTACAGTGAGAAAATAATTTTAATATTATGACGAGGTCAGAAAAGAATCCAAGATCAGAATACGTATATTTTTATAATGATGCCATCTACTCTATAAAATTATTATGTCGGCCGGATTTTAAAAGTCAGACCTGAATAGGATTTAAGCTAGTCTGTAGTTGAATGGAGAAAAAAATGGATGGTGACATTCAATGCTGCCAAGACTAAGCTCGTTTCCTTTAATAATTACAGGAAACCTTCTAAACCATCAATAGTTATGGCTAATGATGCATTAACTGAAAGTATTTCGTTCAAACTCCTCGGCTTAATGTTCACAGGGAACATGAGTTGGAACAGATGCATTGAGGGTGTTGCCATGGCTGCTGCGAGGAAGGTGGGCTCTCTTTACCATGCTAGAAAGTTACTTGCACCTGAAAGTATACTGTACCTTTACAAGGCCACAATTTGCTCATATATGGAGTATTGTTGTCACATTTGGGCTGGTGCATCTGCTACTAGTCTCCCACTCCTGGACAGGTTTCCAAAGAGTCGCCAACCTAATAGGTCCCAAACTGTCAGCTAGACTTCAGCCTCTCTCTCATCGACGAAATGTTGCATCCCTCTGCCTGTTTTACAAGTATTTTAATAGTAGATGCTCTGATGAACTACAAGCCCTTGTATCCCCTCGACGTAAATACCCCCAACAACCCCGACAAGCAGCAAAATCCCACCCCTACACAGTAGAGATCCCCAGATGCTAGACAGCTTTTTTACACTAATAGTTTCTTCCTCAGAACAGCTAGGCTTTGGAATTCCCTTCCTGGTTCTTGCTTCCCCAACTGTATTGACATGCAGAAGTTCAAGTGTAATGTAAACAGACATCTTGCTGCTCAACTCCCTACATTATATCCCTGCAATGAAAAAACTGATAAATCAAACTTTGCTTCTGACTAGCCAATTTTCATTTATTATTGTTGCACCATGTTATTTACTAACATTAAGATTTATATACTTCACTAAAATTTATTTCGAAAAACAAAAATACTTCATCGAATCTGTCAGTTTTCTAATATGCAAAAAATTCTTAAAGTCACCTTAAAAGAAAATGCATCTAAGGGAAATGCCAATTGTAAATTACTTAGGGCCTTTATCCAGTCATGGCTAACAGAATAATGAGAGCATGCTACCCGTGCAAATTAAATAAAGGGTTCTCTTCAAAATTCTATGTAGATTCCGAATTCAGCAGAAAGATTCCTGAGTTCCGCAAGATACACCTGAAGAAAGTCAGAGGTTACATCGACCGAAATGTTGTGAAAATGGCACTGAAGATGACAATAATAGTCTGAGGAATCCAAATAATATGAATAATACTCATTCTATTAGGAAGAGTTATCGTTCCTTATTCGCTTTTTTTTTCATCTATTTCTTAAGTCTTGATTTGTTCTTATTAAATCAAAACTGGATCGAATTTTAGCTTTAATATTGAACATAACAAAAAACGTGTGGTTATAAAACACAAAAATATTTACAAAAACAGTTTTAATCTAATGCATCCCCGGCAATGATGGATCAGTACAACTAATATATATATATATATATATATATATATATATATATATATATATATATATATATATATATATATATATGTATATATATATATGTATACATATATATATATATATATATATATATATATATATATATATATATATATATATATGTATATATATATATATATATATATACATATATATATATATATATATATATATATATATATATATATATATATATATATATATATATATATATATATATATATGAAAATAAAAACAGGTATGATTCATGACATTATGGAAAAACGGGAAAATCTGTGGCCTTTTTAGAAAATTCTCAACGTTTCATGCCAACGGAGGACTTCCTCAGGGAAGCTCCCCGAAAATGGGGACAAAACATTGAGAATTTTCTAAAAAAAGCCACAGGTTTTTTTCCCTTTCTTCCATATATATATATATATATATATATATATATATATATATATATATATATATATAAAACTGATGGCTAGCTAATCTACCAATACAAAATTTTAATAAAGTTTTTTGTTTCTTTCAAGAAATACAATGTTCATCCTTTATTTGTTTTATTCATTGCTTTCAAGCAGAGAAAAAAAAAACAAAAAAAACAACGACCTTCTATTCTAAGAATTATTTACAGGTGTTATGTGCGATTTGATAGACTCTGGATTTCTAGCAGAATATTTGCACTCTGAATTTCTAGCAGAACATTGACAAATCCAAATTAGCGCAAAACTCAGAAGAAATCAAAGTTGAAATGATCTCTATCGCAAAATTTGCACGATTTTAAAAAAAAGTCAGAGATGAAATGCTTTTTAGCAAAACGTTTGCAAGATGTTGAAGATATAAGGGATGGTGTGATTTCTAGCAGAACATTTGACAGATTAAAATTTATACAAGAAACCAAAGAAATCAAAGATGGAGAAAAATTAAGTAACTAACTCTGTCTTTTATAATAGTTGTGCAATTAT
The DNA here is from genome assembly GCF_053919585.1 of Euprymna scolopes. NCBI lineage: Eukaryota > Metazoa > Mollusca > Cephalopoda > Sepiida > Sepiolidae > Euprymna > Euprymna scolopes. Next base: position 85,851,912 of record NC_136506.1, on the reverse strand, counting down.
TTTAGTTATTTTTTTTAAATGTTTCTTTTTGTTTTGTTTTTTTCATGGGAAAAATTGTTGTAATCTCGGTGAAATATGTGATTTAAAAAATAATATAACAATGGTTAACATCAACAAAAACAATAAAAATGGTTAAAAATGCAATAAAAATAGTTTAAAACAGAATAAAAATGGCTTAAAACACAATAGACTAGTTATAAAAATAACGAAACTTGTTAAAAACACAATAAAATAGTTAAAAACACAAAATAATAAAAATGGTTATAAAAACAGTAAAAATGGTTTAAAAAAATAAAAATGAATAAAAACACGATAAAATGGTTATAAGAATAATAAAAATATTAAAAAACACAATAAAATAGATAAAAATACAAAATAATAAAAATAGTTATAAAAACAGTAAAAATGATTAAAAACACCAATAGTTATAAAAATAATAAAAATGTGTAAAAACACAATAAAATGGTTATAAAATAATAATAAAAGTGTGTACAAACACGATAAAATGGCTATAAAAATAATAAAAATGGTTAAAAACACAACAAAATAGTCTAAAAAAATTAAAAAATAAATATGTTTTAAAAACAACCAATCAATAAAATGGTTAATAATAGCAAACAATAAGCAAAAATTTGTGGTGAAAAATCTCACATATAAATGTGTACATCGAAGAATATTAAAAAAAAAAAATGTCATAGATAAGTTTCTTGTGCTAACATTGTCCGTTCTTTGATAGAATATGAGTGCGTTCATAAATTTACGTTTTCCTTTGACTCAGGAGCACAAATGAACTGTAATAATTGACTTGTCGTCTTTAAACATTTATTCAAACAAAAATTTACTTATTTGTTAGTTTAAAGGCTACAACAGTATGCATACATAACTTTATTTTATTGTACAAAACTGGTCAACTAGTAGATGGTCTGTAACCCCCCCCCCCAAAAAAAAAACGGTTTTCATCAAACAGAAATGGAAACGTCATTTTTTTCTAGGGTTACAATCTTATCGCTCCACCTTGTAGTATTATGGAGTGATCGTAAAAGATACAAATGTTTCTCATTTAATCCCGGGTCACAACTATTTCAACTATTTGTTCTGCTTTCATTTCATTTGAAAATTCATGAATTGTGATATTTTTGTTAAGAAATTTGTGTTGCATAATTAATAATTAATAATTAAGGAGAAGCTTCCTCTGTCATGTCAAGCCTCCAACAACATCTCAGGAAGTAATTAAAGTACAGATATGGACCAGACAGCTAGAGATTGACAACATTCTTACTGACATAGTAAATCCACCTTCTGAGGCTCTTCTTTCTGGCTCAGACGCACCCTGGGTCTAGTGGAAAACACTAGTATTGTGACGCTTAATCAGAATCAAGAGTCAGAAAAATCGCAAAATTTGGGGATATTGGAATCGGTATTGGAATCGATATTGGAAACTTTGAGCCTATTTTCCGATGCCAAAACGATTCTTTTAATTGTCTTTTTATTTGATTTTGTTTAAAGCTAAATCTTTCGCTGTTGGTAATAATGAAAAAATAATAAACGTTTATTGATTTTTAAACTACCAGTAAAGCTAAAAGCTATAGGTCACACCCACAAGTGTATTTTTAAGTTTAGGAGAATCTCTGCACATTTAAGATGTATTTTTACAGCAATCAGAGAAAAATAATTATATTATAGTTCAATAATTTAGAGATTTATAAAGAATCAGAATCAGAAATTGTATTGGAATTGAGAAAAATAGTGGAATTGTTCCATCACTAGAAAACACTCAACCACCTGGGAACAGGAGTCGGATGATCAGAAGTTTCTATGACCAGATGAGGCTACAAAACCGATCCTACCATCTGCAAATGTGGAAAGAAGGACCATACAATGCAACAATGCCTTATGTGTCGTTTTTTGTCAAAGATAATTATGAGATTGGTTGAAAGTAAACAATGAATTCTCGAATTAAGTGGTTACTTCATTTGTACTTGTGCCACCTGAGGTAGGTTGAGCCAGCTCTAAGTAAATTTGACACATCACGAATCAAAGCAATCTATTCAGGTCTCTACTGCTGACTCCTCAGCAAACTTCAGCCATTCGCGATTCCATCATCGCACACCGAAGACACAAGGGCTGACAATAGCTTCTAAGTCAGCTCTGGCAATTGTGAACCACGTCATCAAGTGACCAGCACTCTTCTTGTGCCATCCTGGTAACAGTGTTAATGCTATTGCCTTGTGAATCTGGTCAGTTGGTGGACGACAAAGAGTGTGTCCAAACCATCAGAACCTTCTGATTAGAAATACTTCCTTAAGTCTAGAAAACTTACATCGTGCATAGATTGTAACATTTGAGGGTCATAGATACGAATCATGAAAAGCATTAAAGACATTAGCAATCGAAGACTTCAAACATTTGAATGTAAGCTACTTGTAGGGACTACTCTTCATACTTCATTGGCTTCAGAATTTGAAAGTGATGTTAGATTCCTTAAATTTGCAAACAGAAAATTCCTGAGATGTTTTTAGAGATCTAATGTGGCTGAAGAAGCTTCTCCTTGACTTCACTCACTGGGCTGTTGGTTGACGTTCATGAAGAAGACCAATGTTATCTAAGCTAATGGGAGGTGATTGTGGTTAATGACACGGACTGATAACCTGGGTGTCCACAGCTCGAATCCAGTCCATTCCACAAAATCACTTTTACTTAGGATGTTGGCAACCTTCATGTGGTTCCTCCTGGCCAGTTGGTTCGCATCCATGAAAGAGATGGCGTTCATCACTGATAGCTTTTGTGATCTGTACTCAGATGGCAACTTTCCATCTCACGTCTGAAGGGTCAATACCAGTGAAAAGATGTGGGTTGTTCATGTTGGTAGGCTTTAGCCAATCACTGATCAAGCAACAGACATTGTTGTAAAATCTTTTTTATATCTTTATCCTTGTTATATCTTTACAATATAAAACGATTGACAGGTAACAATTATATATATATATATAATTTTTTTAAATTTTAAACCTAGAATAGAGTGTAGACGTGGCTGTGTTGCATCCACACATGGTTAGATCAATTTTGTAGCCTTATCTTGTCATAGCAACTTTTGACCCAGCCATTCCAATTATCAGGTGATTGTTTTTAACTGAACACAGTGCTTTTGAGCCAGGAGGAGAGGACTCAAATGGAGGGTCCATTATATAGCCATCTAACCCACAGTTGTAGATTAGTCTCTTTCTGAAATATTGTTAGGGGGCTTAACATGGCCTGTTGAAGCTTCTCCTTGACTTCAGTCTTTTGTCTATTGGTTCACATCCACAGCTGTAGTCTGTTCTCTTCCTGAGATGTTGTCAGGCTCAACATGGCTGAGAAAGCTTCTTGATTTCAGTCACTAGGCTGTTCATTCACATCCATGAAGGAGATGGTGTTCATCAGTTAGCTTTTATGATCTTTATTCGTCTGGCAAATTTCTGCCTCACATCTAAAGGCACAATACAGGCGGGCAGATATATAAAAGACAAGGCAATCAAGCCAGACATTGTGATGTGGAACAAGCCTGAAAAAACTGCGATCAGTATTGATGTCACTGTCCCAAATGATTATGACCTTAATAGAGCTTTTTTTTTTTTTTTTTTTTTTTTTACATAAGCATCACCACATTATCAAGGCCAAGAGGCCATTCAAGGATAAGGGTTAAAGAGTGTACAGTAGAAATTGGACATTATAGTAATCATTAGTAATGAAAATTTGGTGAAGTTGATAACTTATATGGAACGGCTCATCAAGAACTTATTTACGTTAGACTTGAAGACAACCATATTGTAGTCAGCTGGAAAGCAGGAAAACAGAAGACAATTCCACAGGCGTGCAGTTCTAAGAAAAAAGCTTTGTTCATGGAATCTACGTTTAGGTTTAGGCACAGATAAAGAGTGGGAGGGAATTATTGATAGTGTTTACAGCTAGACGAGTGTTTCTTGTGAAAGTTTGGCGAGGGGGGACCATAGATTGAAGCTCATTCGAACACTTTCCATGAAAATAACGATACATCAGAGACAAACTCGCAACATCTCTTCTGTGAGATAAAGGTTGCAAGGAAGAGAAAAGGACATCTCCTACGAGGCTACGAAGTCTATTTTGAACTCTATCAAGGCAGGCCAAGTCCTTTCTAGCAGCTCCTGCCCAGATGTGGCAACAGTATTCCATCCTTGGACGTACCTGGCTCTTATATAGATAGAGCTGAACGAGAAAAGATAACCAAGTATCAAGATCTAAAGATTGGTTTAAAGAGGAGATGGTCTCTGAAAGAGAAAGACATTATACCGGTTGGGATAGGTTCAACTGGAGTAGTGACAAAGAATCTTAAGAAGTACCTGGAAACAATCCCTGGAAGGCCAAGCTGTAATGAAATACAGATTGCAGCCATAAAGGCAATAACATCTCTTCTAAAAAAAAGAGCCCTCGTAAATAAATCCCAATCATATTGAAATCAAGTATTAGCTCCGGGAGGAGTTAGCTCCCTTGATGTCTTAAAAAATTATCAAGTAAAATAAATTTTAAAAAAGCGAATGAGGAAGTGCAGGCTGGTAGGCTTCAGGCAGCTGGTGATTGAGCGGCAGGTACTGTTCAATACTGAGTTTATATGAACAACATGAGACCATTTTAGAGAATGTATGATGAGGCAAAAGCATTTTTTTTTTAAGGGGAAAAACTATAAAAGCTGAAAGTCATCTGTTTCCAGTAAGTTAAAGACAAATGACAGGGTGAAATGGTCAAAAACAAATTTTTGTTGTGAGATACCCTTCACATAAAGTAAGGTACATTTCCATAAAACAAGGAAATTTTTTTTGGAAGGAGTTCAGCTATCATTACAGACTTTTATCCAGCTTTTGTAGTTTTGGTCATATACGATCCAGTGTTTTTCTTTTTTTTTTTCTTTTACTTTTTTTTAATATCAACATCACTAAAGTAACCAATAAAAAAAAATACATTATCGTTTTGCTTGTAAATAAAAACTTAAAGAGAGTAACGCCTTTTAATAGAGGGGTGCTTGAAAAACCACACAGATAAAATAATAAAAAAAAGAGGTGGCTCTGTTATCCGCCAAGTACCACATGACCTAATTTTTCCAAAACTGAAACTAAGGCTAAAATTTAAGACCGCGTTTGTTGAAATGCATCATGAAGCTTTTTAACTTTGAACTGGACGAGTATACTCCATAGAGGAATAGTACAGGCCCAAGGCAGTACATCTTAGTGTATTGTGGCTCCCCACTTAGAGTTGATCAGTTTCTGTAGAATTTTGTTCCAGGAGCTGACTTTCATTTTAATCTTAAGAGAACACATATAATGAGATTTTAGATGTCATTAAAGTCATTAATGATAGTTACAAAAATAGAGTGGGAGAGGTAATGCCTGGGAAGATGGTCTTATTACACCAGAAAAAAGTACTACACCGTCCCCTCACCCAATTTAAGCATTGAAAGATAATTTATTAGTCTGAAATAGTATAATAAACTGTATTGAGCTTAAATTAAAATTTAAAAACCAAAAAGTCAAGTATCATGGTTCATTTGCGTTTCTAAACCCAAAAGAAGACATTATTTTAGTGTGCGCCTCTGTCGTATTATTGAACCAAATTGTCTGTATAAAGACTTCCAGTTTGGGACCTTTGGAAGTTATGGCCATGTTTTGCTTTTGTATTAAATTTATTTATTTATTTTTTATATATATTTTTTTTTTGTAAAAATGGAGGAAATACCAAAAAGTGTTGAATGTCAACAAAAAATTATGAAAAAATAAAAATTAATTGATTTTTTTTTTTACTTATTCAATGTTTTTTTTTTATAAAAAATCTTGGAAGAAATACAAAAAAAATGTTGAATGGCAACTAAAATTATGAAAAATAAAAATTAATTGAAAATTTTTTCTTTGTTTCTTTTTACTTATTTAATTTTTTTTTTATAAAAATCTTGGAAGAAAAAAAAAAAAACGTTGAATGCCAACAAAAATTATGAAAAATAAAATTAATTGTAAATATTTTTTTCCTTTTTTTATTCATTTAATTTTTTTTTCGTAAAATGTCTTGGAAGAAATACCAAAAAAATGTTGAATGACAATAAAAATTGTAGGGGAAAAAAATCATTGAAAAATTTTTGTTTGTTTGTTTATTTTATTTAGAAAATTTTTTTTTCATAAAAAATTTGGGAGGAAATACCCCTCCAAATGTTTAATGACAATAAAAATTTAAAAAATTCATGAAAAATTCATTAAAAAAATTTTTTTTGATTGTTTATTTTATTTTTTCCCATAAAATCTTGGTGGAAAAACTAAACAAAAAATGTTTAATGGCAACAAAAATTATAAAAATTCATTAAAAATTTTTTGTTTGATTATTTATTTTTACTTATTTTTTTTTCCATAAAATCTTGGTGGAAAAACTAAACAAAAAATGTTTAATGGCAACAAAAATTATAAAAATTCATTAAAAATTTTTTGTTTGATTATTTATTTTTACTTATATTTTTTTTCCATAAAATCTTGGTAGAAAAATTAAACAAAAAATGTTTAATGGCAACAAAAATGATAAAAATTCATTAAAAAATTTTTGTTTGATTATTTATTTTTACTTATTTTTTTTTCCATAACATCTTGGTGGAAAAACTAAACAAAAAATGTTTAATGGCAACAAAAAATTATAAGGGGAAAAATGGAAACTTTTTTGTTTGTTTGTTTGTTTGTTTTTATATGTATATATATTTTTTAAAATAATAATCTGTTTAACAATTAAAATATGCAAGCAAACTTTGTGCTTCAATTTACTATTTCGGTTTTCACTCCCCCCATATAGCTCACAGGGCCAGAGTTAGATTTTAAATATCAAATTCACACACTAGCAATAGCTTCTGCAGAAACGATACGGTTCAAGGGTGACGGTGGCGAAGTGATTAACGGCATGAACTAACAATCTGGGTGTGCCAAGTTCGAATCCAGTTTGTTCCTTAGAAACATTCTCATTTAGGGATGCTGGCAAAATTCACGTGATCTCTCTCCCATTAGTAATAAAATAAAAAGAAAACACTATGAAAAAAAATCGCATATTTTGTAATAAAATAAAAATTGAAAATTTAAAAAAATATGAAATAAAAAAGAATCGCATATTTTGTAATAAAATAAAAATAAAAAATTTAAAAAACTATGAAAAAAAAAGAATCGCATATTTTGTAATGAAATAAAAATAAAAAAATAAAAAAAAAACTATGAAAAAAATCGCACATTTTGTAATAAAATAAAAATAAAAATTTAAGAAAAACTATGAAAAAAAAGAATCGCATATTTTGTAATAAAATAAAAATATAAATAAATAAAAACTATGGAAAAAGAATCGCATATTTTGTAATAAAATAAAAATTAAAAATTAAAATAAAACTATGAAAAAAAAAGAATCGCATATTTTGTAATAAAATAAAAATAAGAAATAAAAAACTATGAAAAAAAAGAATCGCATATTTTGTAATAAAATAAAAATAAAAAATTAAAAAAAACTATGGAAAAAAAGAATCGCATATTTTGTAATAAAATAAAAATAAAAATTTTAAAAAACTATGAAAAAAAAGAATCGCATATTTTGTAATAAAATAAAATAAAAAATTTAAAAAACTATGAAAAAAAGAATCGCATATTTTGTAATAAAATAAAAATAAAGAATATAAAAAACTATGAAAAAAAAAGAATCGCATATTTTGTAATAAAATAAAAATAAAAAATTAAAAAAAAACTATGGAAAAAAAAGAATCGCATATTTTGTAATAAAATATAAAGAAAATTTTTAAAAACTATAAAAAAAAAGAATCGCATATTTTGTAATAAAATATAAAGAAAATTTTTAAAAACTATAAAAAAAAAAGAATCGCATATTTTGTAATAAAATAAATTTTTTTAAAAAACTATGGAAAAAAAAGAATCGCATATTTTGTAATAAAATAAAAATAAAAAACTAAAAAAAAAGAATCGCATATTTTGTAATAAAATAAAAATAAAAAATTAAAAAAAAACTATGAAAAAAAAGGATCGCATATTTTGTAACAAAATAAAAATAATTTTTTTTAAAAAAACTATGAAAAAAAAGGATCGCAGATTTTGTAATAAAATATAAATAAAAAATTAAAAAAAAACTATGAAAAAAAAGAATCGCATATTTTGTAATAAAATAAAAACAAAAAATTAAAATAAACTATAAAAAAAAGAATCGCAGATTTTGTAATAAAAAAAAAAAGAATCATATATTTTGTAAAAATCGGCTCTAAACTCAAATAAAATAAAATAAAAGACACTATATATTTTCCAGCCAATGAAAAGAGCTAAAAATCTACCCACCAACAATATAAAAAGATCTGTTGAATATTTGGCGCCAAGCCTCTTTGGGCCTTTTCTCACACTATACAAGAAATAAACACACCTACTCTCCAATATCCAGTAACTAGTCTTCACAAGAACATGTGAATAACACATTTATCGCATAAAACAGTCCAAATACTATTTAAACCAACTCGTGATAGAAAAATACACACAAACTGAACTTTTCATTCTCACACAATCAAGGACGATGGTTCATTGGCGAACTACATGGACTGACAACCTGGGTGTGCCAAGTTCGAATTCAGTTCATTCCACTGAAACATTTTTATTTAGGGATGTTGGCAACCTTCACGTGGTTCTTTTCTGTAAGTACCCAATGTCTTTGTCGAAAGAACTCTAACTAAATCTTTGAAATTTTAAAGTGATTTTAGATCCCTTAAATTTGTGAACGGAAAGTTCCTGAGATGTTGTTAGAGATCCAATGGGGCTGAAGAAGCTTCTCCTTGACTTCACTCACTGGGCTGTTGGTTGACGTTCATGAAGAAGCCCAATGTTATCTAAGCTAATGGGAGGTGATCGTGGTTAATGACATGGACTGATAACCTGGGTGTCCACAGCTCGAATCCAGTCCATTCCACAAAATCACTTTTACTTAGGATGTTGGCAACCTTCATGTGGTTCCTCCTGGCCAGTTGGTTCACGTCCATGAAGGAGATGGCGTTCATCACTGATAGCTTTTGTGATCTGTACTTAGATGGCAACTTTCCATCTTACATCTGAAAGGTCAATACCAGGGAAAAGATGTGGGTTGTTCATCTTGGTAGGCTTCAGGCAACCACTGATCAAGCGACAGGCGTTGTTCATAAAACATCTTTAAAATATGAAACGATTGACAGGTAAGAATTATATACATATTTTTAAAATTCTTTTTAAAACCTTGAAAACATTTTCGTTTTTGTTGTGATACTATAAACATTCCCTACACCCAACTTTATCAGCAGAAGAATGTAGAGGAAGTTGTTCACCAAGACACACAAAGGGAACTAAAATGGGATTGTTAATCGAGATGTGACAGTAACAGAAACAAAAAGACTAAACGGATTTTCAGGACACAGAGTGCGTTTATATATGTAGTCTGATCTCTTCCTGAGATGTTGTTAGAGGCTCAACATGGCTGAGGAAGCTTCTCCTTGACTTCACTCACTAGGCTGTTCATGTTCATGAAAGATAAAGCTTTTGTCAGTCATAAGACATCTTTACAATATGAAAGAGATGCTGCAATAATCATTTAATTCATATGAAATGAATGAATAAACGATGCTCAGCAGCAGCAGCAGGGAGGTAGTAGTGGCTAAGTGGTTAATGATTGACCACCTGGGTGTGTCGAGTTCAAATCCAGTTCATTTCACAGTGACACTTTCACTTGGCAACCGTTTCGTAAGTACCAGATGTCTTTCTTAAAAATTCCAACTAGAAAGATACTGAGGAAACGAACGCCAACGATAATCGTCTGATTCATCGGCGAAAAAAAAAAAAAAAGAAGAAGAAATAAGTTATCAGCAGAACAATGTAGAGGAAGTTGTCCACCAAGACGCACAAAGGGAACTAAAATAGGATTGTTAATCGAGACGTGATAATAACAGAAACAAGAAACGCTGCTCAACGACAAAATCATACGTAAACAGCCACGGCTTGTAACGTATCATAAAAGTAATATGAGACGATATATTTACAGAGTATGCGTACTTGCTTTCTTTGTCATGAAATTTTTATTTACTTTTAAAATTGTGCCAAAAAGTTCACACTTTAATCGACTTTCTTTCTAGAATAAAATCTGGCACAAGATCAGTAGTGAATGAGGTGGGCTGAGAGTCAACTGTCGTTCTCCCGGTTTATGCTTTAAACTAGTTTATATAAGAAAGAACTGTCTGAAAACGAATATTTTATTATTTGAAAATTTAAAAAAAAATCAATTTTATTTTAATAAATAGAAATGTTTATTAAAATCAATTTTGCAATCGTCTTGTCTTTCAATTTAAATTTTCTCTCTCTCTCTCTCTCTCTCTCTCTCTCTCTATATATATATATATATATATATATATATATATATATATATACACACACACACACACATATATTATATACACACACATAATTTCATTGGTTGGGAGTGGAGGGTGTTCTAAACAAAAAACAATAGAGATTGCTTAAAAATAAAATGCTAAGTGCGGTAGTTTGAAGGAGCCTCGCAAATCTATCTAGGTATGAGCTGCTCATTGTTTTCTGAAATCGCTCGAGACAAGACATGAAGCCACTTGATGTAAGGAGCTAACAACACTACTTCAGACGGAATAGATTCTGACCTAGAAAACAGCAATCTTTGCCAGAAACGTCGCTTCATGGAATGTGAGGACTAGAGGACAAAATAAGGGAAGCGGCTGCGAAAAGTAAACCAGGCGAAAACAAGCAAGACAGTTTCTAAATGGGGAGAAGAGAAAAAATGTATTGGCTGATAACTTGCAAAAAAAAAAAAATTAAAAAATAAATAAATAAATAAAAATAAAAAAAATAAAATAAAAAAATAAAAATAAATGTTATAAAACTTCTACATCGAACTACATGCTGAATCCCCGTGATAAAAAAAAAATAAAAAGTCCTTTAAGCTGAGATGTCAACATACGCGACACTCCAACATTGGATGAGCGTAATTTCTTTATTTCCTCCTCCTCCTCCTCCTCCTCCTCCTCCTCCTCCTCATTATCATCATCATCATCATCATCATCGTTACTATCGTCGTTGTGATTTCAATGTTCGTTTTACATGCTGCCATGCGTTGGACGGTTTTAAGAAATGGATTCCAAAACTCACCTATCTACGACCAGGTCTTTATTTATCCCTCTTTCCTTTAGATCCATTCTCATCACTTCCGCCCAGGTTTTCTTTGACCTTCCCCCCCCCCCGTGAACTGGCCCTGCTACCTCAACTGTTCTACATCTACTAACCCAAGAACTCTCATCCATTCTACCAATGTGGCCAAACTATCAAAGTCTCCTGTTCAGAACACATCTCCCAAAACTGCCAAAATTTAATTTTCCTTTGAGATCATCAAAACTAAGTCTATTTTTAAGACTCACGTTACACATGTATTATATCATTCTCATATCATTTCTCTCCATGCAACACATGTCCTCAATCCTCACTGGCCAATTTTCATTTCCATACAACAATCTAATGCATACACATGACCAATAAACTTTTCCCTTGATCAACACTTGTAAAGCTCTGCTGGTTGATAATAACAGAATTTGTCTAAACTCACTACAGCCACTCTTAGTTCTTGCAGTCACACTGGCAACTGCTCCGCCCAGTGTATGAATGGTATCTCTAAGGTAACAAAATTTTCTAACGTCCTAAAATTGAGTCCTGTTGGCAGGACCTGCTCGTAGCCCCCTATTCTGTCTTGATAGAGTTAAAAATGGCTTCAAAACTTGATGGGTGATGCCACTGTGTACACATTAACCTTTATCCTCAAAGTGGCCTTCAGGTCTTGGTAAGTGGTGACTCCCTTATAACAAAAAATAACCTCAATAGCTTTGTAAGAATAAAATGAAACTTTAGTGATAACTTGTGTATTGTCTTTAATGCATCATAGCAAAATATAAAAAGATGGGAGACTTTGGATTCTTTTTCTGTATTCTAGAGTATCTGTGTCACTTATTAGAGAATAAACCAACTTTTACCAAATGGAGGATGTAATGCTTAGGAGAAGAGCCTCTTATTTCTACAACAAACTATATTTGTTAGATATTAAGGACCCTACATCAATAGTGATTAAGTTAACTAGTGTAATTTTGATAATAGTCACACTGAGTGCATGATAACTCAGATCTGTAAAACCGAATCGTTCCCAGGGTTGAATGAAAGATGGATGGTATAAAGTTGAGGCAGGGGCCAACAGGTCAACCGGTTGACAAAATAGGAGTTGAATAATGATGAATGACAAATGACGTCACGTTTTTTTTTAGCCGAGAGGAAAACTAAGGCTTTCAAATTAGTCGCTCTGTAAAAGCTGTACAAATGAGAAACTGTCAACAATGTAAAATAATCTAAGCAGAATGTTACCTCGAGTCTGTCCGTGTGCGTCTCTCATTTTAGGAAGTGAATAACCTTAGAAGTGAATAATTGGTTCAGAGAACATTAGTCACTCCAAAAAAATATTGGTAGTTGTTATGCCCTAATGGTTCAAGAGTTTATCTAATAACTGTTATTAAGTTGTACTAATCTTTATTTGTTTTTGCTTCTGATTTGAAACATGCATTTTCATATTATTACATACTGAAGATACGCTTGCACCAACTTTATGAACCTTCTACCTCCTGAAGGGTGTAATTATGCAAGGGAAGATAACTCAGTGATCTTAAAACTTGGCTATGAATTAAAGCTTCTATAAGATGATTAAAAAAAATACCAAAATGTTAAATAGTTGTGCTAAACATATTAACACGGGGGTATCACTTTGTATTAAAAAGGTATCATATTCTGGTTAATATGTATAGTACAACTATTTTGGTATTAGCATGGCTTAACCAGTTAGTGATATGCTCATGAGGAGGAACCACATTGACGACCGGCCCTAATAAAATTTCCCCTGTGAAAACTGCGTCTCCACGCCCTCTATGCTATACATTGAAAGATACGCTGAAAGCCTTACGCTTAAGGATATACAAGCTCCGACCATGAATACCTGTTCATTAAGGCGACTTATTTATTCACAGACTGCTATCCTCATCTTCATAGCTGTTGTTTGACGATGTTTCGTCAGGTGGTTAACCGCAATGAGATAGGAATGCTGAGTCTCTTAACTATATCTTCAGTAATTACTGCCTGCCATAGTTGTTGTCGTCTAATCATGTTTTCGGTCAACTGATCCTCTAGGTAGGATTGAAACCGTTGTCTTCAAACAATGCTCACCTGGAACTGTAGACTCAATACACTGTGCCACGAACCTTGAAAGGTGATCAAGGTTGGATTTTTTAGTCTTATAAATCCAAGTATTTTCGTTTTTTTTTTAAATCTGGTCTTCCATACTGGATGGTATATTATTTTATTATTGGAATCCTGTGAGATGAGTAATTTGTATATTTATTTGCGGACTGTTATCCTCATCTTCATATTTGTTGTTTCATCACGTTTCTTGGTGCATCTTGGATGGCTAGATTGTTATTGACTCTAGCGAGGTACTCCACTGTTAAATAACATTCACAAATTTCTTTTCATTTCTTTTCCTATTTCTTTTTTATGACAATATTGGCGGCTCAATTCAATGAATTATCTCCCTTTGGTTTGTAATTTTATTCAAGCAAATTTCGTCTGGTATTTATTTTGTCAAATATTTTGAAACTGATTAAATATAAAATGATTGGCTTCATCATATAAGTGTGTATTGAATAGCATAGACGATTGTTATTGGCTGTAGTGACGTACTCCACTGTCCAATAAAATTCTCATTTGGACAATTATTTTTATTGCAAAATGAATAGATATAATCGAACCACTGCAAGAACATTCATTCTTTTTTTTTTTTTTATATATAAATAAAAAAAAAGGCTTTCTTTAGTCTTGACAGACTATGGATACCCACGTTAAAGGTGCCTGCGTGCGAAATTTTTGTGGCAACAGTTGCGCAATCTCCAACAACACCTCTCCTGAGTCGACATTGATGAATACCAGTGGCAAGTGAAGGTTCAGGAGGGCTGGAAACAATGTCAAGATAAGCGGAAAGCACATACAGTGCCTAGAATTCCCAAATGGTCACCCATCACGTACTAGCTAGGCTCAACGTTGCTTAACTTTGGTGATCTGACGAGAACCGGTGTGTCAATGTGAGATAAGCGGAAAGCGCATACAGCGCCTAGTATTCCCAAATAGTTACCCATCAGGTACTAGCTAAGCTCAACGTTGCTTAACTTTGGTGATCTGACGAGACCCGGTGTGTCAATGTGATTATGCTGTATATTTTATATAAATAAAACAGTAGATATATATATGTGCGTGTCTGTGTGAAAATATTTAACGGATAAACTCTTAAACTACTGGTCACATAACACCGAAATTAATAGGAAATAGTAATCCTATACCAAGAATAGTTTATAATGAATAAAATCTTTGTTTGGATGGATGAATACACAAATTTGTCAGCAAGTTGAAACAGACGTTTAATTTTTCAACTTGCCGACATATTTCTATTACTTTTGTGCATGTGCAAATTCATTCATAGCATGAAGTGGCTTAATTTTAAATCTTTTTATCAATCTATCAATAACTCAAACAATAGGGAACGCGGCTGAAGTGCTAAATGTGTTGGTTTCTATTCTAGCTGATGGCACCCAAGTAATTTTTTTTTTTAACTTTTGAAATTACTAAGTACTATATATTAGGTACAATATAATATTCAATAGAAAATTGGCTCTGAAATAATAAATACGAAATCTGCATGAATTAAAATATATTTAAGCGTATTTTACGACCGAACAAGGCTAGCCCCCCCCTTCCTCCTCACTAGTTAATTAATATTCGCTGTTATTCATTTGTTATTTCCCTCTAGTAGATCTGAAAGTCTTTTTTTTATAAATCTTTTGAAATCTGTACTATATATTAGGTACAATATAATATTCAATAGATAATTGGCTCTGGAATAATAAATAGGAGGTCTGCATGAATGAAAATATATTTAAGCGTATTTTACAACCAAACAAGGCTAGCCCCCCCCTTCCTCCTCACTAGTTAATTAATATTTGCTGTTATTCATTTATTATTTCACTCTAGACCTGAAAGTCTTTTTTTATAAATCTTTTGAAATCGGTACTATATATTAGGTACAATATAATATTCAATAGATAATTGGCTCTGTAATAATAAATAGGAGGTCTGCATTAATTGAAATATATTTAAGCGCAAGATCGGACAAGGCCGGGCAAGGCCACATCCCCTGCTAGTTAACAATAAGATTCTTGGATTGACGAGTGTTAGCCCCAGGAAGGGGACCCCTTGATTTCTGAGATCTTCAACTGAAATAAATTGAAACAATAAAGAGTGAATTGATCCTCCATCGGCTTAGCTTTACAATTCGTACGCTGCCTTGCATGGCATAGACGATTGTCATTGGCTTCAGTGAGGTACATTATTATTTAGAAACCCATTCTTAACATAGGCAGGGGAGGATGTTTTCTAACTATCCTGTGCTTATATCTAACAATTTAATAAAAATTGTTTTTGTTTTTTATTTTTTACAAAGGAATCGCCACTTATCAAGGCCCAGGGGCCACTCGAGGACAAGGGTTAAAGAGTGTACATTGGTCAAAAGGAGAATATTATAATAATCGGTAGAAGTGTAGATTTGAAAAATCGGATTACTTAAGGGGAACGACTCATCAAGAACTTATTTACATTGGACTTGAAGACGGCCATATTGTAGTCAGCTGGAAAGCATGTAAACGGAAGAGAGTTCCACAGGTGTGCAGTTCTAAGAAAGAAACTTTGTTCACGGAATTTACGTTTAGGTTTAGGCACAGATAAAGAGTGGGGGGAAATTATTGATAGTGGTTACAGCCAAATGAGATACCATAAACCTTGAATTTAACTTGAAAATAATATTTTTAAAAAATAGCACGGTATCTTTTCTGCATAAGCACCGACTTTCCTACTCTCCCGATCAGCTCAGTTGTGCACTTCTTAGTGCATCTTGAATGGCAAAGACGATTGTTATTGGTTGCAGTGAGGTACTCCACTGTTTAACAACCTTCTCTTTTGACCAATTATTTTCAGCGTTAAATAAACAGATATAATAGAAACACTTTAAGAACCTCCATTCTTTTTCTTTTTTTTTTTTTTTTTTACATGGTAGTCACCACTTATCAAGGCCCGGAAGCCACTCGGGGATAAGGGTTATTGCGTGTACAGTAGTCAATGGGATAATATTGTAGTAACCGTTAGTAATGGAGATTTGATAAAGCCTCTTTCTTAAGGAGGTGGTTCATCAGGAATTTGTTTATGTTGGACTTGAAGACATCCAAGTTGTAGTCGGGTGGGAAACAGGCAAACGGAACTTTGACTGACTTTTACCCCAGCCTTTAAATGGAAGACTTGCACATCAAATCTGTTGCTAAGGTTACTAAAAAAAAAATACTTGGATCACTCTATCGAACCAGAAGGTACCTTATTCCTGAGGCAATCCTCCACTTGCATGACAAGCAGGTTCGTCCTGAGATGGAGTACTGCTGTTATATTTGTTAAGGTGCCGCTCGGGTCACTCTTTTCTGTTTTGACAGAGTGCAAAATATACTTTGCAATCTAGTGGAGGAGGATCTCTTCTCGTCCCTTTGTGACGTTGTCCGTGAACCAACACGTTGTAGTTTTCGGTCGCAAAGGAGGCAAAGAAAATGAAATAACTCAAACTCGCTTTGTCGTACAACAACAGCAATTATTTCCTCATTCTCTCATTACCGCTGTGACGTTCCTCATGTTATCCTCATCTTGAATGTCATCCACGCCTTTCACGTGATCTCGAACGTTCTTCCCATCTCTAACATGATCTCCTTTTTAAAGCCATTATTTTTCTCACCTGGCGACGTCATTTTGCATGCATTTGCATATGTTACACGTTCAGCCTCTTTCGCACAGAAGAGATGTTGCTAGTCCCTCTTTACTGTATTGTTATCCTTGTGGTAGGTGCTCAGCTGAGCTCCAATCCGTGGTATCCTTCTATAAAGCACTCACATCGAGAACTCGTCTAACTACAACCAAAGCAAAATATTTTCCTTCCTTTTTCTCTCATTTTACCAAAAACTAAATGAAACCTCCATTAACAAAGTTTATTTTCTAGAACATCCCACCCGAGCCACGAACTTGCTTCCTAATTGACTACAAAATGGTTGTATCAAGTTTAATGTGAACAAATACTTGTTGAACTGTTCTTTCAGTTAATCATAATTTTCTGTCCATCTCGCCTATTTGTGTTAAACTCTCTTGTGGAGGTGTGTAAAAGTGATTGGTGATGATGATATTCGGACATCGCTTGCGACGATGACTGTGATCAATGCAATTGTTCTGTGGGTTTGAGGAGGTGTTGTTTGATCGATTCAAGCTCTGAGGTATTTCCCACATGTGATGATTCTGTATCAGAGTTGCTTACTGCTCTGTCTTTTCTAAAGTCACGTTTCCTCTTGTGTTCTTCATTACGTGCGGATACAGCAATTGTAGCCTCTTTGTGTATTGCAGTATGTCACAAATATCTTAGGTTAGTTTTTCCCATGAGTTAGACTACAAACTGAACTGTTTCAGAGAGACCTTCAGATTGTCCTTGAACCGTTTCCGCTGTCCTCCTGTCCTTGGGACGGTCCACCATAAAGGAGCTGCTTTGGGGGCCTTGAAGCGGGATTTTTTTTTTTTTTTTTTTTACACGGTGGTCACCACTTATCAAGGCCCGGAAACCACTCAGGGATAAGGGTTATTGCAAGTACAGTATGTTAGTGTGGAGATTTATTGAAGTGTTTACTTGAGGTGGCGGTTCATTAGGAATTTGTTTACGTTGGACTTGAAGACATCCAGGTTGTAGTCAGGTGGGAAGCAGGCAGACGGAACAGAGTTCCACAGGCGTGCAGTTCTAAGAAAGAAGCTTTGTTCATGGAATCTACGTTTTGATTTAGGCACAGATAAAGAGTGGGGGAAATTTTTGTATTATAGTCCCGTAAGAGAATTTGGGTGAAAACACTGGTTTAGATAGACACCAGAGAGTGACTTCCCTTGACACATGCACAGACACAGAGTGACAACAAGTTTTAGCATCAAGAAGAGAAGCTGTGTTAACACCCCTTGGGCGCTATGCCCATGGGAGACACAGAGATGTTACAGACTTAACAAGAAAGGTAAGGTTTTACCCCGGGTTAAAACATTGTCCCACTATGAGACAAAGTAGGACTTTAACCACTTCTAAATGAGTAGCAAATTATTGTTGTTCTGTATTGTGATGTCACGTGACTTTCATTTCATGTTTGTCCATTTGTAATAAAATGTGTATTTATGTACTTGCAAACTATCTGCGTTTACTAAGTATTTCTGTTTGTAAGCATTTCTAGTTACAGCGATTCAACCACCTATGAAACCCCTAACGCGCGTACAACAGTCCAATTGACAATCTCCTTAATCCTTATCCTTGAGTGGCCCCTATCCATTGATAAGTGGTGATACACAAACAAGTAAAACAAATTATAATATAACTTATATATTTCCTCTCAAGGAGGTGAGACACAAGGTCAAGTGTGGGTTTGATGAAAGTGTTTCTGTGGAATGAACTAGTTCAAACTAGACACAAGCAGGTTTTCAGTCTGTGTCGTTAACCACTCAGCCACTGAGTTTCAAGAAGATTTATGCTTCCATTCAAACACATACACACACACCCTGTCTTTTCTGTTTTACTGCTTTCCAACTAAGTATTTCAAGTCCAATGTAAACAAGTTCTTGATTTGCCATCCCCTTGTACCAAATCTCCACTACTAATGATTACTATGACATTTTCCCTTTGACTGCTCATTAACCCTTATCCTCGAGTGGCCTCCGAGCCTTGATAAGTGGTGATACCTTTGTAAAAAAAAAAGTAACTTATACATTATTTTTTATAATTTACTAGATAATGTACCTGGCGTTGCCCGGAATTAAACATAACGTTAATTTTGTTTTAAAAAATGTTTACCCCATAAATGAAATTACTATCTTTAAATGAAGTAAAAATAGAAAAGAAACTGAGACATGCAATTATGTTTTTTTCTAAACAGTTTACTTCTTGTAAGTAAAAAAAAAAAAAAAAAAACTCGAGCTAAGATCGAACCCAAAACCTAAAAACAGTTAGTCAAGTACGATAACCATTAGGCCAGTTTGAGACGATCTTTAAAAAGTGTTTTCAAACCTACTTGTTCTTAACATAAGGAATCTGTCATGAGAATGGTTCATGAAACAGTTGACAAACAGATAAAAATCCGATGAACCCTACATAACAATTTTTCAATTTTCACGCCCGTTTTTTCCGGATGAAACCGATTAAAAAGTGTTCCATATATCTGAATACCCTATATACAAAATTTCAAGTTTGTAGATCAAAAATTCGTTAAGTATATCGGTTGAGAAATGTCCTCACACACACTCACACATTTTCACTTTTATAGATATATAGATTACAACCCAGATCATTTATGTGTTCCTATTTATAACATCACACTTGATAATTTCTGACTAATCATATACTGTCACTTGTGTCGGGGGAAAAATAGACACACATATATTCTGTGCATTGCAGTAGATTATAAAAAATAATGCACTCCCATTTTAAGAAATGAGATTCTCTAATCACCGATGACAAAATGAAACAAAATAAAATAAAAATGGTGATTATCTGATGTCGATGTGCGTGAGAAAAATTCAGGCTTTAACCATTTTAAAATGAATTGTTCTAAAATCGAATATAACATTATAAATAACTTTCTATTGTCGTCTTTATTTTAAAATCCTACTATTTACAATTTTTTTATTGTAATTTTGATTTTAAAATATATAAAATGATAGAATTTTAAATAATGGTTTTGTTATAAATGTGAAGTTCGTTTTAGTTATTAATTTTTTTTTTAATTAACCGCAACGGGACAGGAATGCGGAGTCTCTTAACTGTATCCTCAGTAATTACTGCCTTCCATAGTTGTTGTTGTTTCACCACGTTTTGGTCAAATAATCCTCTGGTCTGCTTGGGGTAGGATTGAAACTACTATCTTCAAACAATGCTCATCTGTAAACGTAGAGATTAACGCCTCCATCCACTGCACCACAGGCTCCAAATGGCGATCAAAGTTCTTATCAGGTCTTCCATCGTCGTGTCCGTACTGAATGGTATTATAAATTATTTATTTATTTTTAATTGGAATCCTTTGAGATGATTAATTTGTGTATTTATTTATTTAGCATTGTCTGAAGATAGCGGTTTCAATCCTACCCCAAGCAGGCCAGAGGATCGGTCGGCCAAAACGTGGTGAGACAACAACAACAACAACTATGGAAGGCAGTAATTGCTGGGGACCCAATTACGAAACTCAGCATTGCTATCCCATCTCAGTTAACCACCCGAAGAAGGCCAGAGGATGAGTTGGCAGGAACATGATGAAACAACAACAGCAACAACAACAACTATGAACATGAGGAAAACAGTTTGCAAATAAATAAATATGCAAATTATTCATCTAAAAAATATATAAAAGATGTAGCTTGTTAAAAATGTCAATGAATAAATCTGTTTTATTTGTTTAAGAAATATTAAGCTGGCAATGACCATTATTTCATGAAAGAAAGAATAAGTTAATTATTTTTTTGTTAATATTATTGGCCCTGGCGGACATTTATTATTTCAAGATAATATTGACGATAAAATATAGGGATACATTAAAAATAATTAACGATGAAATTTCAATAGCGTTAGGGTTAAGGTTAAGGTTTAGTAAAGTTAGTAAAGTAAATGACATTTTTTCAAAATCGTTTTCTCATAAGGATTGGGCACAGAAAACAAAATTAATTTTTTCACTAAAATTTGGACGCCCCTTATTGAAACAAATATACCAAAACTGAATAAATAAATCTTAACATAAAGTTTTCAAAACCTTTTTTTTTTTTGTAGAGATGGGCTAGGTGTGTCAGAAATTTCGTGAAAAATAGTGAATAATTCCATCCCGTCTTTCCAAGCTTATAACTCCTCGAAAAATGTAATTTAAGCCCTAATTTTTTTTTCAATTAAAGGAGCAAAGACCAAGGTTTTAAAAAAAGAAACAAACAACGTGTTTTTTTAAAAAAGGTTATAAACTTCGGACTTTACAGGTAAATTTCTAAAAAACACTACTTTTTTGTTTTAAATTTGAATATATTATTTATTGACCTTTTCTCTTCAATTTGTGATATATAAAACTTTGGTGAGTAAATTAATTATTTACTTTTTAATAAACACTTGAAAATGGGGGGGGGGGCGTGAATGAAAAAAAACGTTTATCTAGAATATTATATTTAGTTTATTGGAAAGAGCATAAAATTTCACATTGACCCTGAAAATATCGTAAAAATAGAATCAATAGAAAAATTTTGATAGATTTTTAAAGTTTAAAAATTGAAAAATATTGAGTTCGTAAAATTCATTACTGTTTTAAAAAAATATTTCTATTACTTTTTAAAACAACTTTAATAGTTTATTTTGGAAGTATAATCCATAAAGAAAATAAACAACCCACTTTTAAAAGAGAAATTACGAGTTTTTTTTATATTTTATTTGCAGTTTCGTGTTAGGGGTGTCAAAAATTCCTACAAAAATTCTGATACACCTAGAAATGGGCACAGAAAACCAAAAAAAAAAAAAAAAAAATGTCGCTAAAATTTAAACGTCCCTGAATAAAAAATATATATAAAAAAATAATAAATGAATCTTAATATACAGTTTTCAAGATCGTTTTCTTATAGGGAAAATAAAATTAATTTTTTCACTAAAATTTGGACGCCCCTTATTGTAAACAAATTTACCAAAAATGAATAAATGAATCTTAATATACAGTTTTCAAAATTCTTTTTTTTTGTAGGGATGGGCACAAAAAATGAAAATTATTTTTTCTCTAAAATTTTAATGCCCCTGATTGAAAAAAAAAATGACTGAAAATGAATTAATAAATCTTAATAGACAGTTTAAAAAATCGTTTTTTTTTGTAGGGATGGGCACAGAAAATGGAAATTTTTTTTTGCTAAAATTTAAATGTCCCTGATTGAAAAAAAAAATATACCAAAAATGAATAAATGAACCTTAATGTACAATTTTCAAAATCGTTTTTTGTAGAGACGCACAGAAAATGAAATATGAAAGAAATGAAATAAAATTGTAAGGATGCACAGAAAATGAAAATATTTTTTTTTTCACTAAAATTTAAATGTCCCTTATCGAAAAGAAATATACCAATAATGGGTACTTGTATAGTTTAATCAAGACATTAAAAAATTAAAATATCGAAAAAAAAAGGTTATATCGTACGTATTCGTTTTGGCATGAAGATCTCCGAAAAAAAAATTTCACTTAATTTGATCGAGTAGTTTTTTAACAGCGGAAAAACACGTTTTTATGAGAGCGCGTTGAAGGCAGCCATCTTGGATTTGTTTTAAACTTTTGTTTGAATTTTACAAACAAGACGGGAGATAACTCCATGTAACGCGCCGACACTCCCTCCCCATCTTTAATACTAGCTTTCCTTCCTAAAAATCGAACCTTTTGCTCGGTATCATAACAAATTGTTTTTTCGCTGTAAAATAAAAACTACTTGATGAAATTAAATGATTTTTTTTCGGAGAAATTCATTCCTTAACAGATACGTAAAATTTAAACTTTTTTCGATATTTTCATTTTTTAATGTCTTCACTACAATGTGCAAGTACCCCAAAATGAATTAATGAATCTTAATATACAGTTTTCAAAACCGTCTCAGAAAATGAACATTTTTTTTCACTAAAATTTAAATACTCCTGGTTAAAAAATGTATACCAAATATGAATAAATTAATCTTAATATATTTTTTTCAAACTCGTTTCATTGTAGGGACCGACATACGAAATGAAAATTATTTCGTTTGTTTCTTTGTTTTGTTTTGTTTTGTTTTTTGACTAAAATTTAATTTAAAAATTTAAAATGAAAGAATCCATAAAAAATAAATGAATGTTAATGTAAAAGTATTTGTTTTATTAAGAGAGGACAAATAACTTTTAGATTAAAAAAAGTTATTTAAATAAATTTACATTGACCACCTTCATTTCAAGAACAAAATACATCTCATTATAGCCATAGACACAATTCAGCAACTACCTTTACAAAGAGTTAGCCCCCTCAAAGCGTGAATAATTTTTAAGGCATCTAGTATTTAATTTACCAAGACATTATTTTCCTTTTATATTTAAATTTCCGATTGTTGAATATCGTTTAATTATTTTTTTATCATTCGCATATTCAAGATGTCGTCTATTTGTAAAACGTATTCCATCATTTCATAAGAGAAACGGGGTTAAAGTAATTTGATTTATCTATTAAATTTTACATATAAAAAAAGATTAATGGTACAGATGCAATTTAACTCATCGGTAAAATTGTTCTGTTTTCATTTTTCGGAAAAAATTTAATAGTGAAAAGGGGAGATCATCTAAATTTAATTTTTGTTTTGTGGAGTATCAAAACTGACGAAAATGAACATTTTTTAAAAACCCTTTATACTTTTTTATATAGAAGAAAAATTATTTTTTTTTTTACAGGACCACAGTCTTCTTCTGCAGTTATATGAATATGGCCCGGACATTATGTACATGAAACTAAGAAAATTGACGGGTTGGATGGATATGTGTTACATAGGGGTGTATATTTGTTTGGTACGCCTCTGTTTTTTTTCTCAATTGTGTTCTTAATAACACCAAACGCTCATCTGAAGTATTACTGTGTTTATCAAATAAATGACAAATTATTTTTGGCTATAAAAACAGTTGCATTTTATTTGACAAATAGACATGTGCCGTGAAGCGGAGAGAGGAGGCAGATGGAATGTGTTTGATCGTCTCGTTCTTGGGTCGTGACTCAGCTCTTTGTTAAACTCGTCCGTTTATATTTGCTTGCATTCTTTATAATTCTGTTTTCCTTTGTTCACGTTGTTTCATTCTTTTGTCTAGTGGTTACATTTAATTTTTACGTCATCGGTCAAAAACGAGGACACTTTTGTTATTCATTCACTTTCTCTAGTAGTCTGACGTTGCCTGAGAGTTTTTCTTTACTTGAATTCTCATTTTTGCCTGCCTCGGATACCCTGAGCCTCAATAATCAACAATGTCAGAAAGTCACATCTATTAATATTAGGAATGGAAGAATCTTTTCCTGACAATAAATGTTTCATTTTTTAATGTTTTCTGTTGCGATATGTTGTTATTTTATTGAACTTGTTTTGAATTACCTGAAAAGTTTGGTTAAAAAAAAGCATTAATTTTGGATTGTCTTCTCTTTCCACCAGTAAAACTCTTCCAAAAATGAAAACATGCAAATACTTCTGGTGAGTTAAAGTGCACTTGTGCTAAAGAAATACTTTGGCGATCACGTATATTAATCTACTTAAGCGTGGCCTATGTAAATAAAAGGCCGTTCAATTAAATTTGTGTTACCTACTGACGTCATAGAATAATTTTTTTTTTGTACAAAAGAGTTAACACTTATCAAGGCTCGGGGGCTACTCGAGGATAAGAGTTAATGAGTGTACAGTAGTAAATGGGAAAATGTAGTAATCGTTAGTAGTGGGAATTGGGTAAAATTGAATTTCTTAAGAGGACAACTTATCAGGAACTTGTTTACATTGGACTTGAAGACAAACATATTGTAGTCAGTTGGAAAGCAGTAAAAAGAAACAGAGTTCCACAGGCGTGCAGTTCTAAGAAAGAAGCTTTGTTTATGGAATCTACGTTTAGGTTTAGGCACAGATAAAGAGTGGGGGAAATTATTGATAGTGGTTTCAGCTAGACAAGTGTTTTATCATGGAAGTCAGGTCAGGCGAGCAATTGCCATGAAAATGATAATAAAGCAGAGACAGGCTCGCAATGTCTCTTCTGTGGGAAAGAGGTTTCAGAGAAGAGAAAAGGGCATCCTCCCACTAGACTACAAAGTCTATTTTGAACTCTGTCAAGGAAGGATAAGCTGCTTCTAGCAGCTGCTGCCCAGCCACAATTAGGTGATCGACTACTTTTACGAGGATTATTTTAAAACGGACGCGTTTTAAAATTAATAATTAAATACACTTAAAAAAACTCTGTTTCGTCTGCCTGCTTCCCACCGGACTACAACTTGGATGTCTTCAAGTCCAATGTTAACAAATTCCTAATGAACCGCCCCCTTAAGTAAACACTTCAGCAAATCTCCACACTAACGTAATGTACTTGCAATAACCCTTATCCCTGAGTGGCTTCCGGGCCTTGATAAGTGGTGATCACTGTGTAAAAAAAAAAAAAAAAGAAGCTCTCTGTACATGTCCAAATCTATACTCCAATAATTTTTTGTGTGTATTGATATTCATATTAAAAACCCTTTTTCCTATTAGTATTTATTTGCTTTCCCACCAAAGCAAGATGTGACACAAGGTCATTTTTAATGTGGGGTTAAACCAGCTCCCCGAAAAAAAACCCAAAAGGTGCATTCTGGTTGGGACCAAAAATAATAATTGTCCCAGTATAGAGGGTTTCCCCTCCATTGACTAGGACAAATTACCTTAAGTGCAGCATTTGCAGAACAGATACTACACTTTGAGGTATTTATTTGCTCCCCCACTGAGCAAATTAGGCACAAGGCCATTATTTAATGTGGAGAGTGAAGGGTAAATGAGGACCAGCTCCCAAGGGAGTAAGGGAGCTGAATAGTGACAACTGGTATGAAGGGTTTCCCCTACACTGACCAAGGTCTTATATCTGGGGTTGCCCCCACATATGGTCTTTGCTTGTAGTATCTGCTGGAGCAGATACTACACTTTGATCCCGGCCCGAAGGCCAAGAACAACAGGGTATTTATTTGCTTCCCCACTGAGCAAATTAGGCACAAGGCCGTTTTTTAATATGGAGAGTGATATGGAATTGGGAACCAGCTCCCCGGGGAGTAGGGAATCTGGATAGTGACAACTGGTATGAAGAGTTTCCTCTACATTAACCAATAACTTATATGTGGGGTTGCCCCCAGAAATGGTCTTTGCTTGCAGTATCTGCCGGAACAGATAACACTTTGATCCCGGCTCGAAGGCCAAGAACAACAGAGTGTATTTATTTGCTCCCTCACCGAGCAAATTAAGCACATGGGGACCAACTCCCCGGGGAGTAGGGGAGCTGGATAGTGACAATTGGTATGAAGGGTTGCCCCTACATTGCCCAAGGTCTTATATGTTGGGTTGGTATTTATTTGCTCCCCCACCAAGCAAATTAGGCACAAGGCCGATTTTTAATGTGAGGAGTGAAGGAGAAATGGGGACTAGCTCCCCGGGGAGTAGGGGAGTTGGATAGTGACAATTGGTATGAAGGGTTGCCCCTACATTGACCAAGGTCATATATATGGGGTTTCTTTGCTTGTAGTATCTGCCGGAACAGATAATACACTCCCGAGGGCCAAGAACAACAGAAAAAAGGCAAGCCTCTTTTCTATTTATTTAAAAAGAAAATACAACTTTGTTATATATGGGGCGTGCAATTACATTCATCTGCAAATGATCTAGCTAATTTGTATATTCTTTTAAACATTCATTTTAATTAATTTCTCATAAGTTTTTTCGGTTTTCTTTTGGGATGATCTTCTTTAGTTAACTATTACGTGTAATTATATTCATGCAGATATTCTACATGATTTATACTTGCATAATATTTGCGTAAAAAGATTATAGTGAACACAAACCTCTTTCTATATATATTTATGTATGCGTATATATGCTTGTTTAAAAAATTTAGCCTACCAAACTCCTCTTTCAGTTTTTGGTCTACAGACATGAAACTTAATATATATGCGTTCAGACCCATGCGAAACTTTATATTTGGATTTTAGCCAGGGAAAATCAGTGCAAAAGTGTAAAAATTTAAAAAATGGAATTTGCCAGGTGAAGGTCGAACAACAGCATTACAAATATGCATGCGTAACGTAATAGCTATTAGTTCATGTTTTAATTTTTAGCCTTGCAGCAAACATGTCTTAATAGCTCAGGCATTAATGACAAAGGAAAAAATAAATCGTAAACTAAACGTTTTGGTTTCGATTCTCGGTGGTGGCACACAGATATATTTTTTTTTAACTTTTAAAATCATTACTATATATTGGGTTCAATATAATATGATAATATAATCATAATTACGAAATCTGCATTAATCAAAATATGATATGTAAGCATATTTTGACGACCGAGCAATGTCAGGCGGCCTGCTAGTGTAAAATACTTCTTCATCTTTTGGGAAAGAAAATACAGTTTTATAAAACACTAGACAATTTCTTTTAGAATTGAAAGGGAAAATAACAATCCTCGTAATAGTCGTCTGCCGTCAAACCGTCGCCATCTTGCTTTATTCTGTAACATCACCAGGTAAAGTGACTTCTAATTACCTAGGCCACGCCCATGTGTGTTAATATACGTGATTGCCATTACTTTATATTAACATACATTTATAAATTAATAAATACTGAAAATTTCATTAAAATCGGATAATTCTGATTTTTATTGGACGTTTTTTTTTTTCAAAATCAGGGTTATTTGTTTTTTTTTATTTGTTTTTTTTTTTACACGGTGGTCACCACTTATCAAGGCCGGAAGCCACTCAGGGATAAGGGTTATTGCAAGTACATTACATTTTTGAGTGAAAAGAACATTTACTTCTCTCTCATTGGCTAACCCTATTTTCTTGTATATACGGAGGTACACAGACCTCCTGTGCCGAACTCATTTTTTTAATATATTATATAAAGGTCGGTCTTCTGTGTGTTTATATGTCTAGATAAAAGTAAAAAAAAACTATAAAACAAACACTCACAAAGTTTGTATATTCTTGATGAATAATATCTCAAATTTACAAATATTTATTCAATCTGTAGGGATCAACTGCATGAGGTTTCGTTAGGGAGGGTCGTTTTGTTTCGGTGTTCTTATGTACTAATTTGGGAAGAAAATTTGGATGTGTGTATGTGTGTTTGCATGACCAGCTAGAGAGGAATAGGCTGAGTTAAGAAGAAAGAGGGGATTGGAGAGAAAGGAAGGGGCAAAACAGGAGAGGAGGAAAAATTGACGTATAGAGATAGAAAGGGAGATAGATATTTTAAATAGAAATATGTTACACGTTTGTGCCGGGCAACGTCAGGTAGCCCTGCTTGTCTCTTATAATTCTGGCCCTGGAAGCATCACCAAACTGTCTGCGTGAATAAAATTTTCAAATTTAATAAAAAAGATGGTAATATTATCCTTGATGAAACCTCATCGAAAACTTTATTTGACAGACTTATTTTTTTTTTTTTGTCGGCATAAATAAGATTTTCAGAAATAAAAAAAAAGATGATAATAATTTTGATGAAATCTCATCGAAAATTTTAATAGACAGAATTGTTTTTTTCCTTCATAATAACATTTTCAAAATTAATAAAAAAAATGATAATAATAACTTTGATGAAATCTAATTAAAAATTTAATTCAGCAGAATTGTTTATTTTTTTTGCCTGCATAAATAACATTTTCAAAATTAATAAAACAAAAAGTACGGTAATATAATTTTGATGAAATTTCATCGAAAATTTTATTTCGCAATTTTTTTTTTATTTGCATAAATAACATTTTCAAAATTAATAAAACAAAAAGTACGGTAATAATAATTTTGATGAAATTTCATTGAAAATTTTATTTGGCAATTTTTTTTTTGTTTGCATAAATAACATTTTCAAAATTAATAAAACAAAAAATGGTAATAATTTTGATGAAATCTCATTGAAAATTTTATTTGGCAGAATTTTTTTTTTTATATTGGCATAAAAATCTGGCGGGAAGAAAAATCAGCAAATGAAAAAATTTTTATTATGGCTTTTAATTGCAAACGTGAATTTTTTTTTTCTTTTTTTACAATTTTCATAAAAAAATGTAAATTTAATCAGTAATAAGGCATCACGTACATAAAAAAATGGATAGCACTACAATGATTGTGTTGTTGCTCATTTTTATATGCAAAAGAAAAAAAATGGACCAAATATATTTTCAGCACTCCAATTATGTTAGACTCTGAAAAGAACGGATTTACTCTGACAACATATCTGATGTCACTTAAATGTGTTACACCTTTTCAAATGAAAAAAAAAAAAAAGAATCAACAAAAATAAAGCACATATTTTCAAATTGACATAATTTTGGAATATTTTTTCCATGAAAATATCCAAATAAATTTATATTTTAGAACTTTGGAATTTTTTTTTTTTTTGGATAAGAATTGATGATTCGCATTATTCGGACTATTATATGTTGTTCATTCTTGCTGCAACATATCCTTTCTGCAGTGAACTCTTTTTTTTTTTTAACTTGGGAGTCACCACTGAAGACCACTCGAGGATCAGGGTTAATGAATATAAGGTGGTAGTGTAGTAATCACTAATGGTGTACATTGGATAGAATTTGATTATTTATGAGGACGGCTCAATAAGAACTTGTGCACATTGGATTTGAAGGCTACCATGTTGTATTCAACCGGGAAGCAGGCTAGCAGAACAGTGTTCCACAGGTGTGCAGTTCTGGGAAAGAAGCTTTGTTCATAGAATTTGTGCTTAAATTTAGGCATAGATAGAGAGTATGGGAAATCACATATAATGGTTGTAGCTAGTCGAGTGTTTTTGTGAACGTTTGGTAAAGGGAACCATAGATTGGAGTTCAGTCAAGCACTTACTATGAAAATAATAACAGAGCAGAAACAGGCTTGCAACGTCTCTTCTGTGGGAAAGGGGTTGCAGGGAAGAGAAAAAGGGCATTGCCTACTAGGTTTCTCAAGACGTCTTTTCTGGTTAGGTTACGCCTTTCGTCATCAGCCAGATGATTTCATTCACAAAATCATCGAACCAGCCACTCCGTAGGGTTAAGACATGCCCGAAAACAAACAGTAGGATAAGTTAGATCGAGTTTTGTGAGTGGATATCGATGACCTGTTCTCGATGCCTCCATTTAGTCTCAAAAGACAAAGGATACCCCTTGTAAGGGCAGCTGCGTATGTAATTGTGTGGCAAGGGTTGTGCAATCTCCAACCACACCTCTCCTGAATCGGAACTGTTTGAGTCCAGTGGCAAAGAGAAGTCCAGGACGACTGGAAACAATGCCGAGATAAGCAGAGAGCACATACATTTCAATTTCTTCTTAAGCTTATTGGAAGCCTCCGTTTAGTCTTGAAAGACAATAGAAACCCCCTGAAAGGTTAGCTGCACATGAAATTGTGAGGCAAGGGTTGTGCAATCTCCACCCACACCTCTCCTGAATCGACACTGCTTGAGTCCAGTGGCAAGGAGAAGTCCAGAATGACTGGAAAGAATGCCGAGATAAGCTCAGTCATTTACGTCAGAGGAAAAAAGTAAATTGTAAATAAAACGTTTTGATTTCGATTCTCGGTGGTGGCGCATGGGTCATTTTTTTTTTTTTTTTTTTTTAACTTTTTAAATCATTACTATATATTGGGTTCAATATAATATAATAATAAATACGAAATCTGCATTAATCAAAATATCATATTTAAGCATATTTGACAACTGGGTAATGCCGGGGGCCCTGCTAGTTATTAATAAATATGCAATAAATAATGATAGTCTATCCTCACATCTTTTGCATTGTTCTGCTTTCTATAAACCTAAATTTCTTCTTATATACACTTTTAACAATGCTTCAAGTAAACTACTTTAATCTATTAAAAAAACAATTTGAAAATATGTGTTTTGACTGTGTTTGAAAAAGCGGCGGGGTTTAAGTGACATCCCGTTATTTTCAATCGGAAGCATAATTTTGGTCCTGAAAATACGTTTGGCAAAAAAAAAAAAAAAAAAAAAAAAAAAAATTAAAAGAGGTTTCTGCAAAAAGAATTTGTATC
>NC_136506.1:85788381-85815881 GCF_053919585.1 Euprymna scolopes | reverse complement strand
TATATATATATATATATATATATATATATATATATATATATATATATATATATATATAAACTACTTCATTTACTCACATAAAGTTAATATACGAAAGTATAGATATATAAACAATACCCAACGGTATAATAATGGTAGATAAAATCCCTCTCACCTGAAAAACTAACGTATTTTCTAATTCTTTTGCACACATAAACCTGATTATAAAATAACACGCCGAGTATTTACCTTTTTCCCCAAAGAACTCAAAAACTATACACCGTGTTTTTTTTACACTGCGTGGTAAATTGAGGCGCCATTGGAAAGTTGCCATTTGGCGTATGGAAACCATTGGCATTACGGCATCCGGTTTGCTGAGGTTTTTACTATTTAAGGCACGGCAAATAGCGCCTGTTTATTCCATGTGATATTTATGCACGTCATTCGAGCAACCTGGGATGTCAATAAAAACAAGAAGCAACCGATTGTAACTTTGATGGCTTTCCATGTTCTATTTTTCCGCCAAAAATCTTTAGTAGGTGTTGTAATTATAGTAGTCATAGTTGTAGTCGTTGTAGGACTAGTTATTATAATAGTGATATAGTTACTATAGTACACACTATCGTTACTATACAAGAGTAATATAATAAATATAATAGGTAATTATAATAGTAGTATTGGTAGTAGTATTTGTATTAGTTACAGAAGTTTTAGTAGGTGTAGTAATAGCTGTAATAGTTCTTTTAATAATTTTATTTGTAGTAATTTATTAGGTGTAGTGGTAGTATGGAGGTTAATTCTATTGTAGAAGTAGTTGTAGTAGTTTTAAAAGCTGTTGCTGTTTTAGTAGTAGTTATATTATTATTAGTAGTAATAATACTAGTAGTAGTAATAGTAGTAGTACAAATATTTGGATTCAGATTCAGACGATAGTCTAACTTTAACAAAAATGGACGACAATACATTTGTGCTTAATCAATTTTTCTTTGCATAGGAAGGATGTATGAATGATTTCATTGCCAACATTATTTTTTATTAGTTATTTTATGTTGTTCTATATCCTCTATTGGTGCTACTGATCCCCGATTCAATCAGGTTTTAGCTGGATAAGGTCAATGCAAATAATTACAAAGCTATTACTAACGTATATACACTTATATACGCTGATCTTGTGTGTTTGGAACGTGCTTTTGTAAACATTCGTTTGCAAACTTGGGAAGGGTTACAATCTTTTTGAAGCCTTTCTTCTGCGAATATAAATCGACTTTCACCAACAACTATTTGATCACAAAAGTGCAGCACGAGTAAATACAATAAATTCCTTTGATCCATTTGTATACTTTAATTTGATTCAAATAAATTAATATTATTTTAAGTGTCAACCCAGATTGAGCCACGATCTAAATTTAATCGTGCTTTAATTTCAATGGTGATTCAAATAGACGAATATTATTTTAAGTCTCAGCTCAGGTTGAGCCACGATCTGAGTTCAACTGTACTTCAATTTCAATGGTGATTGATTTGATCCATTTGTATACTTTAATTTGATTCAAATAGATTAATATCATTTTAAGTTTCTATCTCAAGTTCAGCCACAATCTGTGATTCAATGGTGATTCAAATATATGAATATTACTTTTTTTTTAAGTCTCAGCTCAGGTTGAGCCAGGATCTAAATTCAACTGTGCTCCAATTTCAATGATGATTCTAATAGATTAATATTATTTTAAATTTCTATCTCAAGTTCAGCCATAATCTGCATTTCAATTTCCATAGTGATTCAAATAGATGAATATTACATTTTTTAAGTCTTAGCTCATGTTGAGCCACGATCTAAATTCAACTGTGCTCTAATTTCAATGATGATTCAAATAGATTAATATTATTTTAAGTCTCAGCTCAGGTTGAGCTACGATCTAAGTTCAACTGTGCTTCAATTTCAAATAGATGAATATAATTTTAAGTTTTTGGTCCAAATTGAGTCACGATCTAAGTTCAATAGTGCGTCAATTACAATGGTGATCTAAACAGACGAACGTTATTTTAAGTCAAATGGTAGGTTGAGCTACGACCTAAGTTCAACTGTGCTTCAATTTGAATGGTGATTCAAAGAGATGAACATTATTTTAAAATTTGGCTCAGGTTGAGTCACGATCAAAGTTCAACTATGATCTAAGTTCAAATGCAATAATGTCATCAAAACTGACCTTTTAACTTTTTTTATTTAAGATTTATGATCAGATGAGTTTTTCGTAAATATGTACACACAATCATCATCAAAGTCAGAAGTTTGAAATTGCTTTTATTTTTTTAAAACTCCAACGTCAGACGTTTCCATTTGTTTGTTATTTCATTCAAACTTGTTATCTGCTTAGAATGATGAATTTGTGAAACTAAGTAAATCTTCTTGACACATTATATATATATATATATATATATATATATATATATATATATATATATATATATATGTAATATTAATCGATAGAAAATTGATAGAAAATAATAAATTCGAAATCTACATGAATTAAAATATGTAAACGTATTTTACGACCTTCTAGTATATAAATATATATATATATATATATATATATATATATATATATATATATATATATATATATATATATATATATATATATATATCGAACAGTTTCTAATCAATCAATCTTTGGTGTCATTCATTTGTAATTTTATTGATCTAATGTATGTAAATAAAACAGTATGCATGTATCTGTGTGTTTAATCGATAAAATCTTAAGTCGAGTTTTTTTTCCTTTCTTCTGTTTCTTTGCGACAGAGTTTACAACGTGTTGGATCCGTTAAAAATGTAACGACGCCGCCAAAGAAAGGTGTACAACGTTACGATCCTCGTTATTATATAACTATAAAAAGAAGAAATGTTTTAGCAGTCGAAGGGTTAAGATCGTTGAACGATAAAAATTAGTATTGAAAACGGTGTTGTTGGCCCAATGACAGATGCGTTGGCTATTTAAATACGGCATTGTCGGATACAAGTGTTCGTGATAAAGATCTAGTGAGAAATACTTTGAATATGGCGAACCCAGAGAAAAGTATACCACCTTAGAAAGTTTCAATATCAAACACATGGTTTTCATCAACAAAAATCATCTTGTTCTTTCTATTTTATTTACTCAATCAAAAAACAAACAAAAAAATGACGCCCATACATATAAACGATACAACCCTATTGCCAAACCAAATTAGTATCACATTACTTAAATCCATCATCAATCCTAAAATCTCCAAGACAAATGAATAAAAAACGAGCAGGCCTTCTAATAATATACAGTCTAATTTATAAAACTCTCTATGTTTGTCTGTCTGTCTCCATATTTTCAAACTATCTCGTCCGAAACTAAAAGTCGCAGAGTGGCGCAAGGGGCCTAAAATGATTGGGTTTTTTATGGACCGTTCTTTGATGGCTCTTTAGCCGGTTAAAGAAGTTTTTAAGGAGTCAAAAATTGGTTAAAATTGGAAAAATCGTTATACACTTTGTACATTCATCTTAGTTTATTTTTAATCAGTTGATTTTCAAACTCTATCTCTTCTGAAACCAAAAGCTGCTGTGAGGCGCTAGGGGCCTCAAATGATTAGATTTTTAATGGACCGTTCTTTTATGGGTCTTTAGCCGATTAAAATAGTTTTTAAGGGATCAGAAAAGGGTCAAATTGAAAAAAAAATCCTTATACATTTTGTACATTTATGTTAATTTATTTTTAATCAATTCATATATGTGTCACGTTGGTACAGTGGTAACGTCACCAGCTTTGAACGCTGCACTTTTGCTTTCGGTTTCGATTCTAGCTGATGGCACCGAAATACATTTTATTTTTTTTTTACTTTTGAAATCACGACTCTATAATACATACATACGGAATCTGGACAAATTAAAATATCATATGTAAGCGTATTTTACGACCGGGCAAAGCCGGGCACCACCGCTAGTTCTGTTCATAGTACATGCAGATATTTATTTACTGATATTTATTCTCTTCGGACTATTGCTTTTATCAACATTTTGTGGCTTTTTAATATGTTGACATGGAGAGGTGAGAGTAGAAATTAAAAATTTATCGGGACCATTTGATTTAATCGGCGTTGTCCGGGATCAAAAACTGTAAGATGATAGTATTGCATTTGGTAACTGATATAGGATCTCATGAAACGTTTAATTTTTAAATGGTAAAGATAGAAAATTAAGAACAGATAATAATATGCAGAAACGATAAATACATACAAGACATCTTAGATGTTCTGGGGTCGGGGCTAAAATTACAATAGACATAGTGCTGCCTCAGATGATAGCTAACGAGATACGCAAGAACATCCAAGCGATTTCTCGGGGCTCGCTCCTAAAGTGTCTCTCACCTGCCCAATGTATATAATCGTTTAAGTGTATAATTTACTTTTTGCATCCCCTTTTATTTTTTTTTTCATCGACTCTGTCTTATCAATATTTATCCTTTCTATTTAATTTGATTTGTTGATCAGATGAAATGCAAATAAATCAGTATTATTAGACTCTGTGGACTAAGAGACTAAACAATAAACCACAAGATACGTGAATCCAGCAAGCTTTCAGAAAAAGTTTAGATTCTATGGACTGAAAAATGAAATAAACCACGGCATATGTGAATCCAAGAAGCTTTAAGATCCACGTAAAACTCAGTGGACTAAAAAATGAAACATAAACCACGGTGTACGTGAATCCAGTAAGCTTTCAGGTCAACTTTAGACTCTACGGATTAAGAGATGGAACAATAAACCGCTTCATACGTGCATCCAGAAAGCTGACCAAAAAGGATTTAAGAAAGAGTCTGTTTTGAAAAGTCGATTTGCAAATTGCATTTTTTTTTTTCTGGTTTATTCGGTTTTCGCTTAGGGGAAATAAATTTTATTAAAGTTATGAATTCACGCTTTCTTTTCCGCGTAAACCATTTGTTGCCTAATTTTTCTTTGAAGTTCTTTTTATTTTGGTTAGAACCCCCCCCCCCCGAGTTATTTGTTCAAAGTATGTTTATTGGTTTATTGACCAAAGGTTAAATATTTTTTATAATTTAAATATTCAACCTTCCCTTTTACAATGGGTTAACGTAAATATTATTTAACGTTTTAAATAATGACTCTTTGATTAATGTTTTGCTTAATATATTAATTATCTTAGGACGTTATATATATATATATATATATATATATATATATATATATATATATATATATATATAACGTCCTAAGATAATTAATATATATATATATATATATATATAAATGTATATATATATAAATATATATATATGTGCACATTATATATATACACATTATGTATACACATTATATATATATATACGCATTATATATATATATATACAGATTATATATATGCACATTATAAATATATGCACATAAATTATATATATATGTACACATTATATATATGCACAGGATATATATATATATATATATATATATATATACACATTATATATATATATATGCACATTATATATATATACACATTATATATGCATTATATATATACACACATTATATATACATTATATATATACATTATACATATATATATATAATGTATATATATGTATATATAAATTGACAAATAAAAGGTATAATACTGTGATTTAATGTCAGTTTCGAAGCAAAGAAAAGCTAAAACATGTTTGTAGGAAAATACAAACACACCAGACGAAATTCAGGCAATACACCAAAACTGACGTCATAAAAAATATATACTGTCTGTAACTGACATTAAATCAGAGTATGATAAAATTTCGATCTGTAAATTTATTTATAACTAAATTACAATTTTTAAAAGTAAATATGGTTGCAATATTCAGCTCCACTTGGCTCTGGAATTTGATTCTCATAAAAATGTATTTTATCTATATGAAATAATTGTTCACACACACACACACACACACACACACACACACACACACACACACACACACACACACACACACATATATATATATATATATATATATATATATAAATTTATTATATCGTCGAAACAATAAGGAAAAGTCAAAGGAAAAATTATGAAAAACTTATTTTTCCCTTAACATTTTCGTCATTGTTCTGATGATATGATAAAGTTATATATAACTTTTAGTCCTCATCTTTTATTCAATATTATTGTTTGCTACTCTTAATAGTGTTGAGCTTTTCTTATCTTGATAAGGTTTGCTTTGTTAAAGATTTACTCTTTCGTAACTTAATTGTATCACCCCCCCCACACACACATATATTAAATTCATTTATGCAAATAAATGGCTACATATGTGCATACATGTTTCTGTAATTTCCCTTTTCAGAGAAATCACGCCAGGCCAAGGATATCGCTTTCTTGAAACGGGAAATTACAGACACATGTATGCACATATGTAGCCGTTTATTTATGCAAATGAATTTAATATAATATGCTCTGTTAACTCATTGAGCACTTTTTTGGTAGACACATGTTGTTTCAGTGGATGTACTTTTTAGGAAACGAAATCAAACTACCAAAGAAATAAAAAGAAATCGATATTTTATGTTATCGAATGCTAGGTTCGAATTACACTTACTTTGGAACGATCGTAAGCTAATTTTATATAAACTTTTCTTTTTTTTTTAATTAGCTAAAAAGCGATTTTAAATATGTGTGTGTGTGTGTGTGTGAGTGTGTATGTGTGCGTGGCAATAATATAAAGCGACATTTATATAATTTTTGGTCAAATTCATAAAAAAAAATCCCGTTTAAAGTTAATTGTAAGAATCAATTCCAAATTGCTAAAGGAAAGCTCAATAGTCAGTGTACACGTAATAGAGCTAAGTAATATATGTTTACGGATTTTAAATAGCACTTAAATCAAGATACTGAACGACAGCACTGAAACGAATACGAATTATTACGGACTTTTCAATGGGACTAATTAATGAAAACTGTCCACATTATATCCCTTGAAACGCACGTAAAATTCATGTTCGAATGAATCTTTTTAATCCGTAATTTGATTTAAATGCGATCTTTAATCTTTAAACATGTATCAAGCCAACTAGATTTTAGTTAATAAATAACGATCGCTTCGTTGCATTGATGATTACAAAGTTTGAATTTTACAGACATAATGAATCTCCAGATATGTAAAAAAAAAAAAAAAAAAAAAAAACAATTGACTAGTGTATACTTTTTTTTATCAAAATGGTGCATGTTTTTCTAAACCCCATTATTCTGATTGTATAGCTATGATGAAACGGACGTTAGTTTTTATCCCAAAGAAGAATCTACCATAAATGGCGACGGTTCTACATCTTTGTAGAATATCTGATATTGTTTTCAAGAACTTCAAAGAATGTCAAAATAAATAAATAAACTAACAACGGTGGTCATCCCTTGTACAAGGCGGAAGAAATGCTTTGATTTGGCGACTTTTGGAACTCTGTCTAATTCTTCATAGAATTACTATATTTTTTTCTTTTAATCATGTTATATCATATTTATTATTTTTATAATATTGCACGATATCATGTCATGCGTTGTTTTAACCTTGTGATATGTTATATATGATATCATGTTATATATGATATCATGTTATATGCTTGTTTAACCCGCCCATATCATATTACATCTTTTATCATGTTTTATCATATTTATTATTTTTATATTATATGATATCATGTTATATGGTATATATGACATTATGTTTTATGCTCGTTTAACCTGTTCATATCGTATTATATATTTTATTGTGTTTATAACATTTATTTATTATTTTTATAATATTATACGATATCATACCATATGTTACTTTAACCTTGTGATGTCATGATTTATATGATATCTTATATGCTAGTTTTACTTCTTCATATCGTATTACATACTTTATCATGTTATATGTATTACTACGTTATATATATGATATCATGCTGTATATAATTTTCGTATCACGTACTTTTTGCATCATATTATGTCATATCATATGTCGTGTTATTTTTAACTTTTTATATCATGTGTTATGCTTTATAATATGAAATGTTATTTTATGTCAATCATGATATCATATATTTTCAATTTCTTACATCATACTATATAATGTTATACGAAATTTGTCTTATGTTATACCATATTGTCATACTATAAATCATGTTATACCATAGTTATGTTATATTATAAGTTATGCTGTACCATATTATGTCATGTTTATTAACATGTTTTACCATATCATATCATGTCATATCTTATTTATATCATTTTAACCCATTTTATATCATGTAATATGATAGTATTATATTATATTATATTTAATTTATATCTTGCGATATTATAGTATACAATTTTACATGTTATTTGTATCGCGTTGCGTTATATTATATCGTGTGATATCATATTATAACACACTATATTATATTATGTGTTATATTTAATTGAAATCGTGCCATATAGTATTATATTTATTGTTCTATCATAATATATATTATAGCATGTTATATCATATTATGTTATGCCGTATGTTTTTTGATATCATGTTATATCCTAGTATATCATGTTATATGTAATTTATAACATTGTTTGTTGAATATTGTATATCATATATTGTGTTATATATATTATTTAGATCATGTTATATCCAATAGCATAATGAATTTTTTTGTATATATACATCATATTATGTGATATTTGTATCACATTCTACCGTATTATATCGTGTTATATGTTACTGATATCAATTTATATGCTAAGTATTTGTAAATCATATTATATAAAGTTATACAGTATTTATGCCATATTAAATTTTTATCATGAGATATACGTTGTATCAGATTCTATCAGATTACATAATATCATATAATGTTTCTGCATCATATTATATCATATGATATGTTATATATTTGTTACATAATGATGTATCATATGATATGTTATGTGCTACTTCTATCACATTCTATTATATTATATAATATTATATAATATTATATAATGTTATATCATTTTATCATATTGAATATTTCTGTATCATGTTATATTGCATGGCATTATGTTATATGTTTTTATATCATTCTATATTATGCGTTATTTGTATCATATTATACCGTATTACGTCATATTGTATAACATTATTATATATTTTCATATTAAATGTTTCTGTATCATGTTATATCATAAGATATCATGTTATGTGTTATTTTTTATCACATTCTATCATATTATATGATATTATATAATGTTATATCATTTTATCATATTAAATATTTCTGCATTATATCACATGACACCATTTTATATGTTATTTATACCATTGTATATCATTTGATACCATGTCATATGTTATACGTATCACATTCTATGATATTACATTATATTACATCATGCTATATAATATCATATTATTGTTTCTATACCATGGTCTGTTATATGATATCATGTTATATGTTTTTTATATGTTATATCATATAATATGATATTATATGATATTATATGGTGTTATATCATTTTATCATATTATATATTTCTGTATCATGTTATATCACATGACATCATGTTATATGTTATTTATACCATTTTATCTCATTTGATATCATGTCATGTGTTATACGTACCACATTCTATGATATTACATTATATTATATCATGCTGTATAATATCATAATAATTGTTTCTATGACATGGTCTATTATATGATATCATGTTATGTTTTTTATATCATGTTATATCATATGATATCTCATGTTGTTAATTTCTTCTCTTCAAAGACAGGATCTGTGGGGTGAAGGGTGGGGAGACATCCTGACACGCAACCTTATTCGCCTGTGATAGTGTCAATAAATATTGAAGAACACGATGTCTCTCGTAGAACAATAACCTTCAATATCAGCATTGTCAATCCTCCAAAGATGGTGATTCCTCCACACGTGTACATCGGTACAGTATAGCTGCCTGTGATGTCATGCAGCCATCCTGAAAGACAAAACAAAAATAAAGGGCGATTAAAAAAAAACATCACAGAAAGGCGGTGGTGGATTTAAAATACGTATATACCTCCTAAAGAAAGTAGCCGGAACACAATCGGAAGCTTCCTAAAGAGTCCTCAGAACAACTGCAGTCGTACTCTGCTACAGTGCTGCAGAACACTGCGCCTCAGCATGATCTGGAAGCCAACACGCAAGATAAATTCACAAAAAAAAACACAACAAAAAACATGCGTATTACCTCAGGTTGTTTGAAGTTAACTCCAACACAATGGCTACCAGTAGCGAGCTAGCGAGCTGAATCGCACCACCCAACATAAGGAGGGAAGAGACAAAACTAAAAAATGGACTCAAAACGTCGAGGAAGACACCAGGAGGGACTTACCAATCCAACACATTTTAAAAGATGCCTCAGATACCTCCAGACTCACAAAAGCTCCTCTACAACTAAAAAATCAAAAATTCCAACTCAGTTGAGACATGGAAAGAGGAATGGAGAAACGATACTCCCAAATGAGGGGGACATCATTGAAGACTCAACTTTATATCTCCCAGGTTTTACTACAAATGGTAGAAAACCGGATCAAAACAAGACACTGCAGGACTGCACTAAACAAACACAGGTGGGATCAACTAGAGATCTTCCCAAAGTGCAAGGAAGCTCCCCAGGACACAGACACCCACCCCTGATCCTACACTGTCCAGTCACCCAACTGGAAGGGGGCTATGCAACAGCTCATCCCTCTGAAGACAATTTCTCAGACTGGCTAAAAAAAATAGCAGTATAGACGTCTAACCCATATGATGCTGCTGCTACTACTACTACTACTACTACTACTACTACTAGTGCTGCTGCTACTACTACTACTACTAATGCTGCTGCTACTACTACTACTACTACTACTAGTGCTACTACTGCTACTACTACTACTACTACCGCTACTACTACTGCTGTTGCTGCTGCTGCTACTACTACCACTGCTACTGCTACTACTATTACTACTACTACTAGCAGAGAGACTGAAGTTGCTCGGGATTGAATAAAGAGTAATGAATGTTCCATACTTCCAATGCTTTTATTATCATCGAAATCTATGAAATCGCTCATTGGTCAATCAAATCAATCGATTGTCTGCTCAAATCAGGAACTCACTGCAGCACCAGAAGGCAACATCAAATGTACCTAGATGTGTCGAAGAGTGTGGTGATCTGGTACAATCAGGTGATTGCTGGCAGACACTGGGTGTCGCAGCAGGACTCGGCGCCGGCCCACAAGTCCAAAGAGACCTAGGCTTGGTTTCAGGAGTGCTACGACTTTGTACCCTTTTCTCACCCCCTCCTCATTCGACCTGCATCCGCTGGACTACCTTGTTTTGTCATATGTCCAAAACATCACCAACATGACTTCCTACAACACCAAAGCCAGCCTAATCGCCGCCATCCGTTGAACTCCCACCAGCGCTTGTGGAAAAGGCATGCTCTCAGTTCCAGACCCGTATCAAGGCGATTATTGAGGCTGAAGGCGGCTACATTGAACAGATGTCAACTCTACTGCATAATCAAGTTACGTGAATTGATTTTTTTCAG
The DNA here is from genome assembly GCF_053919585.1 of Euprymna scolopes. Lineage (NCBI taxonomy): Eukaryota > Metazoa > Mollusca > Cephalopoda > Sepiida > Sepiolidae > Euprymna > Euprymna scolopes. The sequence goes on along the minus strand of NC_136506.1, from coordinate 85,804,322 downwards.
TAAAAGTTTTAAAATAAAGCTGTAGTGTTGTTTTCTTTATGGCGACAAATTTATCGTTCCACCCTGTATATTGTAAACTCAATGGAAAATTGTATCTCAGTGAATCGATACACAAGCAAGACTGAAACTTTGCATTTTTGGCTTCTCTATTTCGCTTTGTTGTTGTTAATGATGCGGAGCTGAAACACCATATCATCCGATAAAATGTTAAAACAATGTCTCTTGCTAGTAATTGAAAACACGAAACCTGAAAACATTGCTATTTTTCCTACTTACAAATTTCCTGACATTTATTGGAAAATTTCAAACAAGGGTACAAAATTAAGGACGGAGGGGGGTATAAATTATTTCTGGGGGTCATATGCTATCCTGCGAAACCCTGTGCCTTGACCACTGTTTTCAGACTATTTTTAGCACCTTAGCCTGGTTGAAAAATTTTGTTAGGAGTGACATTTTGTCACCCTTACTGTGCTGGCACCCAGGATGGTCTGTCTCCCTCCCACCTCGTTAGCTACGCCACTGCGTTCTTGAATGAAAAGATTTTTATGCATCTTAGTTAAACAGACGAGTCGACCGACAGCCACTCATGAAATGCGGAAAAGAGAAACGGTGTGGTCAGAAAAGGTGATAAAAGACCCAAGCACGTATCTATAAAAAAAAAATAGGTATTGAAAATATAACACAAAAACTGTTACTTTCCCCCTACCGCCCTCGTTCCCCAAAATCTGAGAAAAATTCAGGCGATTCTTGCAAAAGAGTCTCCTCCTAATGTGTATCATTTCGATTACACCAAAATTAAGCATTAAGATTTGTAAATGTGGAAAGGTCCCAAACAAAACGGTTAACCCATAATACAAAGAAACAAAAAAACAAAAAAACATTTACTGCTTCCCTGCTAATTACAACTTCAAATCCAATGTCAAAAATCAATTGTCTTAAATCGCCATACCTATATCTCTATCTCTACTATTATATAAAAGGAACTTTGTCTGTGTGTCTGTAAGTTCGTTCCCTATGGACTCGAAAACGGCGGGGTCGATTTTTATGAAATTTCACACTTTATGCGTATGGCAGTGTTCTTAGATAGGTTTTGTGTCGGAATGTCTTCGATAAGTTCTTAAGACATCCCATCATAGACAGCAGTAAGCTTATCAAAAGATGATTATATTTCTTTGTCAAAAAAATATGGTCTGACTGAACGGCACAAAATGTCAGCAAAATGTCATTTACTGCCTTTCCTTTGGTATCCAACTCGATATGGAAATGATCCAGGCACTCTAGCATTGCTCTCTTAGTTTCCTGCTGAAATGATAATCCAGCGCGTTAAACCATTGGTTATCGTTTTCGGTAAAAAAAAAAAAAAAAAAAAAAAGATAAAACGAAGATTTCGTTCAGTACTTTAACAATTTGCAAAATAATATATATATATATATATATATATATATATATATATATATATATATATATATATATATATATAAAATTCACTTCCGGCGGTTTACGTAATCCACACAGAATTAAAAATTAAGGATCAAAGCATAATTATAATCGAAAACAGTCTTCGTATGGTAATTTTAATAATAAAAAAGTTACTTTTGTAGCATATGGAGCGTACTGAAATATTAACACTATTATTAAAAAAAAAACAACATTTTTAACACGATGGGGTCTTTTAAACTATTCTACACTTTCACGTTGGTTGTTGCGATTTCACTGAATAAGCGTTTCAACAACTTCAAGCGGTTTACGTAACCTAGCCGGACTACGCCGACAATAACGCAGTCCATATTCTACATAAGTACCTAATTTTTTTTAAGAGGTTGAAGCATTGTTTAATGTGTATATATGAAGAAATTTGTGTTTATAGAAGGCAGAACAATGTTGAGATGTAACGGATCGACTTAAACTGAAGCAACCCAATATATAATAGTGGAACAAGCGTCATGCGCATGCGTGTGTGTGTATATGTATACATATACATATATATATATATATATATATATATATATATATATATATATATATATATATATATGTATGTGTGTGTGTGTGTGTGTGTGTGTGTGTGTGTGTATGTGTGTGTGTGTATGCACGATTACAGAGCTCCCACGTAACTCTCCCATAACAGACACTAATATTCTGTCATTAAGTTCTATCCTTTCCTACCAAGTATCTTTTTTTTTTACATAGGCATCACCACATTATCAAGGCCAAGATGCCACTCAAGGATAAGGGTTAAAGAGTGTACAGTAGAAATTGGACAATATAGTAATCATTAGTAATGAAAATTTGGTAAATTTGATAACTTATATGGAGCGGCTCATCAAGAACTTATTTACGTTAGACTTGAAGACAACCATATTGTAGTCAGCCGGAAAGCAGGAAAACAAATTCTGATAGAATTACTGATTCAATAAACGAATCAAGCAGTCCTTCTATTAACAATCATACAACTATCAATAATAATGATGATAATAATATCAATAATAATGATAATAATAATGATAATAATAATAATATTTCTCCCAATAGTCATCCTAATACTAATAACACTCATGATCCCCTCCAAAACAGTCCCGCCCTAAGTTCATCACAATGAACAAAATGTAAACTATATCTCCAGTACAAATCAACAAATTAATTAAAGATGTTTCTTCAGATGATAAAAGTTAAAACTTTTATCATCCGATATTAAATATTTTGAGGTTGTAAAATAATAATAATACTAATAATAATAATAATATATATATATATATATATATATATATATATATATATATATATATGTATGTATGTATATATTGTTATACCGGCCTTCCTTGAATAGAGGAATTTACACTGATTAACACTATAAATAGCGCTAGTAATTCCAACACCGGTGAGAGAGATGCGACTGCACTTCAACTGCTAGCCGAAGGCCCAGCAGATATGCACGCTTTCCTATCTTTGTAACTTATTGTTAATACACTTGTTCCTTAACCGAACCTCGACTTGATTGTTCTTTTTTTCACTGTTGTTCCACGATACAACAGATTGGCGACAAGGAATCGAAACGACCGTCACTGCAGAGAATCACCAAAAGTGATTGGAATAAAGTAAAAACAAAACACCTTCATCATTTCAACAGATATTAGGATACGCAAGAATTAACAGTGAATTAATTACTACAATAGTAATTTGGCTACGGGAAAAAACTTACTACCAAAATCTACAGCGAAAAAACGCGAATGTTGTCAAGTATTTAATAATTAAACACACTTACCAAGTGTTTTAGAAAGGGAAAAAGGGTTCATTTTTTCTTCGCCAGAAACCATTTTTCCTACGATAAGAATTTTCTTCTGCAAAGTTAAATGTCCAAAACCAACTAGCAAATACCGTGTAAGCTTATCGTTATTTCCATAACATCTGAGATTTGAAAAAAAAACAAAAAAAAAAAAAACACGCTTGAGTTTATCAAGAGAAAAAGGGACAGACCGTGAAAAATAATTATTCGCGTACGTCATTTGTGCGTAACAAACACGTAAAGAATTACGTCATTTTTTTGCAAAAAGGGTAAAAAAAAAAAGTTTCCCATACGAATTCGTCGGATATTAAAGCGACGGATTTTATTTTTTCTACGTAAAAACGCGTGCAAATAAAAAAAAAAGTTAAACAAATTGTTTCTAGTAAAACTAGAAATATAGCGTTCAACAAATTAAGTTACAAAAGGACTTCAAACAAAAGAATTGGGAAAGAAAACTAAAATCTCGCGTTGCAAAAGGATCAATTTCAACAACAAGTAGAAAGAGAAGAGAAATTTAAACAAGCATTTGAATAAAAAACGCTTCAACAACAGAAACGCTTGGAGGAAATATTGATGAAAACACAGGAGGAACAAAGAAAAATTCTGGAGGCGACACAGTTAACTAAAGCAGACGATAATCATAACGCATTTTCTCAAACAGCTGTGTGGGCCGCTATTGAAAATTTCAATTATAATCCAGAAGACGATATTACTTTCGTCCAGTACTATAGACGATATGAGGATAGTTTTTATATCGGATTGTAGTACCTGATCAGACGCGAAAAAAGTTAGGCTTTTGCTAAGGAAATTGGGAAGAGTTGAGCATACAAAGTTCGTGAATTTTATTCTCACAAAAAAGACCAGTGAGTTGAGCTTCCAAGAAACAGTTATGCTACTTACAGAACTGTTTTCTGCAAAAACGTCTCTTTTCCATAGGCGATATAAATGTATGAATGTTACTAGAAGAGAGGAAGACGACTACACTACTTATGCAAGTATAGTGAACAAGCCTTGCGACGATTTTAAACTGGTGGAATTATCAGCAGATAATTTTAAATGTTTAATATTTGTGCAAGGGCTGATCTTAAATAAAGACACTGAAATCAGGCGTTGTGTTTTAAATAAACTCGAAAACGAACCGAATTTAAAACTACAAAACTTAGCGGAAGACTGTTAGTGGCGAAAAAATTACCTTCGAAGGAGAATTATTGACGAATATTTTTTCCAGAACAGGGACGAAAAAGCAAGAATTTTTGTCATGTGAAAATCAAACAACCTGTTTGGAACTGATCTATTCGAAAAGTTTAGACTATGGGATCTGCCTTTAAGCTCATTTTGCCAAAAGGTTGAGGATCCGAATGTGGCGGCAGAAAAATTTAAGAGGGAGTTAAAAGACAATTTCCCAGACGTATTTCCAGGCGGTTTGGGAAGGTGTACAAAAGCGGTAGCAAAATTTGACGTAAAAGTAAATAAACAGCCAATATTCAGAAAGAAAAGAAATGTTCCATACGGCGCTATAGAACAGATAGATAGTGAATTAGAAAAACTCAAAAACATGAGTTTACATCAAAAAGAAGAGTAAGGAGATTCGGGTTTGCGCCGACTTCGCGACAGGCTTAAACAGGGCATTAGAAGATCACCATTATCCTCTTCCGAGCCCTGAAGAGATATTTGCGAAACTGAGTGGAGGGAAATATTTTCCTAAAATCGACCCCAGTGACGCGTACTTACAAGTTCCAGTCGATGAGGAGTGTTCAAAGCTGCTATGTATTAATACCCATAAGGGATTGTACAAGTAAAACAGACTTATTTTTGGGGTCAAAGTCGCCCCTACGATTTTTCAGCAAATTATGGGCATTATGTTAAATGGGTTGGATTTCGCAGTAGGGTACCTGGACGATGTGTTAATGAAAAGCGCTAGCAAAGAACAACACAAACCTCATGTAAACCAAGTATTCAAAAGGATCCAGGATTATGGATTTAAAGTAAAACAGGAAAAATGTACATTTTTCATAGAGGAAATAAAATACTTGGGGCAAATCATCGATAAACATGGAAGAAGGCCGGATCCAGATAGATCGAGTGCAATAAAGAATATGCCTGCTCCAGAAAATATAGCGTCTTTACAAAGTTTCTTAGGTTTGGCAAATTACTACAATGTATTTGTGCCAAATATGCATAAATTAAGGTCGCCTTTAAATGAACTGTTAAGGAAAGATCAAAAATAGGTCTAGACGCAAGAGTGTAAAGAAGCATTTCGGGAAATTAAAGAGACTGTAACATCTGACTTGTTTCTGGCACATTATAATCCCAAGCGTGAAATTATAGTTGCAAGCGATACCAGCTCCTATGGCATAGGAGCATGCATTTTACACAAAATGGATGATGGAAAAGTGAAACCCATAGCACAGTCATCCCGATCACTTTTGCCAGCCGAAAAGAACTACTCACAAATTGAAAAAGAGGCGCTAAGCATTATATTCGCGGTAAAGAAATTTCATTGTTTCCTGCACTGTAGGCAATTTCTGTTACAAGCAGACCACTAACCACTATTAACGATTCTCGGATCGAAAAAGGGACTACCACAACATACGGCGAATAGACTCCAAAGATGGGGTACCATACATATGAATTACAATTTTCAAAATTTGGTCATGCAGATAGGTTATCGAGGTTAATACCTAAGCAGACAGAACCATCGGAGGATATGGTAATAGCAGCCATTCAAGCGGAAGTTGAAGTAAAAAATACGTTATGTGACACTATAAGAGAACTTCCAGTAACGCTTGATAAGATTAAGAGTAAGGCAGAGGTGGACGAATTTATTATACGCACGAAAGAAATGATCAACAATAACGAACTGGATGAAGAAATTCAAATCATGTATATCAAGAATGAAAAGCCTTATGCGCTCTTTCGTTTATTGGCCAAACATGGATAAGGATATAGAAGGAAAAATCAGGGAGTGTAGAGGATGCGCATTAGCTATGAAAGCTCCTCCGACTCAATTCGGATCGTGGGCAAAACCGGACCGACCTTGGTCTGGGATTTATTTAGATTTTGCAGGACCGCTAGATGGGTTCTACTATCTCATTGTAGACAGCCTATCTAAATGGCCGGAAGTATTAAAATGTAAGAATCTCACATCCGAGGTAACTATCAACTTCCTGTATGAACTATAGAACGCAATTTACGTCTACCGAATTTAAACATTTTTGCGAGGATCATCTAATCGAGCATATAACCATTTCGCCATACCACCCAAGAAGTAATGGACTAGCAGAGAAATTCATTGGCACATTCAAGAGAGCTCTGAAAAAACTAGTGGGTCGCAGACGGATAAGTCAATCCAACAGTTTTTACAAGTCTACAGAATCACTTTGAATGCAAACATCGAAATGTCGAAAACACCTGCTGAGGTTATGTTCGGACGCAAGGTTAGATCGATTTTTCACAAGTTACCAAACCAGAATAGGCCAAACCTAAAAAAAAAAAAACGATAACAAAAAAAACGGTATAAAGTTGGCAAAAGAGTCTTCTACAAGATTCACAAAAATAAAAAGACTTCCTGGGAGTCCGGCATTGTTGAGAAACAAATAGGCAACATGGTTTACATGATTAAGGGACCATATTTCGTGCACAAACGTCACACTAACCAAATTCGGAAAAGATACTTGAACAGTGAGGTGACCAGATCGCCCAAGGAGGATATCATGGGCACAGTGTTTGATACTTTTCAGGTGCCCATACCAGAGACAGCTCCGGAGGACAGAAGATCAAACAGAAAACGGAAATCAACAGAACTGATTTGGGTGAACCCAAAACGAAAACGTTATTAATCCCAGTTGGGATATTTTCAAAGGGGAGGGGTGTTATACCGGCCTTCCTTGAACAGAGGAAATTATACCGATTAGCACTATCAATAGCGCTAGTAATTCCAACACCGGTGAGAGAGATGTGACTGCACCTCAACTGCTAGCCGAGTGCCAAGCAAATATACACGCTTTCCTATTTTTGTACATTATTGTTAATACACTTGTTCCTTAACCGAACCTCGACTGGATTGTTCTTATTTTCACTGTTGTTCCACGACACAACACACACATATATATATATATATATATATATATATATATATATATATATATATATATATATATATATATATATGCACACATGTAATAAATCAATAAAAGTGAAACTGAATAGCTGGTTCCACCATTGGGTTGGTGCATCTACCACTAGTCTCTCCGTCTTGGATAAGGTAAAAAAAAAAAAGGTCTCCAATCTATTGTCAAGTAAGCTCCAACTCCTGTCCCATCGCCGCAATGTTACATCTCTGTGCTTGTTTTATAAGTATTTTAATGGAATGTGCTCTGATGAACTCATTACACTTATGCCCCGTCGACGTACTTATCTCCAACAAACCCGCTTAGCAACAAAATCACACCCCTTCACTGTTGAGGTCCCTAAATGGCAGAAAATTTTCTACTCTAATAGCTTCTTCCCTAGAGCGGTTAGATTTTGGAATTCCCTTCCTGCTACCTGCTTTCCAAGCTGTAATATATGCAGAAGTTTAAATGCAGCGTAAACCAACACCTTAATCTTTCTTAGGCATGGTCCCAAGACACTAGTGTTTAACAATATATATATATATATATATATATATATATATATATATATATATGCGTGTGTGCTTGTCTCTGTGTGTCTCTGTATCATATATATATGCATATATATGTGTGTGTGTGTGTGTGTGTGTGTGTGTGTGTGTGTGTGTGTGTAAAGTCCGTTAAGGTATAGATTATTTCAGAAAGATTTTGTTTCGACTTTACAACAAAGTAACTATTTTAAATTAATTTTTAAAGTATTTAAGTGTCGATCGCTCTCTCTCTCTCTCTCTCTCTCTCTCTCTCTCTCTCTCTCTCACTACACACACACACATACACACACACACACACACACACACACACATATATATATATAATTTTTTTTTTAATACCTACAGACACTAGTGTTTCCTTTCAGGAATCATGAGTGCAGTGCAGTGTAGTGCTCTGACTCCATTAGCAAGGAACAAAGCGTGTATATATATATATATATATATATATATATATATATATATATATATATATATATATATATATATATATATATACCTCAAGCCAGGATCGAAACACGATCGCCCAACTTAGAGTCAGATCTTCTAAACGTTGCGTTATACGTCTGCTGCTATGTCCGAAGTACCTAAGCTCAATTTCTTTACACAAGTGGCAATATATAAATTACATCTTAAGTTGCTTTAGTTTGAGTCTATTCATTACATGTCTGCTTGGTTCTGCTTTCTATGAATCTAAATTTCCTTATATATTTATTTCTTTTTGGTCCCCCAACAAAAGGAGGGTGGACCTGTAAATTCACTCTTGTCTGTTTGTCCGTTTGTCTGTCCGCACTTTTCTCAATAACTGCGCCTTGGAATTTTTAGAAATTTTGCACAAACATTAAACATGATATGAGTAAAAAGTAACAGAAGGGATTTTCCGGGGAAAACTTTGATTGCACCCCCCCCCAATCTAGGGGTGCCTTTTGTGTTAAAATGGCTAAAATTGACACTTGAACTGATGATTTTGATTTTTATAAAACTTTCTGAAAAGTTGTAACTACATCGTACAGTATATCGATGCACTATGGCTGATCTACCTCTGCATTCCATGTTTAAAAAGGATGTGTCCTCTATAGTATCAGACCTGACGGAATGGTTAATTGTAGGTATAGACCGTTTCATACCCTCGAAAAAGTTCCAGCAAAAACCTAACAGCCAGTCATGGTTCTCTCCAGAATGTGCTGCTCCCATTGTGCACAGAAATCACTTTTTCCACTGCTTCCAACGTAATAGATGAATGGAAACTAAAGCAGCTTTCAGGACTGCCAGCAACCATTGTAAGGAAGTAATAAAGAATGCAAGAGAGTTGTATGCTCAGTCTGTCAAGTTCAAAGTAGCTGAGCAGCGGCTTGGTTCCCGCCAGTTTTGGCAAATAGCAAACAGAATCCTGAACAGAAGCGTGTGCTCTATCCCAACTATCATCAATGGACCTGAGGTAATCTCGTCAGCATCAGACAAAGCCAAACTCTTTGCCAAGAATTTTGCAGCTAATTCTACCCTTTGCGACCAAGGCCGCCAACCCCCAATATTTCCTCCTGTATCAGAAAACATGCTATGTGATATACATATATATCTGTACGTGATGTTGCCAAGCTAATCAAAAACCTTGATTCCAGTAAAGCAACCGGCCCTGACGGTATTCCAATAATAGTACTTAAAAACTTCAACCAGAAGTAGCGCCCATACTTACAAAACTTTTTAAACATTGTCTTAAGGAGAATTGCTTCCCATCACCCTGGAAAATCTCATCAGTATTTAAGAATTCTGGTGATCGCTCATCCCCCTCTCAGTACAGGCCAATAAGTCTCCTGTGCGTCATAAGTAAGTTGCTGGAATCTGTGTTAAATAGAGAAGTAATCAACCATCTCAACAAAAATAACCTTCTTAGTGAGACACAATATGGTTTCCGTTCTGCTAGATCTATAGCAGATGTGCTTACAGTTATATCTCATAGGATTAGCAAATCTCTCAACGGAGGCAACCTTTCTAGGGCAATTGCTCTTGACATATCTAAGGCCTTTGATAGGGTATGGCATAAACGTTTACTTCACAAGACCTCTAGCTATGGAATAGCTGGAAATGTCTTCTCAATTATTAAATCATTTCTCTCTGATAGGTTCATAAGATTAGTGGTTGATGGGCAAAAATCAGAAGCTCTTAGTATTAATGCTGGAGTCCCTCAGGGGTCCATCCTGGGCCCAACTCTATTCCTGATCTACATTAATGATCTTCCAAATCACATCCTTACATCATTTGTAGACATTTATGCTGATGACACTACCATCTATGGTAGCACATCAAGTTAGTAAACGACCAAGTTCTCTCCGATTCTCTCTCCTCTGATATTGAGCATGTGGTACAATGGGAAAATGAGCGGCTGGTTACTTTTAATGCATCTAAAACCAAGCTTCTCTCTTTACATCATCAACATTCTGATCCCCATCTGGCATCAGTTGAAATGAATGGCTCTCGTCTTGAGGAGACCTCAAGTTTTGACAAGCTTCTGGGCTTGACCTTTACTCCTGATCTTAAATGGAACACGTACATCAAATCTATTGCCAAGGCCACTGAAAAAATGGTGGGATCCTTCTATCGATCCAGTAGATATCTCACTGCTGATGCAATTCTCTATCTATATAAAAGCCAGGTATGTCCAAGGATGGAATACTGTTGCCACATCTGGGCAGGAGCTGCTAGAAAGGGCTTGTCCTGCCTTGATAGGGTTCAAAATAGACTTTGTGGCCTCGTGGGAGATGTCTTTTCTCTTCGCTGCAACCTCTTTCTCACAGAAAAGATGTTGCGAGTTTGTCTCTGCTTTATCGTTATTTTCATGGAAAGTGTTCGACTGAGCTTCAATCTATGGTCCCCCCTCGCCAAACTTTCACAAGAAACACTCGTCTAGCTGAAAACACTATCAATAATTCCTTCCACTCGTTATCTTTACCTAAACCTAAACGTAGATTCCATGAACAAAGCGTCTTTCTTAGAACTGTACGCCTGTGGAATTGTCTTCCGTTTTCCTACTTTCCAGCTGACTACAATATGGTTGTCTTCAAGTCTAACGTAAACAAGTTCTTGATGAGTCGTTCCACTTGTTAACAAATTTACTGAATTTCCATTACTAACGATTACTATATTGTCCAATTTCTACTGTACACTCTTTAACCCTTATCCTCGAGTCGCCTCTTCGCCTTGATAAGTGGTGATGATATGCAAAAAACAAAAAACAAAAACTAACTAATTTCTATATAATTTTGTTTGTCTATACTCCACGAAAACTCTTGGGTATGCCCCAGGGACTCTTTTAGGGTTAATAAAGACACTCCATTTTTGGGACTATTTTACCATATTTGTCCAGAATTTTCTGAGTATGTCTATTTAGCAGTTTTATTAAGGGGACTTTTGGGGCTAAATAGAAGGAGGGGGGGCAAATGATAGACTTAGTCATTTTTTTTTTTTTTTTTGCCTGGTGCAGAACTCAAATTTACATATGTTAAGGCCTAAAAGTGCACCGTTTGTTCATTTTCACCAGGAGTTGACGTCCTCTGGGGACTTTTGGGACTAAATGATGGGGGGAGTAAATGCTGAACTTAGTCATTTTTTTATGCCTCCTTCACTGTGCACTTACGGGGAACATCACTTTTTTTTTCTTCTTAGTACTTTAGGAAATAAATAAGGAAATCGCAGTAATGTCTTACCTGCAAAAGGCGGTCCAATAAAACATCCGATCCCATTGGCTAACATCATATATCCGGCCACTGTCACCCAATCAGATTTCAGCTTTTGCGTTGACTTCAGCGATGTCAAATCCAATGCGATCACATACATAATGCCTAAGATACCACCCATTGTCATCCCAAAGACGATGGCTAAGACAATAAACAGTTTATAGCGGTTGACATAGACGAACATAATGGCTGTCAGGCCATTAACCAAATGGAACATGAAATAGATCATAACTTTGTCACAACATTCAACACTACTCAGAATTCCACCAAATAAACTCCCAAAAGCAATGCCGATACCAACTGCGGCAACGATGGAACTGATAGTCTCTTTGTTGTATCCGATCTGATCCTGGAGGTACTCAAGGCCTTGGAAGAAGAGGATAACAGTGCCCGCGTTCCATAGCAGGATGTCCAGAAAGTAGACAGAGAATTTAATGTTTCGAAATATGCTGCAGCTACCCGTTTGATCCATCGCTGGTTTCGGATCTGGAAGAACTGGGGGTTTGACGTCTGTCGTTTCGGATCCAGATAAGTCCGTCTTGACTGGTTCGATTGATTCTTGGCGCAGGAGTTCGATGGCCGGCTGCAGCGGCTGCAGGAGGAAGGCGGGGATGCACATGTTCATGAAGATCCCGGCGACGATGAACAGGGAGCCTTTCCATGCGAATACGTCTATGATATAGCAATAAATAAATGGAAAGACGAGGGCGCCAAGACCAATACCGATAGAGATCATCCCCATGGCCAGTGTGCAATATTTTTTGAAGTACAACCCAACGAGTATTGTAGACGGTAGGTAAGACATACAAAGACCAAAACCTGAAAAATAAAGAAAGAAAGAAAAGAAAATGAATATAGATAAAACATATAAAACATTGTGTGGTCTAAAAAAACGGCTCATTTTTAAACTTTTTCCGGAACGCTGGCCTGAATCAAAAGTAAAAAATATCTTTAATAATTTTCATTGAGACGGAAGGTGTTAAAAGATAAGTTGTTTAATTATGTTTTCTGTTTGATTCTTGGCAAATGTTAATTATTTTTATATTTATTGCAGTTCTTTGATATTTTTATTTTACTTGTTTTATTTAGTAACAGATTCTGTCGTCCATGCATATATTCATTGAAATATAGACTAAATAGATTTGAAATTTTTTATTCTTTTTACCCTCTCCCTCCCTCTCATCTCTGTATCTCTTATTCTTAAAACGTCACGAAACCAATCTGTAATTATCAAGAGTAGCGGTTTTAAAAACGGCTCCTTTTTTAAAACGTGTCTGAATCAGAAGTGAAAAATATCTTTAATATTTTTCATTGAGATTAATTTGCTGTTTTGTAATTAACCATTTAAAAAATTAGTATAAACCTGTTTGTGTGGAACCCGCAGAGTTCCGTGTAGACAAAAAGAATGAAGAAAAAAGGAAAAACAAATGCCCGCCTTTTCTCTTTATATGCTAGCGATATTGTCACCTAACATACAAATGAGATGCTTCCGGTTGGATATAAAAAGCCCAATTTTCCAGAGACGGGGTTGATTTTGTATTTGGATGTCAGAGTAGTAAGTATTCCCAGTAGTGCGTCGTGTTCTAGATTTGAGTTTTGACAGTAGAGTGTTGAGATTTGGAGTTGCATTTTTGATTAGCAGAGCGTCGAAATTTGGAGTTGAATTTTAACAGTAGAGCATCGAAACTTGGAGTTGAGTTTCGACAGCAGAGCTTAAAAATTTGTAGTAATAAGTTCTTTGCAGTAGTGTGTCGAATTTAACATTAGATGGTTTTAACCTCATATGTCTATACATAGCGTCTCAAAAATGTAAAGATGTACTCACACTTTAACTGTTGTCAACATTGTTTGGACAATAAATGTAATCAATTTGAACATTTGCGAACATGATTATTCAAATTACATTTGTTTTCTGTATTCAAAGCTATTTGGTTTCGCTCTAGGTTCATAAATAAAGGTTTTATCTTCATTTGAAGTGTGAGTACATGTTTTGAGACACCCTGTATTATCCGGTACTGGCACAGTTTTTGAAACAGACAACGCCCATATTAGTCGACGCCAATAAACGTAAACAGCCGGAAAAAGACGAATAAAAACAAACTGGCGCCAAAATGAAGACTAGGCTGATTTGCAACATAAAAGAAACAACATAATAAAAAAACAAAAACAAAAAAAACTCACTATATGTTTTTATACTAGTTTGTTCTCTGATGAAGAGACTCAATGAATTTTTGGGTGGGTGGAAATTTTGACTCTTATCACTTTCGCGTTTATTCATTTAATAATAATAATAATAATAATAATAATAATAATAATAATAATAATAATAATTTCTACTGATTCTGTGCTCCAACAACAACATAAAAAAAGACAAAAAAAAAACAGAAAGGCATACTGATGATGAAGTATATCTTCGAAATATATTTATGAATTTCAATATAAATTTCAAACAAAATAAATATCTGTTTATTTTGTAATAGTGCGTTGTTTTGGCTTCAAACGTATCCAATACGTATCTATTTTACTCAAACTCAACCAGCGTTTCTATTAAGGAACACAAACCCTAACGTGAATTCCGCGTGACCAACGCACCGTTCCGACATTTGAAAAGACTACCGTAAACAACAACAAACGGACTGCTGCTGATTCTATGTTTCAACAACAATATGGCAAAAAAAAGAAGGAAAGTCATACTGATGATGAAGTATATCTTCGAAATATATTCATAAATTTTAATATAAATTTCAAACAAAATAAATATCTGTTTATTTTGTAATAATGCGTTGTTTTGGTTTCAAACGTATCACATACGTATTTAAATATTTTACTTGCTTGAAATTTATAATTTAAATATATTTTGGAGTCAAACTCAATCCTTTTTTTTTACATCTTTTTCTTTCTTTCTTTTGTTCTTCTTCTTGCTTGCCATATTGTATAGTTGCACAAAAAGTCGTGTCTCAGCAGTTGATTTAATTTAAATAAAATAAAATACGCATCAGGTGTGCTTGAAAGCAAAATCACAATCAACGCTTCTATAACGGAACTATCACCTCTGACGTTAATCTCGCGTAGGCAACACACCGTTCCAAAAAAATACAACCACTGAGAGACAACGCGCGGATCTTTACTAACTGACTTTTTTCTCCAACTGTACAACACAGCAAGAAAAAGAAAAAAGAAAGAAAAATGTACAAAATACTGAGGATTGTGTTTTACTCCGAAATATATTAAAATTATAAATTTATTTTCGTAATATTGCGTTGTGATTTGGCTTTCAAGCGCATCTGATGCGTATTTTATTTTATTTAAATTAAACCAACGCTTCTATAACGAAACTCACAACACTGACGTTAATCTCGCATAGCCAACGCACCATTCTAATATTTCAAAATACAACCGCTGAGAGACAACACGTGGATATTCGCTAACTGACTTTTTTTCAAACTGTACAAAATGGCAAGAAAAGTAAAAGAAAAAAGAAAAAAGAAAGAAAGAATGTACAAAATACTGAGGATGGAGTTTGATTCCGAAATATTTTTAAATTATAAATTTCAAACAATATTTGTTTATTTTCATAATATTGCGTTGTGATTTGACTTTCAAGCATACCCGATTCGTATTTTATTTTATTCAAATTAAATCAACACTTCTATAACGGAACTCACACCCCTCACACACACACACACACACACACACACACACACACACACACACACACACACACACACACACACACACACACACACACACATGTTAGTGATGGCACGATTTCCAAATTTTTCCCCGATTCTGTTTAAAATTCCGATTCTGATTCTTTTTAAATTTCTTAATATAGAGTTGTTTTTTTTTTGTGTGTGCTGGAAGTCGCATTACTACAAAAAAAAAAAGTGTAATGTGGGCAGATATATTTCTGGAATGTAAAAAAAACATTTGTGGATGTGATCTATCGATTTTGGTTTTAGTGATGGTTAAAAATCAATAAATATTCATTTCGTCATCAATACAAAGCGTTGAGAATTACGTTTCTCAACAAAATAAAAGAAATAAAGACAATAAAAAGAATCGTTTTGGTCATCAGAGAATCAGCACATTTTCCCTCCCAATTCCGATCCCAGTTTTGATAGCCTCAAAAGTTCCAATTTTTTCGATTCCCGATTCCGATTAATCGTCCCAACACACACACACACACACACACACACACACACACACACACACACACACACACACACACACACACACATATATAATGCATATTATTATAAATTTA
>NC_136506.1:85740881-85785881 GCF_053919585.1 Euprymna scolopes | reverse complement strand
GTATTTGAATTGTTTTTCCCTCGGTGCAAATAGTAAACATTTTTTACATTAACATTCAAACAAACAAATAAATAAATAAATGAGTAAATAAATAAATGAATAAATGAATAAATAAATGAATAAATAGATGAATGAATAAATAAATGAATGAATAAATGAATGAATAAATAAATGAATAAATAAATGAATAAATAGATGAATGAATAAATTAATAAATGAACAAATCAATACATAAATAAATGAATAAGTAAATAATGAATAAATAAATAAATTAATAAATAAATAAATGATTAAATGAATAGATAAATCAATAAATACATAAATGAATAAATAAATGAATGAATAAATAAATAAATAAATAAATGAATAAATAAATGAATGAATAAATAAATGAATAAATAAATAAATAAATAAATGAATAAATAAATAAACGAATAAATGAATAAATAAATGAATGAATAAATAAATGAATAAATGAATAAATAAATTAATAAATGAACAAATAAATAAATAAATAAATAAATGAATAAATAAATAATGAATGAATAAATAAATCAATGATTAAATAAATAAATAAATGAATAAATAAATGAATGAATAAATAAATGAATAATAAATGAATGAATAAATGAATAAATAAATTAATACATAAATAAATGAACGAATAAATGAACGAATAAATGAATAAATAAATAAATAAATAAATGAATAAATGAATAAATAAATAAATAAATGAATAAATAAATAAATGAATAAATAAATAAATGAATAAATAAATATATAAATAAATAAATAAATAAATAAATAAATGAATGGATGAATAAATAAATGAATGAATAAATAAATAAATAAATAAAGGAATAAAGAAATAAATGAATGAATAAATAAATAAATAAATAAAGGAATAAATGTATAAGTAAATAAATAAATAAATGAATAAATAAATAAATTAATAAATAAATAAATAAATAAATAAATGAATAAATAAATAAATGAATGAATAAATAAATGAATAAATGAATAAATAAATAAATAAATAAATGGAGAAATAAATAGATAAATGAATGAATAAATAAATGAATGAATGAATGAAACAAACAATGATTATTTGTTACAATTGCTTTTTCTTATCTGCAGACAATGATAATGACCTTACCATGCTGCTGCACGGGTTACAGACAACAGTGTAATACTTTTATTTATTTATTTATTTATTTATTTATGTATTTACCAACAACAGTGTAATACTATTTTATCTTGGATAAATAAGTTAGCGATTGGAATGTGTGAGATGAGATTTGCGCTGCATTCGAAATTCACGGCACAATTGTTTTGATATGTTGTGATTCATGAAAGTCGGTGAGATAAGTTGGCAATGCAAAATAGTATTTTTACCTTCGCGTTCATTAAATACAGAAATTGTTATCATGTTGAAAATAATCAGGTTACGTAAAATATAGGTTAGATAATGGAATGCATATATGAAATTCCAGGCAAACTTGTTTTTATTGCTTACGATTAAAAAAAAAAAAGTTTGAAAGTAATTCTTGTGGTGTGTCTTCCTTACCGATAATAATGAACTCTTCTACTTATTATAAAGTTCTGTAGAATATGGCTGTCAGTGTTAGCACACGGGTTATGCTCGAGTCTTGCACGCGTGGTAGTCGGACTGACGTATATCCACATTCTTCATTTGTTGTATTTACTTTTCCATCCAATATGTTTTGTTTTCGTTAATTACCGATTTCTGTCTTTCTTTTTAACTCTTACACAACCACAGCACTGGTGACGAGGATAATTAAGGATATTGAATTGTAGCACTGGCTGGCGCTTGTCTTTATTAGTGGTAGTTGGAATGATAAAATAATACCTTTACAAGGAAAGAACTTTATTTGCCTTTTTACATGTTGGAGAGAGTACACCTTTTGTTAATAATGTTCGCCGGCAACGTACATCTTGCTGGTTCCATGGCTAAGAGTGTACTGTCTACTTTCCTGTCATGCAGGCTAGGGCTTGGTTAAGGAGAAAGAGAGAGTGGGGGAGATTATGAGGGACTCTGGATAGCAGTTCTTGGCTTGTGTTCGGTTTATAAGAAGGAGAAAGAGAGGGGCTAGGAAAATATTATTTTTGGGGAATGGTATTATCTCGTCCTATTTCTTGGCTTTTAGAGGTAACTCAGGTCAGTCCTACAGAATATTATCCACAAAAGTCGCAGAAATTAGACGTAGAATGCTAACCAAGTTGGAAGGCAAACCAAACTTAACGTGACAAAATTTAGCTGAAGGCTGACAAAGACTTATATGTATCAAAGAAGACTCTAAAACAATTGAAGAGTCGATCAGGAAAATATGTGAGAAAGCACATACCAACTCTCATTCAAAAACAAATCAATCCAAAGAGAAAAAAATTCACTTCTACAAAGATAAATTACAATGATAAAAATAAAGAAAATACACTTCTTTTGCCATTTTGGAACAGTTCACTGGTTTAAAGGTTGTCCATTCTGAAGATGAAGCTTTGCTTCGAAATACATTTATGAAGTTCAATATAAATTTCAAACAAAATGAATGTCTGTTTATTTTGTAATAATGCGTTGTTTTGGCTTCAAACGTATATAATACGTATTTTATTTTATTCAAACTCAACCAGCGATTCTAAGGAACAAAAATCTTAACATTGCCCATACCGTTTTAAAACCTGTATGACGTAATAAAAAAGTTTACGTTGCAGAAAGAATAAAGGAAATAAAACTCCTGGGATCCTTCTATCTATCCAGTAGATATCTCACTGTTGATGCAATTCTCTATCTTTATAAGAGCCAGGTACGTCCAAGGATGGAGTACTACTGCCACATCTGGGCAGGAGCTGCTAGAAAGGACTTGTCCTGCCTGAGTTCAAAATAGACTTCATAGTTTCGTAGGGGATGTCCTTTTCTCTTCCCTGCAACCTCTTTCTCACAGAAGAGATGTTGCGAGTTTGTCTCTGATGTATCGTTATTTTCATGGCAAGTGCTCGGCTGAGCTCCAATCTATTTTCATGGCACAAAAGAAACACAAACTTCCTTTTTAAACAATAACAATGAAGAGTTATTTTATTTGTAGCAGGAACTGGCAGGTCAGGCTGCTAAAAGGGAAGAAGGCAAAGAAAGTTCTTTTAAGGTCGTCGTCGGTCAGTCAGCATCGTGTTTTTATAAATTTTTTTTAATTTACTATTAGTCTGGGTGCTCGGCATTGCCCGGGTGTTTGGAGGTGTGTTGAGCAAAAAAGTAAAAAAAAAAGTGGTAGTAGAAAGGCAGGCTCGAACCTGTACCGCAAAGGAGGAAAAGAATGTGAAAAAACCCCCCAAAAACATGACGTGTTTACTGTTGCTCCCATAGCCAAACCGGAAGTGAAGTAGGTTTAAATTAAGGCTAGTCAATCAAAAAGAGGGAATGGCTTTCGAAAATATGGGTGAAAAAAGCGATCCCTCCCTGTAGAAAAGTGCTGAGTTGAAGGTGAAGGAATTAATGTTTTTAGCCAATTTTTCGATATTTATCATCCGAAGGGTCGTGCTTCAAAACGATACTGATCTCGTGAAAATCCGTCGCCTTTGTCGAAAGTTTTAGGCAGACATACATACATACATAAATACATACATACATACATATGGACAGACAGGTGAGATTTATATTATAGATTACAAAAAATGTAGGTAATTATGCAGAATAAGGACTATGCTATCACCAGAATTTTTCGGATAGTTTACATAAAATGTCGAAAGGTGTCAAAATGCTGAGTCAATTAAATCATAGGAGCCAACTTCATTTAAAACACTTTGTTGGTTTATTATTATATATATTACGTTGCAAATGTGGAACACTGTACCGCTGGCCAACTTCTCGGCCGTTTACAATACCGCAGACTTCAAGTTCAATGTAAACAAGTTCTTGGTGAACCGTCTCCTTAAATAATTCAATTCTACTCGACTTACACCATTAACAATTACCACATTACCACCTTACATTCATTAACCTTTATCCTCGAGTGGCCTTCGGGCCTTGATAAGCAGTGACTCCCATGTAACAAATAAATGAAATCAAAGCTATAAAAGAACATAAAAATTTTCCCAATTCTCGCAGGTGACGTCTTCGTTCAAACTCCTCGGCTTAACATTCACAGGAAACATGAGTTGGAACAGATACATCGATGGCATTGCTAAGGCTGCTGCAAAAAAGGTGGGCTCTCCCTGCCGCGCTAGAAAGTTTTTTACACCTGTAGTATTCTGGACCTTTACAAGGCCATCGTTCGCTCATGTGTGCAGTATTGTTGCCACGTTTGGGGTGGTACATCTGCAACTAGTTTCTAACACTTGGACAGGGTTCAAAAGAGAGTCGCCAACCTAATAGGTCCCACGACGAAATGTTGACGAAATGTTGCATTCCTCTGCTTTTTTTTACAAGTATTTTAATGGTAGCTGCTCCGACGAACTACAAGTCTTTGTACCCCCTCGACGTAAATACTTCGACAAACCCGACAATCAGCAAAATCCCACCCCTACACAGTAGAAATCCCCAGATGCCAGAAAACCTTCTACTCTAATAGTTTCTTCCCTAGAACTGCTAGACTTTGAAATTCCCTTCCGCGTTCCTGTTTCCTGACTATACTGACATGCAGAAGTTCAAATGTAACGTAGAAAGACATCCTGCTGCTCAACTTAACCCTTATCCCTGAGTGGCTTCCAGGCCTTGATAAGTGGTGATCACTGTGTAAAAAAAAAAAAATATGAAAAATAAATAAATATTTATCTTGATCTGTATAAAAAAAATCATAAAGAAAAAAAACAATTTTTTTTTGTTTGCTATCATTTGTTTGTTATCAAAAAAATAAATATTTATTCATAAAACTTACCTTACAATGAGTGTTTTTTTTCTTCTTGACTTAAATTTTAATTTTACTTTAAGTTAAGCAAAAATTGTCCAATAATTATAGTGTACTAGCAGAGAGACCCTACGTTGCCCGGGATTGAATGAGGACCAACGAATGTTTAACACTCCTATATTTTTATTATCATCGAAATCAGTAAAATCACCCAGTTTTCAATCAAATCGATTGATTGCCTGCTCTAGTTGGGGACCCATCGTGGTGCACCAGGAGGAAAGTTCACATGCCGTACCGCATTATAGTCTACATTGCACTGTAGAGAACTTACTATTTATTTTATAAAATTATTTTCATATATAATAGCTTTTTTTTCTTTTTTTTTTTACACAGTGATCACCACTTATCAAGGCCCGGAAGCCACTCAGGGATAAGGGTTATTGCAAGTACATTACGTTAGTGTGGAGATTTGATGAAGTGTTTACTTAAGGGGGCGGTTCATTAGGAATTTGTTAACGTTGGACTTGCACACATCCAAGTTGTAGTCCAGTGGGAAGCAGGCAGACGGAACAGAGTTCCACAGGCGTGCAGTTCTAAGAAATTAAAGTTTAAAATACAAATATCAAGTATTATGCTTCAGTTGTGTTCTGAACAGAAACGTTCATTTCGAATGCGCCCCTGTCATATCAAAAAACTTACTGTTGATTTAATATGCCTGGCTTTACTGCTTGCACGGTGATAATGGCTTGAATTTAAGTTTAAAATGAAAAAGTCAAGTATCATAGTGCAACTGTGCTTTAAACAGAAAAATTAATTTCAAAAGCGCCCCTGTCATATCAAGGAACCTACTGTTCATTTTATATGTCGAGTCTGTCTTCTCAAATGAACTTGTGATGTTAGGCTGTATAGGGTCTTAACTTTGGTCAAAATCGCCTGTTTATTCTTTCATCAGATTATTTTGATTATTAATTATCGATACTTATTGAAGACATTCCAATAAAAAACCTATCTAAGAACACTGCTAGGCACATAAAGTACCTTTGTGTGAAATTTCATAAAAATCGGGCCAGCCGTTTTCGAGTCCATAGGGAACGAACTCATATGCACACGCACACTAAGTTCCTTTATACAATAGTAGAGAAATTCTTGATGTTTACCCGACACATTAGCTGCATTACACACATGGCATCATGGTGGAAAGCAACATCGATCAGTCTTGGCAGAGAATGAACAATTTCTTCATCAAGCAAAAAAAACTGGTTTGATTCAAAAAAAAAAAAAAAAAAAAAAGAAAGAAAGAAATTTTTTTTTTCCTGAATTAGTTTTTCATATTCTATATAAAAAAAAATCATCTTTTTTTTTTAGGATCAAATTTACAAACTATCGATTTTTAATTTTTTTTATTTTATGTTTAATGTTCTGCTATTAAGGAAGCCTGGAGATATGCAAATGGAATATATAATGGTTTCTAAAATCTGATAGACCAAAGATATTTTTTTGTTGCCTTTTTCTCTAATGTAGGAATACATTTTTTTTTTCTAATATTAGGGTTAATCCTCCTCCGCCTCCTCCTTCTCCTCCTCCTCCTCATCCCCCTCCTCCTCCTCCTCCTCCTCCTCATCATCATCATCATCAATTTAACATCCCTTTTACACACCGACATGCAAGAGGTGGCTTTTAGAAATTAACTTCCAAACCAACCTATCTCTGGCCAGGTCTTCATTTACCCTTCTTTTTCTCAAGTCCATCCTTATAACTCTCCTTGCCCACCATACTGTTTTTCCACCTGACCTTCCCCTATCAATTGACCCTGATATCTTGAATGTTCTGCATCTCACAACCCAAGCACTGTCATCCATTCCTTCGCCAACACATCCGATTTAACGCCTATTGACTTCCCAACAAACCTATTTCTGACCAGGTCTTTATTTGCCCCCTTTTTTCTCAAATCCATCCTTATCAGTTATTCCCTTGTTTTCCACAAAGACAGGCGATGCCTATTGACCTTAGTTTTGAAAAGACCAAGAGTGTAGGGAGAAGGAAAACAGGGAGCAGGAAGAGAGTTCCGCAACATTACAGTGTCTAGCCACAGCAGACTAGATGATGTTTTAAACAGAAAAATTAATTTCAAAAGCGCCCCTGTCATATCAAGGAATCTACTGTTCATTTTATATGTCGGGTCTGTCGGCTTGCGTGGCAAAAAACCGTCTCAAATGCACTTGTGATATTAGGTTGTATAAGGTGTTAACTTTGGTGAAAATTGCCTGTTTATTCTTTCATTGGATTATTTTGATTATTGATTATCGATACTTATTAAAGATATTCCGATACAAAACCTATCTAAGAACACTGCCAGGCATATAAAGTACCTTTGTGTGAAATTTCATAAAAATCGGGCCAGCCGTTTTTGAGTCCATAGGGAACGAACTCATATGCACACGCACACTAAATTCCTTTATACAATAGTAGAGAAATTCTTGATGTTTACCCGACACATTAGCTGCATTACACACATGGCATCATGGTGGAAAGCAACATCGATCAGTCTTGGAAAAAGCCTAATGGAATAGGAAGCTGTATTACAATAAGATATTAAAACAGCGAATTGATGGAGACCACTAGACCAACGAGTTAAACGAGCTGGAACAAAGGAAGCAGGGAATAAATCAGACAAAATTATCTTTGACTTTCATAGGCTAGTATCTTTCCTCCAGGCCACCAGCAATTAACATAAGAATTAAAGGGAATTAAGTACTTATAAATCAATGAATAATATAGATATTTAATTAATATATTAATTAATGCTGGTCAGAAGATCCAAACTCAGCCCCGAAAGCCATATATTCCTACCTGAAGAAGCTTTTTTTGTAAAGAAAAAAATTGTATTTGAATAAACAATATGCTTATTTACAAAAAAAAAAAAAAATCGCATTTTGTTGGCTTTTTTAACATTTTTAAATTTTAACTTTCAAATGCAATCAACGAGGCTAATCACATGACTCATCAGCATAAATGTTTTTTTTTTCTGAATCACATTCTCTGGAAAGTCCCTTATATAAAGAAGAAACAAGTGAAGTCAGCAAGGTAATCGAGAATTGCCCGGGATTATTCATATAATAAAAGCTCTAACTTAGCTCTGTTATAACCGTTATTAATGTAATATTCGACCATTATAGTTGGTTGGGTCATATTATACTCTTTAGAAGGTCATCTATAAATATTAAAGACAAAATGGCTGCACGCGTTTTTGTATGTCCTGCAAAGGCTTTTTTTCCGGGGTTCTCGAGGCGGGGGGGGGTACTATTCTTTAGAATTTTTTATATACTTCCTAGATCATAATATCTACGTTTTGTGAACGGACGTCGTCTCTTTATTTTGATCGACTTTTATAAAATTCGCGCTATTCCGTCCTTTTGCGTATTTGTTTTCTTTTTTGTATAATTAAAGCGAAACTCACTGCTGCAAAGGCGTCAGCGACCTTTCGTGCCGGGACGTCTTGAAAGCAATCAGCTTTGATCAATGTTGGGAAAACCCTTCATATCAGACAATTGCTATTCATTTGAGAGTTCCCCCTTTTTCGGAGGAGCTTTGTTTCCCCAACATCGTGGGGAAACAAATAAATGAAATGGCGGAAAACTTAACTGGCCTTCAGCCAACGTTCATTTCTGCACCTGCGTATACACTTAGCAAGTCAACTTTTTGATTGACATCGTTAAATTTGAGCGCTTTCCACTTCCTATGGCCTCGTAGCGTAACGGTAAGATGTCACGTTTTCTTTCACTTTCTTTTCCCCCTTCGCGTCACGGGTTCGAGCCTGCCTGCCTACTAACACTTGTTTTTTTTTTGTTTTTTCGTGCTCAACGCACACTTCCAAACACCCGGGCAACGCCGGGTACCCCTGCTAGTTTATATAGAGAAGAAACAGTGTTGGGCCTAGAATAGAGCTCTGTGAAACACCGGCATTGATAGAAAAGAAAATGATGATACTCCATAATGAGTTACAAGCTTCAATCAGAAAGAAAAGACCTAATTTTTAAAATGGCTTTATAACTAGAATATTTTTCGAATAAATACCAACAATTATCATTATACCTACAGACACTGATGTTTCATGCTTATGCCATCATCAGTGTATGAAGTGATAATTAGTGCTGGTTGGAAGATCCAAACCTAGTCACAAAGTTTCCTTTGACTTCATGCTTTTCTCTAGGCCACCAGCAATTAACATAAAACTTAAAGGGAATCAAGTACATATAAATGCCATGTCGACAAGTATTAATCTATAAAGGAAAGTAGAAAGATTATATGTCAAATTACAAGATTAGGTTTAAGGTTTCCGAAATTTTACGTTAGAATTGTCTGCACGGCCTAATTTTTAAAAGATTTAATTTATCAACAATTATCTTTATATCTACAGACACGAATGCTTTATGCTTATGTTATCATCTGTGTATGAAGTGATAATTAATGCTGGTCAGAAGATCCAAACTCAGCCACAAAATTATCTTTGACTTTCATAGGCTAGTATCTTTCCTCCAGGCCACTAGCAATTAACATAAAAATTAAAGGGAATTAAGTACGTATAAATCAACGAATGTTTTATGCTTATGTTATCATCTGTGTATGAAGTGATAATTAATGCTGGTCAGAAGATCCAAACTCAGCCACAAAATTATCTTTGACTTTCATAGGCTAGTATCTTTCCTCCAGGCCACTAGCAATTAACATAAAAATTAAAGGGAATTAAGTACTTATAAATCAACGAATGTTTTATGCTTATGTTATCATCTGTGTATGAAGTGATAATTAATGCTGGTCAGAAGATCCAAACTCAGCCACAAAATTATCTTTGACTTTCATAGGCTAGTATCTTTCCTCCAGGCCACCAGCAATTAACATAAGAATTAAAGGGAATTAAGTACTTATAAATCAACGAATTTCTGTGTATGAAGTGATAATTAGTGGTGGTCGGGAGAAAAAAAAAACATGTCTTTGAAAAAAAGTGAGTGCAACTTACCTGTGAGAAATCCAAATGTGATATAAAGAAGAATCAGTTTTTCGCAAAAAATGGCGCCGATCATGCTGGCGGTGGACAGGATAGCTCCAACGATTGTCACATGACCATATTCAAATTTCGTTACCATGTAGCTGACGATTGGGCCTGGAAATGAGAGGAAACACAAGTCATCGGACGAATATACGGTTCCTTTTCTTTTTATTTTTAACAGTGCACATTTTTAATATAGACAAATATCTATATTATATCACTCTTCGTCTGTCGGTCTGTCTGTCTGATCCACTTTTTCTTTAAAACTACTGGGCTAATCTGGCTTAAAGTTTGTATGGACCTTTATTCTAATAAGGTGTTGTTTTTTTTATTTTTAATAGTGCACATTTTTAATATAGATAAATATCTATATTATCTTTTTTAGTCTGTCTTTCTGTCTGGTCTCAGAAACTACTGGCCGATCTATCTGAAAGTTTGAATGGACTTTTATTATGATAAGGTGTAGCAAACTGAGTATTATGGTATTCGTTCGATACACAGTTAGGAATTTATAGGAATTAATAGGGGTTAATAGGAATCAGTCACTACATTTACTCTCACATTTTTTGGACACACTGGGCCGATCTAGCTGAAATTTGGTATGACACTTTGTCATGATAAAGTGCAGCAAACTAAGTATTATGGAATCTATTGGTTGCACAGTTATGGGTTTATAGGTATTAGTCCCTACAATACGATATTTAATTTCCCTTTTTGTTCAGAAACTACTCGTTGATGATCTAGCTGAAGTTTTGTAAGAGTCTTTGTTATGATAAAGTGCAGCAAACTAATTATGATGGTATCCGTTCTATGCATATTTAGGAATTAATAGCGATTAGTATTCAATGCAAAAAGCAGCACAAATCTAACCATATTCAATGGTCAATTTGGCATAAAACCCCCGTTCAAAGCAAACAGGCTATAACTTTTCCCCGTTTTTTAACAGGCTAAAACGTTGTTTCTGAATTATCTACTTGCTTGTGCATGCAGCGTGGCAAACACAGACACGCTGATATATAAACACGTATACAGACAAACACATGCACACAAACATGAAAGACAGACACACAGACAGATGCAGACACACACACACACACATATATTATCAGTATTTTTTTTTTTACTCCATGGAATAAGGAAATAATTCCTTCTATCTCGTGTTCCTCGTTTTTGAACAATAAACAAATATTCATATTTTTTGGATTCTTCGAATTACTGTTCTCAGGCTATTTTCAAGGAGAGATCTTTGATGACCTGTGTGAAAGCTCCTTATGAGCGAATAATAATAATAATAATAATAATAATAATAATAATAATAATAATAATAACAATAACAATAACAATAATAATAATAATAACAATAACAATAATAACAATAACAATAACAATAATAATAATAATAACAATAACAATGATAACAATAACAATAATAATAATAATAATAATAATAATAATATATAATAATAGTAATAATAGTAATAATAGTAATAATAATAATAATAATAATAATAGACAAAGAGACGAAACAATAAACCACATACGAAGCGAATGCAGCGAACTAAGTCCAAAAGAATATAAAAATAGACACGATCAAGTGGTAAAGTCAGCATACTGGGAATTATGAAGACAATTGTATCTTGAACACCTAGACAAATGGTGCAAGCAGAAACCGGCAACAGAAAGCCACAAAACCCTATAGGACATGGATATACAAACGGATATACACACCAAACAAGAAGACCGGATATCATAATAGTTAACAAGAAGGAAAAGTCCTGCCAAAGTGTAGATTTTGCCGTTCTAGCAGACCACAGAGTGAAGGTCAAATATAGCGGGGCAAGACATTCATATAACAGGGACGACGATGAGACAATTCTAATGTTTACACACAGTTCGTATTTATAGATCATAGAAGAGGAAAATTCATCATTGAAGGAAGGGATGCAGTTAATATTATGGAAGGAAGGTGTTTCATGTAAAGTTCGTTTTCAAAGATGATCACAAAGACACATTACCTTTCAGATGTCAGAGATGACAACGAAGACAAAGGTTTACAAATAACATGATGATGTTTATTCTCCCAGCTGGATGACTTATGATCAAGAATTTAATTGCCTTTCGAAGTTATATTTTTTGTTTCCCTTTTCTGGTCACTTCCAAAAGGGTTTCAGCAAACTAAATTGCTGTGACCCCCCCCCCCCACCCTAAACTCATCTGCTGAACTTGGCTCTGACTGAACTGACTCTCTGAATATATTGTAAATTACCTTTCCTTGTGACGTCAAAACGTGCCTCAGCAATGGGTGAGTCCTCGTGTGGATTCTAAATATTACACATGTCTCCACACGCCTTTTTCTAGAGTTGTAAGCCATGTTTAGTTTCAGAACAGTTTCCGATGAATAGTTGTTCTATATAAGTCCTGGGGGTGAGTGGTTCTCAGTAGACAAAACAGTTTCCGATGGTTAGTTGTTCTACACAAGTCCTGGTTGTTGGTTGGTTATTTTTGTTTTTCCTGCATATCAATCCTTTTCAGGTTATTTAATGCCGAATCCAAAGATTTTGAAGAAAAATTTTAATAGAATATTTGTTGTTTTCAAGTCGGTTTCTATTTAACCCATAGTTGGGACCCTAACAGATACTGCCACTCCGGGTTAGAGTGAATCTGGGAGCAATGGCAATTAAAGGGTGGCTCCACACTCCCCAAAGCTCGCAAGCTTGGGCCTCACCACTGGATATAGTTTCAGGTCATATCCAGGACCACAAGTCTTGGAGGTGACTGGTTCTCAGTAGACAATTGTTGAGTTGGAAGCCTCGAAGCAAAAGATTGTTGCCGTGTTGACACAAAGAAAACATATGCGAAATTGCTACAGAAAAAGTTTAATTTTTATGGAGCAATTCTGGTTTCTGATTGGTTCATAGCAAAACGTGAATTAATTCGATTCGTCAGTTCCTAGCAGCATCGTTTATAAATAGAATCTCCCGACTGTGCGGGATCATATCCCATTATACTAAAAAGTATTGCAACACGTTTTTGCAACACAAAGAAAATTCCTAAATTGAATTGTTCTTTCTCCTAACTTTGACATAATTAATATATTTAGTAATTTCTCAACACAATGAAAAATTGCTTCACATTCATTAAATTGCATCTAAATTGCAATATGTATTAATTTTTAACTTTTGATTACTGGGTTCGATTCTAGCCTTTTCCTTTAATAAATATTATTTCCAAACTTATTTACTTTGTTTATCTAATTACTGGGATCTGTCCCCTTCCATATATTACACCATAACGTTTCAGTCGATGTAACCTCCGACCTTCTTCAGATATATATTGTCAAATTTGGGAATGTTCTGTCAAACTCGGGAATCTGTACGGAATTTCAAAACATTCCCGAGTTCGACAAGATACAACTGAAGAAGGTCGGAAGTTACATCGACCGAAACGTTGTGAAAATAACACTCAAGATAAGAACAGTAGTCTGATGAATTCAAATAATACGAAAAACATCAGAAACGTAAATAAATTCCACTGATATATTGGTGTTCTATTTCGAATATTAAGCATTTTTTGCAGGATAATTTTCCCCATAAGTAGTATCAGCTGTTTTCAGAAAAAGCCTCCATTAAATCAGGTAGTTGTAAAACGTATGGACTTAGAATCTCAATATTAACAAAAACAACCACATTCCAATCGTTTTGACACCCAAGTGTCAACTTGATGCCGGATGTGACCGATTGGTACTTGATAACACGACGCAATTTAAGTATTCTGCTGTTGTGGTTGATGCCGTTTTTGTTACCAATTCGCAATGAATTAAGGCTGCAAATAATGTCCCTAGTGTGCTCTCCCTCGCATCCACAGTGATTGTGTCACTAATAATGGCAATGCTCTCATATATCTATTCCAGTTCATATTTCCTGTGAACATTAGGCCAAAGAGTTTGAAGGAAGCACTTTCAGGTAATGATAGTGTGGAATCTATCAGATTTGAGCCTTTATTTTGACCTTGTCTAAGAGTGAAAGAATGTAAAGAAATTGGTTGATATTCACTGATGCTTGGTATCACAGCCGTGGCATGAGCATAGATAAATAACTCTCAGCCCTTAACAAAAAAAAAATAAAATAATAAATAAATAAATCAATAAAAGAAAAATAAAGAAATTAAAATAAATAAATAAATAAATAAATAAAATAAAACAAAAAAGTAAATAAAAGGTGTCAGTAATTAGCAATATGAAGACCAATTTCAACATTTAATATAGAAATTTATTAACGGAAGCACCATTTTTTTTTATATGTATGTGTGCTCTGTCGTTGCACGAGAGAAGAAATGGTAAAGTTTGTTTTTGATTCCGGAATTAAATGAGAGAATCTTTCTGGACTGAGGAAGTAATGTTCTTTAAAAAATAAATAAATAAAGCGAAAAGGAATTAAATTTCTTCTTAGAATAAATCAGATCCAATTAAGGGTAAATCCTTTCCCTGCAAAGATGTCCGAGTCGATTGTCAGGTAGTGATCCTGCTCGGTTCGAAAAAGTAAATTTGAGCGGCAAAAACATATTTTTCCTTTTAGACGGCTCGTACGTGTTTGCGCCATGTTGCTAAAACAACGGGAAAAGAGAACAAGAGAAAAAGAGGCAGTTGACTTTTGCGCGGTGTCTTTTATATCCCTTGGGTTGCTCCAGCGAGGCTATCAGAAAAGATTTTAAAAATGTGTTTTTCTTCGAGCATTGATTGGACAGAAAGTGGATATCCTTTGTCACGTGGTATGCTCTGTTTTACGTCCGCACGAAAAGACAAAGTTATGCTTTTTATCTTCACAGAATTTGTGTGGGTGTATACAGCAAATGTGTGCGTAACTGAAATGTTATTTATTTTAATGTCTTTGGCGTACCGCTACACACTAAGACATTTTGTTTTGATTTATTTATTTTCGTTTTTTGTGAACTTTTGAGGGTTTTCTTTTTAAATTTTTTTCTGTTTTTTTATTTACCTTGAAGAAGGTTTTATTTGATTTTGTAAAGAATTTTTTTTTTACCACATGAAGGTATATGAGAACGCGGAAGCATGTATGCCAGCAGCAGCAGCAGCAGCAGCCAACGTATTCAAATGATCGACCAGTATGCGAGGTGACGTCACAGCGAGGAAGAATATACGGAGAAAAAGTATACTACTTGATAGTTTCAGTGGCAAGCATATTGCTCTCAAAATCAGTATTAGAAGGTGTTATTGGAAAAGGTTTTACTAAAAATATTGTGGTTAATACATTATTGCATTGAATATGGGGATCAAACAAGAAAAGTATACCAAGTAACTAAGTTCCAGTGTCAAACACATTGTTTCAAACAGCAGATACCATCTTTTCCATCCTTAATCTTTTTTTTTTTACTTTTAAAGTACAATTTTGGAGTCCTTGGTATGACTCTGCTGAAGATTGAACCTTGGTCTCCTGGTCCATTATCGAACATTCTAACCATTATGCCTAATGAACGGATCAATTATGATATAGATTATTATTATTAATAATTTTTTTTTTTACTCACGTTCACCCCTAACAAGGCGTATCGCCACTTGTATGTAAGGGGCTACTATTTGGGACCATGCCTAGAAAAGATTAACAAGATGTTGATTTATGTTAATTTAAACTTCTGCATATCAGTACAGTCAGGAAAGCAGGTAACAAGATAGAAATTTCACAGTCTAACTGTTCCGCTGAAGAAACTATCAGAGTAGAGAAAGCTTTCTGGAATTTAGGAACCTCAACAGTGAAGGGGTGAAATTTTGTTGATAAGCGGGTTTGTCGAGGATATGTACGTCGAGGGAGGCACAAGTGCAACGAGTTCATCAGAACACATTCCATTAAAATATTTATAAAATAGGCACAGAGTGCAACATTGCGGCGATGGGACAGGGTGTGAGCTTAGTTGACAAAGTGGGATATATTAGATTAAGAACTCTTTTTTGGGCCCTATCTAAGAGGGAGGGGCTAGTGGTAGATGCACCAGCCCAGATGTGGCAACAATACTCCATGCATGGATAATACTAATAATATTTATTTAAAAAAAATAATTTCTTTCTATATTGGAGAAATTTTTACTAAATAATGGTAAATACATTATTGCATTGAATATGAAGATTACCCAAGAAGAGTATACCATGTAACTAAGTTCCAGTGGCAAACAAATTGTTTCAAACAGCAGATATCATCTTTTCCTCCCTTAATCTTTTTTTCCTTTCAAAGTACAATTTTGGAGTCGTTGGTATAACTCAGTTGAGGATTGAACCTCGGTCTTCTTGGCTATTATCGAATACTGTAACTATTATGTAAAATGAGCGGATCAATTATGATATAGATTATTATTATTATTATTGTTGTTGTTGTTGTTCTTGTTCTTGTTATTATTATTGTTGTTGTTATTGTTGTTGTTATTATTATTCTTGTTATTGTTGTTGTTATTATTATTATTGTTATTATTATTATTGTTATTATTATTATTATTATTATTGTTGTTGTTGTTGTCATTATTATTATTGTTGTTATTGTTGTTGTTATTATTATTATTATTATTGTTGTTATTATTATTGTTATTGTTGTTGTTATTATTATTATTATTATTATTATTGTTGTTATTGTTGTTGTTGTTATTACTATTATTGTTGTTGTTGTTATTGTTATTATTATTATTATTATTATTATTATTATTATTGTTATTATTGTTATTGCTGTTGTTAGTATTATTATTATTGTTGTTGTTGTTATTATGATTATTATTATTGTTATTGTTGTTATTGTTATTATTATTATTATTATTGTTGTTGTTATTATTATTATTATTATTATTATTATTGTTGTTGTTGTTATTATTATTATTATTGTTATTATTGTTATTGTTGTTGTTATTATTGTTGTTGTTGTTATTGTTATTATTATTATTGTTGTTGTTATTATTATTATTATTGTTGTTGTTATTATTATTATTATTATTATTATTATTGTTATTATTATTATTATTGTTGTTGTTGTTATTATTATTATTATTGTTATTATTGTTATTGTTGTTGTTATTGTTATTGTTGTTGTTATTGTTATTATTATTATTGTTGTTGTTATTATTATTGTTGTTGTTACTATTATTATTATTATTGTTATTGTTGTTAGTATTATTATTATTGTTGTTGTTATTGTTGTTGTTGTTACTATTATTGTTATTATTGTTGTTGTTGTTATTATTATTAATACTAATAATATTTATTTAAAAAATGATTTCTTTCTACTCGTCTGTTGTTGTAATCTCTTTGTATTATGTTTTTTCCTTTTCGATTTCTATAAATCGAAATCTCACATAAAAAAAAATCGATTTTGTTGGCAGAAATAATCAATCATTTGGCATTTAGAATCGAAATTGAATTTTTCGACGATCAGATTAAACAAACATTGGCTTTAACACAATTTGGATTCGTTTCATTATTGATTTTATTATCGATCACAATGATTTTGATAAGATTATTCGTGGGGATGGTAGATAAAGTAATGATAATAGTAATAGACCACACAGTGAAAATGAAGGAGACAGACAGCGGCGCAAATACACGGAACTGGCCAGAGAGCTCAAAGAGATGTGGAAGATGAAGAAAGTAAAGATACCACCACGAAAATTAGGAGCGTTAGGAATAATACCGAAAAACTTTGAAAAAAAAATAGGAGAGATTGGAATCAGAGGGATGGCTGAGAAGATCCTATACAACAATGAAAACGACTGAAAATATTAAGGAAAATCCTTGAATGCGGAGACTAACACCTATGAAATACAGGCACAAGTTGGACATATAGAAACATATAAGCATATAGAAACATATAGAAAATATATAGAAATATATAGACACACATAGAAAACATATAGAAACATATAGAAAACACGTACAAAGCATATAGAAACATATAGAAAACATATAGAAACATACAGAAAACATATAGAAACATATAGAAAACATGTAGAAACATATAGAAAACACGTAGAAACATATACAAAACACGTAGAAAGCATATAGAAACATATAGAAAACATATAGAAAGATATAGAAAACATATAGAAACATATAGAAAACATATAGAAACATATAGAAAACATGTAGAAACATATAGAAAACATATAGAAACATATAGAAAACGCGTAGAAAGCATATAGAAACATATAGAAAACATATAGAAAACATATAGAAAACATATAGAAACATATAGAAAGCATATACAAATATATAGAAAATGCTACAGATGTAAAGCACAAAGAAACATCACATGGAATCAAGAAAACTGAAACTGTATGATTGTAAGTTAATCCCCACTTGCGTCCCTGCCTTCCTCCCCTTTTTTTGTGGGTGTCACCATAAACTGACGTCATACTAAATAAGTGAGAAAGGTAAAGGAAATGGAAAGACAATGGAGAGAAAGCACTAACCAAACCTCCACTGGATGGATGCAAAGAGGACTGGAACATTGGAAAGGCTTATTGCCACCCAAATTCCAATGACGACCAATGGTCATTCCTAACGAGAAATCAATGGTAAGCGGCTATTGTGATAATGTAAACTAATTTGCAAAGGTTATCGAAAAGAGGTGGTGAGTACCGGAAATCTGAGGAGGCTTGTTGTCACTCAGACTCCAAGGAACACTATATGTTGTTTTCAAAGAGAAATCTTTGATGTTAACCTGTGTGAAAACTCCTAGTGAGTTGATAATATTAGTCGTAGTAGTAATAGTATGAAAACTGAACGCAAAGAAAGTCAATATAATACTGGTAATTTTAGGAGCATCAGGAACAATCCCCAAAAACCTAGAAACAAAAAACTAATAAATTTGGAATCAAAGGGAAGACTATACAACAGACAGTAATGATGACAGCTATGATGAAAACAGCTGAAACCGTTTTAAAAAAATCCTTGAATGTGGGAACCAATCCACATTAACTATGGACTCTAACCAGTCTCAGGGAGTTCAAACATTGATTATTGTTTTAATTATTGACCAAAATGACTGCAATAAGACTAGTACGTAATCCAATTTACCAAATTTCCACTACTAACGAACATTACACTACTGTCTCGATGGCTACTGTACACTCATTAACTCTTATACTCGAGTGGCCTCTGGGCCTTGATAAGAGGTGACTTCTTTGTAAAAAGAAAACAAAAAAGAAGAAAAAAGTTTTTCTCTTCTCCTCTAAAACTAAAAAAACTTACAACTCAAGAGGTGCTTTTATTAGCTCAGCGCTTTGGCACCTTTCCATTGGCTGGAAAATTTAGACGATATCACGGCCTTTTATACTCCCTGTCAATTTCGAGGTATGAGCTTCCGTCACAACAACTAAGTTGCTCGGAAATCCATACAGATGATGTGTTTATAATGGTGAAGGCTTTGTGAAGAACCAATGACAATTTTTGGTACAACTGCTAGTCTTTGTCGGTACAATGGTTGCCACAAGACAGAGCACACAGTAGGCCTCAGGTTTTTACATTAGTTTTTCTTCTTGTAGATGTATGTCTTAATAAAGACTGGGGATGCATCTCTCCTGTTGAATTAAACGTGCCTTCAGATACCAACCTGGAAAATTTTATATCACTGGCGCGGTACATACAACGCCTAGCTTTCCCAAATAGTCACCCATGTGGTACTGGCCAAACTTATCATTGCTTAACTTTGGTGATCTGGTGTCAACGTGATTGTGTTGTATATATTGTATAAGAACATAAGTACACATATCCTTATTACTCGATGGAGACCGGTTCTTTAACTAGTATTAAATTAGGGTAACATAATCATGTGTTGTATACGGGGTGCGTAAAGTATCCGAGGACAACTTAAACACTTTTGGAAAAAAAAAAAAAAATGAAACTTGTTAAATCGTTAAACTTTACAATTTTTTGCAACAAAATAAATAAATATAATATTAATCTACGTTTTATTTTGTATACACCGTATATTTCCGTGTATGACGACCCTTAAAGTTAAAAAAAATATCATCTTTAAAAACCAATATTTCATAAGGTTGTAATATTTGTTTATTGGTTGTTATAACTGGCAAAGTGGATACAAATATTAGCTTGAGAGGAATATTTTATTTTCTTAGTTTTTACATACTTTTAGAATTCTGTGTCTGCTCTTCGCAGGACACGTGTGACAACGTAGAAGCCTGGAGACTGACTGTCCAATCCTTTTTAGGTCAATCATCGGTCAAAGAGAGAGAGAGAGAGAGAGAGAGAGAGAGAGAGAGAGAGAGAGAGAGAGAGAGAGAGGGTGAGCGA
Organism: Euprymna scolopes; assembly: GCF_053919585.1. Classification (NCBI taxonomy): domain Eukaryota; kingdom Metazoa; phylum Mollusca; class Cephalopoda; order Sepiida; family Sepiolidae; genus Euprymna; species Euprymna scolopes. The sequence goes on along the minus strand of NC_136506.1, from coordinate 85,765,678 downwards.
GCAGCAACAGCAGAAGAGAAACGAGAATAGATTTTTGGGTATCTTGGTTAGTTGAGTTCTTTTAGAGAAAGAGAGGATTAAAGAAACAATGTCTTTTCTTCATGGTAGTAGTATGTGGCCTGAGGTCACTTAGGTTCACTCCTACAAGGTACCGGGTGTTGCAATCTCTAGCCTAGGCTAAACAAACATAGTTTCGTGATATAGCAGTCATCTTATACAACCGATATATGATAAATTTATTAAAATTTGCTCCAATTTTGTACCTCGTCTTATCTGACGGTCGTCTTATATGCCGAAATATACGGTATTCTCCTTCCGCTTCTATTACCGAATGAATTCGAGTTTGAAAGTGACTGCAAGCTTTGATCAGGCTGTTTCTCTCATCAAAGAGCATTTGGTATTACGAGGATGCTCATTAACTTCCTTTTCAACGACCCCCTTCACGTAATAATCCAAAGAATTATGGTCCGGTGAGTTAGTTAGGAGGCCATAAGTTTGGTGTGACATGATCATGAAAATTCCCGGGCACCAAATCATCCCTTCCATTAGCTACGTTGTCTATCCAAAGTTTACAAAAGTTTGAAGAGTCTCGACATTGCATATCAGCAAAATTTCACCTCTTCACTGTTGAGGTCTCTAAAATGCCAGAACGCTTTCTACTCTAATAGTTTCTTCAGCAGAATGGCTAGACTGTGAAATTTCCATCTTGCTACCTGCTTCCCTTGTGGCACTATTTCCTTGTGCCACTGTTTCTAACACACTCTGCAGCATGGACGGGTGGTAAATTGTCCATGAGCGTAGAGATACAAAGAAACCCCTTCCCATAATCCCCTTGCTATCTTTCTGTCTCTTTCCTGCACGACCACCATGATGTGAGGACGCATAGACTGTCTCTCCGTAAATGAGGGGGGCCACCCCCTCCCTCAACACTAGTTAGGGTAGGTTAGTTAGCTTTGAAAAGCCTATTGTAAAAATTAATTGTAAATTGTTTTTTTTTTGTAATATATATTGTATCTCTAATGTAAAATAAAATAGTTAGTTATACCTTTGTATATTACAATTGTGTCGCGTGTCGTTTTTCTTGTGTCTGCAATGAATTCCTTCATAAATGTCTTAAGTCGAAAGGCGGCCCTGAGGACAAAGAAATGAAGATTCCCACCAGAATGCCACCAGGGTGAAGAGATCATCTTGAGAAAGGAAAGGAGCCACACCCAAAACCAACATCTCAGGTATGATTTTCTTCTTACTACACAGACCCTAATGACTGGCCCATCTTCATGTCTTCATGAGACCGCTTTAAGACATTTACTATAACACGTCTGTCGGTCACACCCCAGTGACCGGCTGGGGTGTGACCGACAGACGTGTTATAGTAAATGTCTTAAAGCGGTCTCATGAAGACATGAAGATGGGCCAGTCATTAGGGTCTGTGTAGTAAGAAGAAAATCATACCTGAGATGTTGGTTTTGGGTGTGGCTCCTTTCCTTTCTCAAGATGATCTCTTCACCCTGGTGGCATTCTGGTGGGAATCTTCATTTCTTTGTCCTCAGGGCCGCCTTTCGACTTAAGACATTTATGAAGGAATTCATTGCAGACACAAGAAAAACGACACGCGACACAATTGTAATATACAAAGGTATAACTAACTATTTTATTTTACATTAGAGATACAATATATATTACAAAAAAAAAACAATTTACAATTAATTTTTACAATAGGCTTTTCAAAGCTAACTAACCTACCCTAACTAGTGTTGAGGGAGGGGGTGGCCCCCCTCATTTACGGAGAGACAGTCTATGCGTCCTCACATCATGGTGGTCGTGCAGGAAAGAGACAGAAAGATAGCAAGGGGATTATGGGAAGGGGTTTCTTTGTATCTCTACGCTCATGGACAATTTACCACCCGTCCATGCTGCAGAGTGTGTTAGAAACAGTGGCACAAGGAAATAGTGCCACATCCCTCCCTATGCTATCCGAAATTTATGAGTATTCATAAATTTCAGAAGTCCCTAATTTTCCGTGAATGGTGCGTCAACCGGCCGTCAGCAATCAATGTCCCCATGCTCTACGTTCCATCAGGAACTCAGTGAAGCAAGTTATTTTTTCCACCAGGCTCCTGGTAGACTGGTATACTGCTTCAAATACCAGAGAGGGTAATCATCCTCGCCCTCCATCGAGGCAATGACCTCATGATTTCAGTTACTGGATTTACACTTTCTTAAGCAACCAGTATAATATTTTTTAACAAAGCCGGATTTTACGTGAGTTCATCACGCCGACCTATACGTATTTCACTAAGCCGGATTGTACGTGAGTTTATCACGCCGACCTATACGTATTTCACTAAGCCGGATTCTACGTGAGTTTATCACGCCGACCTATACGTATTTCACTAAGCCGGATTGTACGTGAGTTTATCACGCCGACCTATACGTATTTCACTAAGCCGTATTCTACGTGAGTTTATCACGCCGACCTATACGTATTTCACTAAGCCGGATTGTACGTGAGTTTATCACGCCGACCTATACGTATTTCACTAAGCCGGATTGTACGTGAGTTTATCACGCCGACCTATACGTATTTCACTAAGCCGGATTGTACGTGAGTTTATCACGCCGACCTATACGTATTTGACTAAGCCGGATTCTACGTGAGTTTATCACGCCGACCTATACGTATTTCACTAAGCCGGATTCTACGTGAGTTTATCACGCCGACCTATACGTATTTGACTAAGCCGGATTCTACGTGAGTTTATCACGCCGACCTATACGTATTTGACTAAGCCGGATTCTACGTGAGTATATCACGCCGACTTATACGTATTTCACTAAGCCGGATTCTACGTGAGTTTATCACGCCGACCTATACGTATTTCACTAAGCCGGATTCTACGTGAGTTTATCACGCTGATCTATACGTATTTCACTAAGCCGGATTCTACGTGAGTTTATCACGCCGACCTATACGTTTTTTAATTTAGTCTGCATAACATTATTTTCGTAACTGGATTTACGCTCCCTTCAGCAACCAGTATAATGTATTTTAACCAAGTCGGAGTTACGTGACCTCATCACGCCGACCTATATGTATTCCAAGTTATTACTTCAGTTACTGGACTTACGCTCTCTTCAGCGACCAGTATAATGTATTTTAGATAAGTCGGGGTTACGTGACCTCATCACGCCGACCTATATGGATTTAGTAAAACCTTGGTCTTCAGAGGTTCTAATCCAATTAATTCTGTTAGAGCAAGGAGTCTGCCGCCGAGCGACCAATAAAAACTATCCACCACGGAATATTTATTAATTATATAAAGAATTAATTAAGAAGGGCACTCAGCCTTCATGAGTTAGAATACTCAATTAGGGGGAAAAAATTTCCAAAAATAAACAATTCAGAAACCTGGTATACATTAAATCAATGAAATAGGGTGTTAACAATTTTTTTTCTTAAAAAGAAAACATTTTTAAAAAATCATTTCAGAGCACCTCGGTCACAATTAGAATTTGTTTACACAATGCAAACGCATTTCAGTTATTACATTCATAATTAACTTTTTCCCAAATTTCAGGGTACATTTAAAAAGTATATGTATTTTTTCAAAACTTGATTTACAAAAGATCATTAAAATTTAATTCCAAAATTCAAAAATTATTCCAAACATTTGGTTCATTATTAAAATTAATCTTCCGAAAAGATCATAGACAATTCATTTTGAATCAATTCACCCTTCACAATGAGATTCAGAAACATCCCAAACTTTTTCATTTCGTAATTATTATTTTTAAAATTCAGTGTACATTTAAAGTTATTTAATTGATTCTTAAAAATCATTTCTTCTTTTAGACCATTATCCAGGTCATTTCGAATTCAGAAACTTTTCATGTTAATTAACTTTATTTTCCAAAGTAATTATTTTATCATTTAAAAGCAATTCTTTTCCTAAACTCACTCACAAGGATTATTTCGAATTAATAAACTCCCGCCACACCTGGGAGTCACATTAGTTAACGACCAGTTCTGTATAGTTAACAGCTCGAAAAAATTAAAGTTTCAATTAAAGAGAGATCTTTCTAGACTGAGGAAATCTTTTTTTTTCTTAATAATTAATTCAATTTTACGTATATACTCCTCAGTCAATATTTCAGGGACCCCTATCATACGGTCCAATTTCAAATAAACCTTAAATTAAAGAATTTGCTCGAATAATTCTTCCTTAAAATCATCTAGAGTTCAGGAAAATCTCTTTCGTTAGTCAAACAATATTTCCTTAGAAATTATTAAAAATTCAGAGAATATTCGAAATGTAATAGCGTAATTTTTTCTTTAAGAACAACTATGAACATTTCAGAGAACTCTTAAAAAATTAATGTAATCATGTAACAGTTGGCTTTTCCAAACACTCGAAGACTTCAAAAAAGTACTTTAAGTGCTGTTTGAATAATCGTCTCAGTTTTTATTTTTAATAAAAACCAATTGAAGACATCATTTAATGTAATTTAACGAAGCATAAATAATTTTGTTCTTTAAACTTGGTAGAAAAATTTAAAAAACTCCAAGTTAATTCGTTATTATATGCCCTCCTGCAATCAGCCATGGGGGTTTAGCTATACAATCATTAAAACGCAAGAGTAGAGAAAGAGAATGAGGGGAAAAAGAAGGGGATAGAGGCAGAGCGATGCCATTACACACCCCACCACCCTCATAACACCATTACGTAATAACAAAAAAAAATCTTCGACGATTTTAAAAGTCACTCTCTCGTCCTCACAGGTAAGGGAATGAGAGAGAGATAGAGAGAAGAAGAGAGAGAGAGAGGCAGGTAGCGTTGTTCTACCACCCATCCCTTAACAACCTCACAAACACCATGACGAGGTCATCTTAGCTTATCTTTCCCATGTGCGGCCATTGTTTTAAAAAATGAGTGACAGGTAGACATTAAACATTTCTACGAGTTTAAAAAAAAATAAAATAGAAAAAATCTTGTTTTTATCAATTTTGTAAGGCGCTCACACAAAGAAAACTTCGTATTATGTAATCTAAATTTTTAGCGATAATATTTTTTCTTTCCCTTCTTTTCTTTTTTTAACAGACAAAAAAAATAAATAAAAAACATTATCAAATCAAAAAGTCCCCTTATGTTTCAGCGTAAATTGGTACCTAACCTGAAAAATAAACACATCAACTGTTCATGGAATAAAATGTAATGTAAAAGTTCTATTTTTTTCAAATCTGAATCTAACACTTGCAAAGTCAAAAGAATTTTTTTAAAAAGTCCTATATTTTTATAAACCTGAAATAAAGATCAGATAAAAAATGTTAGGTATCCTTTATTTTCTTTCCTTTTTTTTTTCTTTTTTAAATTTATTTTTCGAGCTTCGTGTTTGAAGGATTTTTTTCTTTTTCTTTCATGTAATAACAAGATGCATAGATATACACACATATAGATATATATCTTGAGAGAGACAGAAAGAGAGAAAGCGTGAGAGAGAAAGAGATATTGCATATTCTAGAGACACTTTTTTCTCATCTCTGTTTTTCTTTTTTTGTGTGGGACACATTTCTTACTTTTTTTTTTTCGAAGTGTTACTTTCAATACTCTTTTTTTTTTTTTAAATCGATCTTTTGTAAACCGTTTTTTTTTTTTTTGTAGGTGCAAGACAATTTTTTGTTCAGGTTCTGAATTTTCTTTTTGAGTGCGTTTTTTTTTTTTTTGTGCGCGTGTGTACTGGTCTGCCATTTTTTAAAAAAATTTTGCCAGAAATAATAGTTTTTTCCGTTTTTAAAGACCGTGGACCATTTTTTTTTTTATTCGATTCGTCTAGTGGTCATTATTTTTGGTTGTGCCGTGGGTTTAAGAGTCGAAATTATTTCCATGCTGGGAAACAATATGTCTTGGTCATAGTGCATCATTTATACCACAATCACGCCGATACTGGATTCTGCGACACAGATGCGACGAGATCCGTCTGGTAATTAACCAGGGTCAATCCTGCGTCTTAAGGGACCATTTATACCACAATCAGTCGGCCAACTCGGGTTCGTGAAGATATCGTACCACACCCTGACTGTACTGATATGCAGAAGTTTAAATGTAACGTCAACCAACATCTTGTTAATCTTTCCTAGGCATGGCTCCAAATAGTAGCCCCTTACATCCAGGCGGCGATATGCATTGGTTCTAAAGCCCTGTGGAAAGAAGTAAGGAGGCAGGATGTGCCCTGCTAACAACACTGAAAACTATCACTAACGACTTTTAGAAATCTTGCAATTACTGAATTAAAATGTTTCGTTTTTATAGACAATATTACAGCGTATCTTTTCGTTTTATTAGTTACTAGCATTTCAGCCCGGCGTTGCCCGGGTGTTTGGAGGTGTATGTTAAGCAAAAACAAAAAAGAAAAGAAAAAAGCGGTCAATTTTTTTAAACTTTGACCTCCATTATAACCCCTTAACATTTATTGTTTTGGGCTCAAATCAAGTTATTAAGTTAGATCCATGTCCAAAGAACCTATATCTAAAATTTAAAGTGTTTAGACCCCAAATTGTCAGAGGAGTTTGGTAGAGTTCTCAAAGGTCAAATTGTTGAACTTTGACCTCTTAACAGCCAAATTTCCTGCCGAAAACTAATCAAAAAGATTTTTCAAAATCTCAGTAACCTACATATCAAATTTCGAGTCTGTAAGCTAAAAATTGACAGAGTTATTGCGTATGGAAATGTACACACACACACACACACACACACACACACACACACACACACACACACACACACACACGTTCACTTTTATAGATATACTAGCATGGGTGCCCGGCGTTTCCCCGGTGTTTGGAGGTGTGTGCTGAGCAAAATAAAAACAAAAAAAAGGTCAATTTTTTTAACTTTGACCCCTATTATGACCCCTTAAAATTTATTATTTTGGGCTCAAGTAAAGTTATTAAGTTAGATCCATGTCCAAGGAACCTATATCTAAAATGTTAAGTGTGTAGACCCCAAATTGTCGGGGGAGTTTGGTAGAGTTCTCAAAAGTCAAATCGTTGAACTTTGACCCCTTAACAGCCACATTTCTGGCCGAAAACCAATTACAAATCTCAGGACTCTGTATATCAAGTTTCGTAGACTAAAAATTGACAGAGTTATTGCGTAAGGAATTATATACAGACACACAGACACGTTCACTTTTATAGATATATAGATTAGCATTTCAGCCCGGCGTTGCCCGGGTATTTGGGGGTGTATGTTGAGCAAAAAAAAAAAAAAAAAGCGGTCAATTTTTTAAACTTTGACTCCTATTATGACTCCTTAATATTTATTGTTTTGGGCTCAAATCGATTTATTAAGTTAGATCCATGTCCAAGGAATCTATATCTAAATTTTTCAGTGTTTTGACCTAAAATTGTCGGAGGAGTTTGGTAGAGTTCTCAAAGGTCAAATCGTTGAACTTTGATCCTTTAACAGCAAAATTTCTTGCCGAAACCCAAATACACAGACAGACAAAGACAGACAGACAGACAGACAGACAGACAGACAGAGACAGACAGACAGACACGTTCACTTTTATAGATATACTAGCATGGGTGGCCGGCGTTGCCCGGGTGTTTGGATGTGTATGCTGAGCAAAAAGAAAAACAACACAAAAACGGTCAATTTTTTAAAACTTTGACACCTATTATGACCCCTTAAAATTTATTGAGTTAGATCCATGTTCAAGGAGCCTATATCCAAAATTTCCAGTGTTTAGACCCAAAATTGTCGGAGGAGTTTGGTAGAGCTCTCAAAGGTCAAATCGTTGAACTTTGACCCCTTAACAGCCAAATTTCTTACCGAAAACCAATTACAAATATTTTCCTAAATCTCAGTACCCTGTATATCAAATTTCGAGTCTGTAGACTAAAAATTGACAGAGTTATTGCGCAGGGAAATGTACACACACACACACACACACACACACACACACACACACACACACACACAGACACGTTCACTTTTATAGATATATAGATAGATATGGATAGATAGATTGTAGTATCTGCCATAGGATCTTCTGAAAGCAAAATAAATAAATAAACATGAATTAGTAAATTTTTAATTTAAATTACAAAAATATAAATGTCCTCAAATACCTTATGCGCCGTGTATATACTCCTTTTGACAAAGACACTAAATTACGGCATAAGTAGATTGCAAGGAAAAAAATCCTGTGTAGACATTAAAAATTGTATTTGTTTTTGTTGTTGTTGTTGTTGTTAAATATTATTATATGAGGTTGGTTGGTTGGTTGTTTTTGTTTTACGGCATATCAACCCTTTTCAGGTTATTTAATGCCGAATCCAGTAATTTGGAAGAAATTTTTTTAAATAGAATATATATTTTTTTCCAAGTTGGTTTCTATTAAAGCCATAGCTGGGACCCTAACAGGTACTACCACTCTGGGTCAGAGTGGACCTGGGAGCAATGGCAATTAAAGGGTGGATCCACGCTCCCCAAGGCCTGCAAGCTGGGGCCTCACCATCAGGTATAATTTAAGGTCATATCCAGAACCATATTATATGAGAAAGTATTTCAAGTTAAAATCTATTGAGAAATACACATTTTAAATTGAGAAATACATACTTTAAATACGAGGTACCTTAAATAAGTTGCCAGACTTTATTCGTATGGGTACTTTATTTGATAGTACACATATGAAACTCTAGTCCTGTTAGAAGTAATCTCCTCCTGCTGCAATGCACTTGTTGTACCTTTCCAACAACTTCTGGAAGGGTCCATGGAAGTTCTCTAGTGTAAGTGTGTCAATGATTCTCGTCACAGCCTCTTTAATCTCCTTAATTGTCTTATAACGACAGCCTCTAGGGGTTTCCTTGAGCTTAGGGAATAACCAAAAGTTACAGGGAGTAAGGCCTGGATTATAGTGAGGGTGAGGAACTATCTTAATGCCCATCTTAGTCAAATAGTCTGATATTCTCTGAGTACCCTTGGGACAAACCACGCAAACCTTCCACATCTTCAGTTCCTCACAAATAATTGTGTGTACAGTTCCCACACTGACATCAAACTGTGTACTTATTGTCTTTATAGATATACGGCAGTCCTCATCCATTAATTTTTTTATTTGCCCAATCAACTCTGGTGTTCTGACTTCCTTACTCCTCCCACACCTCTCATCATCCCTCACAGACTCTTTGCCTTCCTTGAATCTCTTATGCCACACAAAAACTGATGCTTGATTCACGCAAAATGGTTTAAAGGCAGTCTGAAAGCATTCCATACGTTTCTGTGGCATTTTTTGCAAGTTTAATACAGAATTTTATTGCATATCGTTCTTCTAAAGTGTCCTCACGTCCAGATTACATTTTTGAAATTCAAAAGTTGTTACAACCAGGCTTTAGTAAGATGTATTCCAATTCCTGTTCTGTCTGTCTATTTGAACCTGAAATCATAAATATTGGTCAGTAATCTCATAAGATGTATAGCAATAACATTCTGAATTTTCAAGAGTCTACGACAATTTTAAATACCTGTATAAAAAGTCTGGAACCTTATAGAAGGCACCTCATATGTAAACGTTGGATAAAAAAATAACAAGCTATACAATATGGCCGACTTATTTGAGCCGTATTGGATAACTTTTTATTTTTCAACACAAAATGTGTATTTCTTAATAGATTTTAACTCGAAATGATTTCTCATGTAATATATTTCCCTAAAACCTCTAACCTTGATAGAAGGGAGACTAAAACTTGCCCCTATGGTTTCTAATGATCTAAATAACAGCAAGGGGAGACTTAATTCCAATATTTCGCATATGTTATACAATGGACCCTCGACATACGAGCAACACGAGTTACGAGAAATTCGAAATACGAGATGGCTTCAGAGCAAAAAAACTCCCCTACAAACGAGCGAAAATCCAAGTTACGAGTTTCCAGATGCAACCGCTAGGTGGTCGAGTGTGTCGTGTTTCACTACGTCTCCTTAATGGTGCCATTTTAATTTGGGATACGAGCTTCATCCGGAAACAAATTAATCTCGTATGTCGGGGGTCCACTGTATCTCCTCTCTTTTGGACATAGGGTACGATTATGAATATCTGCAGTATCAAATAATCCTTAAAGATTGTGAAAGTTACTTTATGTATGAAAACCAAAGAGGGGAGATATAACATATGATCTAGTGATCTTGCTTTGGTATTATACTCACACCATGAGTTTTTTTTTTATATCGATTCGTGACGTCATTGTCAGAATTCCGCACAGGCGACGCATACAAACTGGCGCCACTGTAATATATCTTTTTTATTGTTCATAAATTTTCGACGTTACAATACGAAATGTGATGTTTTGGAGAATATGATAAACCGCATTGCAGCTCCTAAGAGGCTTCGAATGCAAGCGGAACTCCAAGATATATCAGTTGATCATCCCTGGGGATACTTCCTGATTTTCAGGTAATAAATTATTTCTGCATACATAAAGTATGAAACAGTATTTCGATGTGTGCGTGCGTGTGTGCGTGTGTGCGTGTGTGTGTGTGTGTGTGTGTGTGTGTGTGTGTGTGTGTGTGTGTGTGTGTGTGTGTGTAAAATTGAGGTTTGAATTGGTAAGTTCACGTGTAAGGTTAGCATTAAGCAGAGAAAACTTGTTAGATTTACAGTTGCGTGTACATGAACTTACATCATGGACAGGAAGTCTGAAATGAGACGTGGCCAATAAGCTGATAAGATCTTACTCTTTCTTTCTTGACTGTGGGGGGGAAGAGAGTGAGAGAGAGAGAGAGAGAGAGAGAGGGAGAGAGAGAGAGAGAGAGAGAGCAGTCAATAAAGTTACAGCACTCCCGATTTCCAAAAGCCGTCTAACACATGCCGGTATGTAAACCATGATAATGATGATGATGATGATAATCCATTCGTCAATAGGGAATGGTCTCCTCCCTCAATGTAAACAGAAAAATGTGCTTCTGCAGTTGAATTACCCGTTTTTTCGTAAGTAACGCGCCAACATTTACCGATTAGAACACCACTTAACATTCAACACCACCCCGCCCCCCGCCCCCCCTCCTCCAATGTAAACAGTAAAATCTCCTAAAAATGTTAAATAGTGTTCTAATCGGTAAATGTCGGCGCGTTACTTATGGAAAAACAGTTAATTAAACTGCAGAAGCACATGTTAAGCCACACAAGTATTATAATTGCCCCCCCCCCAAAAAAAAAGAACGAAAAACATAAAAATGTTTGGTGCTTATGTTTTTGTAAACCGCTCGTGAAAACTTTGTCTAAAATGCATTAAAAACTCCGTAAGAAAAAAAAAAAAATCCTTCCCCCAAAATACTATATGTATTTTTTTTTTTTAAATTTTTGTTTTAGACAACTTTTTCTTCGAATTTTAAATTGTCCGCCAATGAAAAAACATTTTTTAAATTTAATTTTGTTTCGAGAAAAAAAAAATGTCTTCCGACATTACCCCCCCCCCCACAAACTTGAAGTGCTTTTCTTCTTTTTCATATAATTTTAAATGTGCTACAAAAGATTCGTACGCCATGTGAAAAGGCAGTTTTCTATGTGAAGGCACACTCAACTGCCGTCGTTTATGTTACCGTGCGCTCGTGCGTAGCGTAAACGGAAGCTGTAAAATGGCGGAAAGTAGTTCGTGGGTTCAGGGGTTAATACCGTGCCAGCGGTATTTTTGCGACGGGTTTGATTATCAGATTCGTTGTCAGCGACCTCGATTACTTTAAAAAAAAAATTAGAGTGGTCGGCGTATCCCTATATTTACCACAATTTGTAGTGAAGATAAAGAAATCGTTAATAGTGAAAACAATGGATTATAGCATCATGACAAATTAATCTATATAATAAAGTAAAGGTTGTTTGTTTTGTTTTACGACATATCAACCCTTTTCGGGTTATTTAATACCGAATCCAGTTATTTTGGAAATAGTATTCATGTTGCATTCAGCTATTTTGTAGAATGCTTTTATTCTTCAAGCTCTTTGAATCTTCAATCGTTAGTTTGTAGGGGTTGGTTTGGTTTGGTTTGGTTTGGTTGTTTTTATAGTGGATTTTATCGTTTGTGTTCCCTGCCCTGCAGAACATGAATGAGTTTTGCAATGGGAGAGGGGAAAAGGTTACAGTATTTATGTTTGATACATTTTAAGTTAAGAAACCAGTCAGGAAATGGGGGGGGGGCATAGAAAGAGAAAGGGGAAATGGGAAGAAGAAAAGGGGGAAATGGTGGGTTGATTGTTTTTGCTTTTTGGTTTTGCAGAACTAATCACGTTTTGCAAAAGGAAGTAGAAAGATAAAAGGTATCGATGTTGGGTGCATTTCGTCTCAGGGAGCCAATATCTTTAGACAGCCTGATCTGGTTGCACCAGAATAAAGCAAGAATTGTAATAACAATCTATAAGCAACATAATAATCGGCATAATGATTTTAATATGATAATATTGATTACATCTATCTATCTATCTATCTATCTATCTATCTATCTATCTATCATATAAAAGGAACTTTGTCTACATGTGTGAGAGTGATTTCGTTCGTTATCGACTCCTAAACGGCTAGGCCGATCTTTTTGAAATTTCACACAAATGTACTTTATCTGTCTGGCAGCGTTCTTAGATAGGTTTTGTATCGGAATGTCTTTGATAAGTATCGATAATTGATAATTGAAAAAAAAATCCGTTGGAAGAAGAAACAGGCGTTTTTCACTAAAGTCTTATATAGTTTATATAGCATCACAAGTGCATTTGAGAAGTTTTATTACCACACAAGCCGAAAGGTCCGGCATATAAAATCAAAAGTATGTTCTTTGATATGACAGGGGCGCATTTAAAATGAATGTTTCTGCTTAAAGCAGAATTGCACCATGATACTTGACTTTCTCATTCTAAACTTTAATTCAAACTATTATCACCGCACAAGTAGAAAGTCCCGGCATATAAAATCAACAGTAAGTTCTTTGATATAGCAGGGGCGCGTTCGAAATTAATGTTTCTGTTTAGAGCACAGTTGATCAATGACACTTTACTTTTTCATTTTAAACTTTAATTCAAGCGATTATTTTATCAAAATCAAATCAATAACAGACAGCTGCCCTTTGTATACTTATTAAAGAGAAAGAGGGCAGAGCGTCCTTACCAGATCCTAAGCGGTTTCCAATACAAGTGGAGCTGATTAAGGAAATCCTCATTGTCTCTTCCTAGCCCATTTCTCTCTCAGGACATACACGCATACATTCAACTCTGTTTTATATAGCTTCTATGAGTTGGCATAAGAGAAGTAACTCTTTGACAAAAAAAATCAGAATTACACTCCTTTAATACATAAAATGTCTGAAATTTTTCATGGCAAATGCTCGTCTGAGTTCCAATCTATGGTCTCCTGTTACCAAACTTTCACAAACAACACTCAACTAGCTACAACCATTATCAACAATTTCCCCACTCTCTAACTGTGCCTAAAGTTAAGCACAGATTCCATGAATAAAGTGTCTTTCCTAGAGCTTCCCGTCTGCGGAACTTTGTTCTGCTGGCCTGCTTTCCAGTTGACTAAAGCATGGCCGTCTTCAAGTGTAATGCAAACAAGTTCTTGTTGAGTTGTCTCCTTATCAAATCATACCCAATTTTCACCACTAATGATTACTATGCTGTTGTACTATAATCTTTATCTTCGAGTGGTCTTCGGGCCTTAATAAATGGTGACTACCTTGTAAAAAAATAAACACCTATGACGAAGTTTAGAATCAAAGAATGGATATTTGTTCTTATAAATTCCAGATATTATTCATCTAGCGCAAATCAGAAATATACAAACTTTGTGGGTGCTTGTTTTGCAGTTTTTTACTTTTAGCTGGACATACAAACATACAAACACACAGACAACTGCCTTTTGTATACTTATTAAAAAGAAAGAGGGCAGAGGGTACTTACCAGATCCTAAGAGGCTTCCAATACAAGTGGAGCTGACTAAGGAAATCTCCGCTGATGTACCCTGAAAGTATTTCCGGAATTCCAGGTGATATATACCAAAAGAGAATCCACTACCGATGGCAATCATTTGATTAAGGAATGCAGACAAAACAAGCAGCCAACCAGATTTGTCCTCGTCGGGGCCATAAAGGACTTTTGTACCAAGCATTTTTCAAAGCTCTTTCCGGTTGCAGCTTCAAAACCTGGAAATATAAAATAAAAAAAAATAATTAAAGAATAAACTTTGTTTTACACCATTTTTTTTTTTTTTTACCAAGGGGTCACCGCTTGCCAACCAATTATCTATTTGTCCAATTGTATATGATGCTCTCTTTAATTGAGCACTCTTAATAACCTTGTTTTAATTCATAAATTTTATCTCTTGAATACCCCTTAACGTTAATATTATATATATATATATATATATATATATATATATATATATATATATATATATTATTATTATTATTATTATTATTATTATTATTATTATTATTATTAACTATTAATTATTAATGCTAACTTTCGCGCTTTTTGTCTGGGTCAGTTTGACCTTGCTTTTCAAATTTAAACTTTCATCGTTTTTCCATTTTTTTTTTTTTTTTTTTTTTAAACCTTAATTTATTTGATTCCTCCGGCCTTGGCAGACGTGTTTTAAATATTCTCTCCAGTGCTTTTTCTGTGCACATTTGAACTTTTCTTTTAATGATTTTGAACTCATTCCATTTGTGATTTTTCCAAGGAATTCTGCCTTTTGGATCATTTTGGACCATTTGGAACTTACCTGTTGGATTGGAAGTTTTTAATTCGACCGTGTTTGGATTTTACCATTCTTGGATTTTTTACCCTTCACCGGACTATCCATTCATGTGAAATCTTTTTATCATTTTTTCTTTTACCTCCTATTCCCCTTACCTCACCCTTTTTTTAACCAAGTAAGATCTGTGACTTACTTGTGGTTTCACTAAATACTTTTACATGCAAAATCCGATCCCGCATTTTGTTAATTCCTGCCCTCTGATGAGAAGGAGAGTATTTCTTCGAAACTCCGCAGATTAAGGACTATCCACTTATCTTGTGCTTCCTTTTTAAAATTAAATATGTTTTTAACTCTTTTTCAAGATGTTTTTTAACATGTTTTATTAATCATTTGTTCATATATATATATATATATATATATATATATATATATATATATATATATATATATATATATATATATATATATATATATATATGAATGAATTTATGAAAAAAAAAGCTTATAACTTCGAAAAATGCTAAGGTAGCACAACAAATCTTATATGCATACGAGTAGACCGCCCGGCATTGCTCAGTCATAAAATACGCTTAAATATGATATTTTGATTAATGCAGATTTCGTATTTATTATTATATTCGACCCAATATATAGTAATGATTTAAAAAGTTTTAAAAAAAATGACTTGTGTGCCACCATCGAGAATCCAAACAAAATGTTTAACTTACGATTTATTTTTTCTTCTGACATTAATGCCTGACCTATAAAGACATGTTTGCTGCAAGGCTAAAAATTAAAACCTGAACCAATAGCTACTACGTTACGCATGCATATTCGTAATGCCATTGTTCGACCGTCACCTGGTAAATTTTATTTTTTTAATTTTCACACTTTTGTACCTATTTTCCCCGGCTAAAACCCCAATATAAAGTTTCACATGGGTTCGAATACCCTATATATCAAGTTTCATGTCTGTAGACCAAAAACTAAGACAGGAGTTTGGTAGGCAAAATTTTTTGAACAAATATATACACGCATACATCAATATATATATAGAAAAAAAATTGTGTTTACTATAAGCTTTTTACACAAATATTATGCATGTATAAATCATGTAGAATATCTGCATGAATATACTTACACGTAATCTATAAATATAAAAGCGAAAATGTATGTATGTGTGTTCGCTTTTTCTGTATGTCTACAAAAGGCTTTTTTCAGAGAAGCGGTTGGTCGGTTCACAAGTTCTTACAACTTTTTATATCACATATAAATCGTAATATCTCAGAGTTAACAACGGAGCTCGTCTGTCTATTTAATTTGCTCGACTTCGGAAAGATAAATATTCAACATTTGTCGCTCGCCACATGTGGGTTAGTCTTTTTCCTATACCATCTTGAGAAAATAAAAATAAAAAAAGCGTTCCCGCAGTAGATGAAATACCATCCCGCGGTCAAACTTGACCCAATTAAGTCATTAAAACGTGCACCTGCCAAATCCAAGTAATTAAATAAATTCAAACGTGCTTCCGTTAGCATCTCGCGGTGGCCCAATGGTTAAAACCGTCGAACTCTTTTTTTTTCACACTTTAATTTATAACTTTGCCTCAACGGTTCGGGTTCGATCCTCATACTTACCTACCAAAACATTTTTATTTTATTTTAACCCCCCCCCCCGAGTTTTCACACACACCTCCAAACGCCCGGGCAACGCCGGGTACCCCTCGCTAGTCTATAATATAAATCTCACCTGTCTGTTTAAATATATGTATGCATGCATGTATGTACGTGTGTATGTATGTCTGCCTAAAACTTTTGACAGAGGCGACGGATTTTCACGAGATCAGTATCGTTTTGAAGCTCGACCCTTCAGAGGACAAAAATCGAAAAATTGGCTAAAAACATTCATTTCTTCACCCTCAACTGGGCACTTTTCTACAAGGAAGGGGTCGCATTTTTTCGCCGATATTTTCGAAAATCAACCCATCTTTTCGATTAACTAACCTTAATTTAAACCTATGTCACTTCCGGTTTGACGATATGTGCAACAGCAAAGACGTCACGCCTTTTTTCATGTTCTTTTCCTCCTTTGCTGTACGGGTTCGAGTCTGCCTACTACCACTTTTTTTTCTCAACCTCTAAACACCCGGGCAACGTCGGGCACCCAGGATAGTAGTTAACTAAAGATGATCATCCCATAAGAAAACCGAAAAAACTAATATGGAATTAATTCAAATGAATGTTTAAAAGAATACGCAAGATCTTTTGCAGATGAATGCAATTCCACAACTCATATATAAGAAACATTTCTTTTTTTTTTTTACTAAATAGAAAAAAGGGGTTTTAATATGAATATCAACACACGCGCAAAAAAAATTATAGGAATATAGATTATTGTTCTTTTTTTCTGACTTTTCTTTTTAGGAAGAGTTGCCTCCCTTACATTCCAGTCGTCCCACATTCTGAGGACATGCACGAATAGATATATATAAATATTTAGATATAAACAAATATGTACATATATTCGCCTAACTATAATAATAAAACATATATTAGCAATGAGACCTGACGTTGCCCGGAATTGAATGATGTGTTTCACAAGCCCATATGTTAACTGTTATCGAAATCAGTGAAATCGTTCATTTTTCAATCAAATCGATTGATTGCCTGCTCTAGTTGGGGACCCATTGTGGTGCACCAGAAAGAAGCTTTATTCATTCGGACAGAATAAAAATTATAACACCCCCTCGTAATAACGGTATTATTTTAACATGGTTCATACTCTAAATAAGTACCCAACAATGGGGTATGATAGAACACTGTGGAGTATATTTAAGGTGTGGCTATAGGTAGGAAATTGGGGAGACTAGGCGAGTGCACAATGGTCCCCCCTCGCTAAACATTAGCAGAAAACACTATCACTAGCTTCCCCCACTCTTTATCTGTGCCTAAACCTAAGCGTAAATTCCATGAGTAAAGCTTCTTTCTTAGAACTACACGCCTATGGAATTGTCTTCCGTTCTTCTGCTTTCCAGCTGATTACAATATGGTTGTCTTCAAGTCTAACGTAAACAAGTTTTTGATGAGCCGTTCCATATAAGTTAACAAATTTACCGAGTCTCCATTACTAACGGTTACTATATTGTCCAATTTCTACTGTACACTCTTTAATCTTTATCCTCGAGTGGCCTCTTGGCCTTGATAAGTTGTGATGCCTATGTAAAAAAATATAGATGTCTATATAAATATATACATGTCTATATAAATAATAAAACAATATATATATATATTGTTTTATTATTTATATTTATATATATACCTATTGTTTTATTATTTATATTTATATATATACCTATATATATACCTATATACCTATATATATATATATATATATATATATATATATATATATATAGGTATATATATAAATACACACACACACACACACACACACACACACACACACACACACATATATATATATATATATATATATATATATATATATATATGAATGAAATGCCCCTTATTTTTTATGGGACGTATTATATATATATATATATATATATATATATATATATATATATATATATATAATACGTCCCATAAAAAATAAGGGGCATTTCATTCATATATATATATATATATATATATATATATATATATATATATATATATATACTAGACTACCTGTGACCCTTTGGGTTAGTATGTTATATTAGCTATGGAATTCATGTATGAGCGTAACGCTTGTGACGTAAAGAAAATAGTTTGTTTTTTTAACATAACAAAAACATTTCTATGAAAGTATATTAAAATGAAAAATCACGGACGGATCACTCAAACATGAAAAAAAATCCTCCCTATTTGTGTAAAGTTACCTATTTTTCCGAATAATCGCTCAAAAATCTAAAATTAAACATTATTTTCCTACGAATCGAACGCAGACGAAAGTCATTTAGCAGCAAAAACGCACATGAACCTACCGATGAGAACTATAAGAATGAAAAACCCATACTGGAC
Source organism: Euprymna scolopes (assembly GCF_053919585.1). Taxonomy (NCBI): domain Eukaryota; kingdom Metazoa; phylum Mollusca; class Cephalopoda; order Sepiida; family Sepiolidae; genus Euprymna; species Euprymna scolopes. The sequence goes on along the minus strand of NC_136506.1, from coordinate 85,746,920 downwards.
TCCTTCAACCAAGTTATAGAAACTTAAAATCTAAAATAAAATGATAAAACCTGAAGCAAAAAAATAAAACCTAAATAAATAAAATAAAATAAAACTAAAATTGAAACAGATTAGTAAATGTGTCAACAAAGTCACCGTTCTAACACAACTATTTTGTATCTAGAAATGCAAACAAAAAATAAAAAAGAACGAAGGAAGAAAGGAAGGAAAAGGGACGGATACAGAGCATTATTATTATTAGTATTAGTAGTAGTAGTAGTAGTAGTACTAGTAGTAGTAATAGTAGTAGTAATAGTAGTAGTAGTAGTCTTGGCTTTACTACAATTGTTCTTATGTTTGTCAACGGGTTAAAGTTGTTTAATTGTAAGAAAATAGCGACAGTATAGTTGTAATAAAGAATAGTTGCAAAACATACCCAATCTTCCCATGTTAAATAATAATTTCGAAATAATAACGTTAATATTTCAGTGCGCAGGTTAAAATCTGCAAAAGAAGCGATTTGTTTTTATTTGTTTACATTGTTATGGGTTACTGTTTATGCGCGCATACGCAACCGGATGTCGTAAACACAAAAGTGGGTTACATCTCTCATACAAGGTCATTTGAGTTTTATAAGTATATATACATATATATATATATATATATATATATATATATATATACATATATATATATATATATATATATATATATATATATATATATATATGTATGTATATATATAAGCATTGTGTATTTACTTTACATTTAGAAAAAAAAGAGTAAAACTCCACATTACTTAACGGTTGTATAGACTGGAGTGTCACAATGGATTTAGAATGATGTCTCCGTTTTCCAACCGCGATCATGTTAACCACCCAACCAAACAACATCCTCATATTATGAGCTGATTGTTAATTTAAGAATGGCTTTCGTGATTGAACTGACAGTTTGCTTTTAAAGCTAATATCGATTGAGCGAAAATAGAAGAGAAAAAAGCTGAGATAGATTGAAAAAAAAAACTGTTTACAAAAAAAAAAAAAAAAATTTAAGAAATAATTGAACAATTAATAAACTCTCTGAGTAAAATTGATTTAGATTTTCAACGGAAAAAAAGATAAAATATTTTAACAATCGCAAAGAAACTAATTTTATATGACCTTGCCATGACCAGATACGAGCGAACACCCGTTTCTGATAAAGTTTGGTTTAGTTTGGTTTGGATTTACGGAATATCAACCCTTATTTCATGTCGAATCCAGTAATTTTCGGAATAGAGGTTTTATTCTTCAAATTCTTTATATCTTCAAATATTTATTCATGGAATTTCCTTTATTTGTTCAGTTTTATGGTTTCTCTAACTCCATCAGCAAGGAACAAACCCTTTGGCCAGCGTTAACAACGGCGAGATTATAGTTGAGATTATATGGAGCGCAAATGTCATTCAAGAAGATCGAGAGCGATCAAGTGATTATAATAACAAAATCTGGGCACGTGGGCTAAGTGACCGACTTTTTTCATTTCAACGTAAAGTACTCAACAATAAGAACCCAGTTCTTAAAGGGTCTGACATAATTATTAATATAATTTTTTTTTGATATCTGCAGGCACTAGTGTTTCATACTTTTGGGAATCAGCAGGGAGTCACGATTGTCGCCGATCAAATGAACTTGATTTGAACCCATCTCTGACTCCATTAGCAAGGAACAACCCCTACGACCTTATATATATATATATATATATATATATATATATATATATATATATATATATATATATATATGCGCGTAGATCATCATATAATGATTAGCTGACTCTGACTGACGCTAAAAGCATTTAATAAGAGTAAATGTTTAATTTCAACTTGTATCTCTCGCGGTTGCGGGAGCCTAGTGGTTCGGGTCCTTGCTAATGAAGCCAGACATGACTTCTGTTGCCAGGGTTCGAGTCTCTCGACTGGCATTAATCGTGACACCCTGCACTGATGGTTCCCGAAAGAATGAAACACTAGTGTCTGTAGGTATTTAATAATTATTAGAGTAAATAATAATAATAATAATAATAATAATAATAATAATAATAATAATAATAATAATAATAATAATAATAATAATAATAATAAATATATATATATATATATATATATATATATATATATATATATATATATATATACAGGGAGTCATAATAAAATACATACACTCTTTAAATTACAATAAAACCAACATTTATTATAAGAAAGATTAGTTTCATACATCAAAATACTGTGAACAAATATAGAAACTAGATAATTATCGAAAGTGTTCAAATTATTGGCCATTGTGGTCCATGAACAGCTGACAACGCTCACTGATTGAATCGACAACGTTCCTAATCAGTTCAGTTGGTATGTTAGCACATCTTCTTTCAATGGTTGCTTTTAACTCATTTATTCCAGCTCGTTTGTGGTGTGAATCTTGCGTTTAGTAGTCCTCCCACCCCGGCCTCCCAAAAGAGAAAAATCCGGTGAGCGTGGACAGTACTCGATACTTCCTCTTCGTCCTATCTGTTTTTCAGGTGACTATAAAGATATGCTCTTACGTCATGATGATAGTGGGGAAGTGCTCCAGCCTGGGGGAAGTGCCAGTCTTTATTCCTAAACATCTCTTGGGAACGTGGCATAACGTATTCATGTAGCAAGTTGAGATAATTTAAAGAGTGTATACACTTCCTTGGAATACCTTGTATATTGATTATTTTATTAGGTTTATAAAGAAAGTAAAAATGTTAGACAGTTAATAATGTTTTTAATTGACTAATATTTTTCAACAGAAAAAGGTAAAACATATAAATAACCCCCAAGATGGAGTAGGAACTAATTTAACGTGATTTTTCTCTCTACCCCGACAATGCTCCAGCAAAACCTCGTTCTGAAAATCATATCTTACGCCTGAAAGTATCCTGTTCCTCTACAAGGCCACCATTCGCCCATGTATGAAGTATTGTTGTCACATCCGGGCTGGTGTATCTGCCACTAGACTTCTGGACAGGGTTCAAAAGAGATTCGCCAACCTGAACTGTCATCTAAGTTGCGACCTCTGTCCTGTCGAAATGTTGTATCCTTTTGCCTATTTTACAAGTATTTAAATGGTTGATACTCCAACGAACTACAAGCCCTTGTAGCCCCTCGATGTAAATAATCCCGACAAACCCGACAAGCAGTAACGTCCCACCCCTACACATTAGAGATCTCTAGATGTAAGGAAGATTTCCACTCTAATAGTTTCTTCCCCAGAACTTTGGAATTCCCTTCCTGCTTCCCCAACTGTACTGACATACATCAAATGTAATGTGAACAGACATCTTGCTACTCAACTCCCTACATAGTATCCCTGTAACTTATGTCCTTGATAGTAGCCCCCTACATCAAAATGTCACTATGCCTTGCATGGGGCGAAAATGTAATAAAAATCGTATATAAAGAATTTACTGAAAATACTGCCGCTTTTTGTGTTTGTTTGTTTGTTTGTTTTGTTTGTTTGTTTTGTTTGTTCGTTTGTTTGTTTGTTTGTTTAAAGCATGCAACATTTGAACAAAATCAACAAAGCACATAACAGTTGGCTTCTGATAGCACTAATGTTGCTGCAAGACTTGATACAAAGTGAATATTTGGCTGGTAGAACCCGCTTCCTCTTCAGAGTTGCATTGGTTACGCCTGGTGCTGTATTCATACTCCTGCTTAGATAGATAGATAGATAGATAGATAGATAGATAGATAGAACCTGATTAATTTGTGCGTATGCATTAAGTTTATAAAGAAAGTAATATTTTCGACAGAAAAAGATAAAATATAAATAACCCTCAAGATTCATTCAAGTGGTACAGGCATTGATGACTATGGCTCTACATCTATCTCTCTCCCACAAGGCATTCATGAATTCATTGTTGCTCACCATTTTTGATATTGCACAGGTGTTCAGACTGTTGCTGATTGTCGGAGAATAGTTTGATGACTATCAGGCGCCATCTGTCTATCATGGTAATCCCAATCGAGTAAGGTGTTCTAATTCAGAACCCTATTCACGCCGTTTATCGAATAAAGTATCTGATGTATTGCCATGGCTTTCTTTGCAGTTATACAAACAGTAGGTTGCAGTTTCTTTCTGTCCGAGCAGTGTCCATACTGTGCGATTAACCTGACCATTTTACCGATAAGTATCTTCTGCTCAGAACAACGAAATACGAAACCATGAACAGAATTATTTCCGCTTCCATATTATATCAGTCATCTGCTTTCCATGACCTCACGCTACTCTGATCGGGGGTGGGAGGCTAACTGTGTTCTCGACCATGTCCAAGGGTTTCCCACAGACTAGCGGATGGAAGGAAGTGGCCTTACTTTTCCTTTGACAATCGTGTTGTCCTGTTACCCAAGATTGAGTAGGAGCTAATTTAACATAACCTTTATCCCGTCTTCGACAACTTCCCAGAAATAGAGATAAAAAGAAAGAAAGGAGGAAGTCAAAGAAATAGAGATAAAAAGAAAGAAAGGAGGAAGTCAAAGAAATAGAGATAAAAAGAAAGAAAGGAGGAAGTCAAAGAAATAGAGATAAAAAGAAAGAAAGGAGGAAGTCAAAGAAATAGAGATAAAAAGAAAGAAAGGAGGAAGCCGCCTTTTGAAAATCATATTTGACCTCAAGGCTTGAGCCAAAGTGAATATTTGGTTGGTAGAACCGGCTTCCTGTTCAGAGGTGCATTAGTTACGTCTCGTGTGTTATTCGCAGTTATGCTTAAAACGTTGATGAAAAATAATTGTGAAATAATTCGACGTGACATCTATTCGAGTTATTTCTTTGTAGTTGCTGTGGACTCGCTTATCGCCCTTTGAAATAAATAAATAAATAAATGCTAGCAATATCGAGTCATTCCAATCTTTTGAAATTTCCTTGGTCATTCAAATCAACCGGAATATTCGATGGAGCCAGTTTTGTCATGGTGTCTGGACAGTATTTATAGATTTTAACTGCTAACCTATTTTCACCAGCAGCTCTGTTGTTTATTTATAACTAGCTGGGGTACCAAGCATTGTCCGGGTGTGTGGATGTAGTAAGTAACGCCGGGGGTGGGGGATTAAAAAAGTGGTAGTAGCGGGGAGGAGGGGATCAAAATAACAGTAGGCAATTTGGATGAAGAGAGGTGTTAAAATATTTTTTAAAAAGTGGTAGTAGGTAGGCAGGTTCGAACACGTAACGCGAAGGAGGAAAAAGAAAAAAAAAACACCCGTAACGTCTTAGCCGATGTCTCAATCGCGCAACCGAAAGTCAAGCGCATTGAAATTAAGCATAGTCAATCAAACGGTGACGATGACTTGCTTAAATGTCGGCGAAAAAAGTGACCCCATCCTTGTACAAAACTGCCGAGTTGAGGGTGAAGGAATTAATGTTTTTGCCTAATTTTTTTTTTATATTTTTCATCTGAGGATCGAGCTTGAGAACGATACCGTCGCGTGCGTAAAAAGTTTTTGCGACACACACACATTTTACCTTTTATATATTAGACTAGCAAGAATACCCGACGTTGCTCGAGATTGAATGATGATCAACAAATGTTTCACACTCCCAATATTTTATTGTCATCAAAATCGGTGAAATCGACCATTTTTCAATCAAATCAATTGCCTTGTTCTAGTTGGCGATCCCTTGCAACGGGAGGAAGCTTCACATGCCTTCCTGCAGTCACTTAGTTCACAATTCATCGTAGTCTAAATTACACTGTAGAGAATCTACTGTTGATTTTATAAAATTATTTTTATATGTAATGGTTTGAATGAAAGTTCAAAATGTAAAAGTCAAGTATGATGCTTCAGTTATGCTCTAAACAGAAACATTCATTTCCAACGCGTCTCTTTCATATCAACGAAACTACTGTTGATTTTATATGTCGGGCCTTTCAGCTTGTGTGATAATAACACTTCTGAAATGCACTTGTGATGTTAGGTTGTATGAAGTGTTAACTTTGGTCAAAATCGCCTGTTCTTTCGTTCATTGGAATTTTTGGATTATCGATTATCGATTATCGATA
>NC_136506.1:85713381-85738381 GCF_053919585.1 Euprymna scolopes | reverse complement strand
GTAAGAGTCTAAATTTTTGTGAAATAATGGTTGTTAAACCCATCTGCAGAATGTTAAAAATCAATTTTATCCCTACTGTGTGTTGCGTTGTTGAATGTATATATAATTTTCTCTGTTTTCGTGATAATTACAATTCAGGTCATTTTAATGGGACACAAGAATGTAGATCAAAATCCATCTGGTATGTGTGTGTGTGTGTGTGCGTGTGTGTATGTGTGTGGGTGGGTGGGTGTCTGTGTTTGTGTGTGTGTGTGTGTGTGCACGCACTTCTGCTTTCCTTGGTGTCACCACTTCTTCATATCCAACACCTGGAAATGATGTTATACGCAAAAAAACACCATTGAGACACTTGGACATAATGCTTTAACTGTTCAGAATTTGATTATTTAAGTTGGCAGCTCAACAAGAATTTGTTAACATTAGACTTGAAAACGATATGTTATGGGAACCAGCCCTGTGATATTGTATTCCACAGAAGGGTAATTCTTGGAAAGAAACTTTGTTCTTGGAAGTTCCGTTTAGTCTTAGGTACACAAGGGAAGAAAGGAAAATTATTTACAATGGTTGTAGCTAGACAAGTTTTTGTGACTGTGAATGTTTTACATGGCACGAGGGGAATCAGAGATTGAAGCTCATTTGAATGATTTGATGTCATTCAGTGTGCATGGAAACAAACAAGAAAGCAAGCAAGATCCACATAATTTTAGTAGAGTGTAATTATACCCTAGGAAGAGTCTCAGTGTAATTACACGGGTAGAAGGGGTTTAAATGTGAGGAGCTCAAAAACCCTTCTCCCTGTACTTTCGTGTACTTCGATGAAGACGAGTATAATATGGAATGTGTTAATGAAACTTGGTGACTCCAGAGCAGGTTGTCAATTGTCGGTCGAATTTGATCTTAGCTCAGATGTTTATAAAATCCCAGCCATGTCAAAGCAATCGAGGTTGATAGGTGCAAAACGTCAGATTTACTTGCACAAGGATTTGTCACATAAAGGAAATATTTAAGTGCCTTTGCTTTAATATGTATCTCTCTCTCTCTCTCTTTCTTTTTATTTCTCCTTTTTCTCTCTCTTTCTTTCTTTCTCCTCTCTCTCTCTCTCTCTCTCTCTCTCTCTCTCTCTCTCGTTAATGGAAAGAATTGTAATTCAGTCAGATTTTAGATTCCGTTTGCAGGGGGTCGGTCATCAGCTAAGCCAACTTTCAAATCAAAGAAAATGAAATGCTTAAATTTCTATTTTCATATGAAAGCGTGTTTGTCGCCCATTTATTACAGCGTACACTTTTCAGCTGAAAATTCCAACACAAATAATTAATTCTCAGGATAGAATTAATGGCGAAAAGCCCTGCCACTAATGATGCCAAAAACTCGAAGAGGAGACTTATAGAGCAGACGTTGCCGATGACATATCAACCCCTTGATTTATAGCAGATGTGCCTATCATTTTATCGTGTTCGATATCTGGGAGGCTGCTTGCCATACCAAGGACGTAACAGCTGTTCCAGAAACGTCCACACAATATGGCCACACTAAGAGACACTCCTCAGTAAACGATTATGTTATAATAAAATATATATATCTTTAATATATTTTACAATTACCTTAAGGTAGATTATTATTATTATTATTATTATTATTATTATTATTATTATTATTATTATTATTATTATTATTATTATTATTATTTTTATTATTTTTATTACTATTATTATTTTTATCATTTTTATTATTATTATTATTTTTATTTTTATTGTTTTTATTATTATTATTTTATTATTATTATTTTTATTATTATTATTTTTATTTTATTATTATTATTATTATTATTATTTCTATTATTATTATTATTATTATTATTTTTATTATTTTTTTAATTTTATTATTATTATTATTTTTATTATTATAATTATTATTTTTTTATTATTTTTATTTTTTATTATTATTATTATTATTTTTATTATTATTTTTATTTTATTATTATTATTTTTATTATTTTTTTAATTTTATTATTATTATTATTTTTATTATTATAATTATTATTATTTTTATTATTATTATTATTATTTTTATTATTATTATTTTTATTATTATTATTATTATTATTATTAAATTTATTTATTATTATTATTGTTATTATTATTATCATTATTTTTATTATTACTATTATTATTATTATTTTTATTATTATTATTATTTTTATTTTTTTATTTTTTATTATTATTATTTTAATTATTATTAATTTTTATTATTATTATTATTATTTTTATTATTATTATTATTTATTATTATTATTATTATTATTTTTATTATTATTATTATTATTATTATTATTATTATTATTATTATTATTATTATTATTATTATTGGCTCACAAGGACCGTTCACATAGGTCATCAAAAATCTCATTGAATATAGCCTACGATGTTCCCCGGAAGCTGAGTGACAACAAGTCTCCCCAGGTTTCCAGTACTCTCCACCTCTTTCGATAACATTTGCAAATAAATTTGCATTATCGCAACAGCTGCTTTCCATTGATTTCTCATTGACAGCGGCTATTGGTCTCCATTGGAATTTGAGTAACAATAAGCCTCCCCAAGGTCCTAGTTCTCTTCGCCCTTATACAGTACAGGTCTGGCCAGTGCTCTCTCCTCGGTCTTTCCTTCCATCTTGAATACTTGGCTATTTGGTTTCACTCTTTTTTAAGGGGGGGCAGTGATGTGAAAATGGGGGGGGGCTGAGGTTAGAGAACTTATAGGTATGCAGCTTCAATGTTCTTGGTTCCATATAGCGCTTCATGTTTCGTCGTTGTAGCAGTTTGTCTGGTCTACACTTGTGGTTCGTCTGTGTTAGTCTCCATATTCAAGGATTTTCCTTATTTATTATTAATAATAATAATAATAATAATAATAATAATCTATCTATATATCTATAAAAGTTAAATTGTCTGTGTGTCTGTCTGTCTGTATGTCTGTGTACATTTCCCTATGCAATAACTCTGTCAATTTTTAGTCTACAGACTCGAAATTTGATATACAGGGTACTGAGGTTTGGGAAAATCTATGTGATTGGTTTTCGGCCAGAAATTTGGCTGTTAAGGGGTCAAAGTTCAACGATTGGACCTTTGAAAAGTCTACCAAACTCCTCCGACAATTTTGGGTCAAAACACTTGAAATTTTAGATATAGGTTCCTTGGACATGGATCTAACTTAATAACTTGATTTGAGCCTAAAATAATAAATGTTAAGGGGATATAACAGGGGTCAAAGTTTAAAAAAATTTGACCTCTCTACCAAATTACTCGGGTCTAAACATTTGAAATTTTACATAAAGGGTATCCAGAGATAGGGCAACCTTTTTAATCGGTTTGGGTCGAAAAATTGAGCTACCGATATATAATTCTATGTATGTTTGCATCCAACTTTCGACAGAGGCGATGGACTTTCACAAGATCAGTATCGTTTTGAAGCTCGACCCTTAAGACGACAAATACCGAAAAATTGGCTAAAAACATTAATTTCTTCACCCTCAATTGGGCACTTTTCAACAGGGAGGAGTCGCTTTTTTCGCCGATATTTTCGAAAGTCATCCCCTCTTTTCAATTGTCTAGCCTTAATTTAAACCTACGTCACTTCCGGTTTGGCGGTGGTCGTAACAGCAAAGACGTCACGTTTTTCCCCGTTCTTTTCCTCCTTCGATGTACGGTTTCGAGCCTGCCTTCCTACTACCACTTGTTTTTTTTATCAACACGCACCGCCAAACACCCGGGCAACGCCGGGTTGAAATGCTAGTATTAAAATAAACCTACAGTTGGATTTATAAACCAAGACACTCTCTGCTAAACGATCGGTTCACAATTACATCGATATAAAAGGCTGGAAACTGCTTTTACCTCGAGCAGAAAAGAACAGCTTCTATTGTCTCATAACTGAAATAGCAAAAAGCCCATTGCGTAAACTACCGTCCGTGTCTCACAGACAAATTTACTCGCCCGTTCAATAATAATTGATTTGACAATTACGTTTATTTATAGAAATCTCGGCCAGCCATAATGACACGAATTAAGATTCATCGATCATTCATCGAACCGCCAGCACACTCTCACTCTGCCTTTGATTTCTCCAATATGTTCGTATTATGGCGAACGTTATAGTGGACGTCTATCATTGCCATCATCGGTCTAACGTCTGTCTTACATGCTGGCATGTGTTGGACGTCTTTTATAAATTGACTTTCAAATTAACCTATATCTTTTTTAGGTCTTTATCCATTTTTCTCTGAAGTCCAAGATTATCACTTCCTTCCATGTTTTGCTTGGTCTTCCCCTACCAACAGACCTTATTACCTCAACTGTTCTACATATACAAACCCAGGTCCATAGCCCTTGAGCCCCTGGAGGGGATTGGCCATCTACAACTTTTGTAGATGTTTTTGTAGCGAGTTCTTTTTATAGGGTGAGGGTGCTGGCCCCACGCCACAAACCCAGGTACTTTAATTTTTAAAATTTCCACAACAATTTTAAGTATTTTTTGCATTCTTTGGACTATTATTCTCATTTTGGTTGAGTTTTTTTTTCACAACGTTTTGGCCGATGTATCTGAATGTTATTGGTGAATGGCGTTTGGTTTATTGTTTTCCAAACAAACATAGCCTTTAGAAACTCAAACGCATATTCTTTTTTTTTCTTTTTTTTTTTTTTAATAAATCCATGTCCATTCTGTTTTTTTATATGATGAATGTATATTACATCGGCCGAAACGTTGTGAAGGAAAAAAAATCAAGATGAGAATAATAATCCAAACAATACAAAAATTAATTATCAATCTTCATCTCAAAAATATACATTCAGAATGGCAGTTGTTCTACTGGATGAATTTTCGTAATTTTTGGATAGATTACTATTTTCGACATGACAATTACTATTGTTTTTGCTTTAAACCACATATTAAAAAAAATTGTCGACCATCTTAACAAGCAGTGAGTAATTTAGTCAGATTTTGTGATTATCGTATAAATAATTTGAATTATTGAAAGCCTTCAGCTGCGATATTTAAAAGAATAGAATTTATAGAAATTAAAACAATAAGTACTGAACTGAATATTAAAATGACGTGTTAAAAAAATATAAAAATTTGTATTATTTGGATTTTTCGGGCGACTTTTCTCATCTTGGGTTTTTTTTTTCACAACGTTTCGGCCGATGTAACCCACGACCTTCTTCAGGTGCATATTTGTTATGTTGTAGGGGTATAAGGTCTATATACAGTGGTACCTCAGTACTCAACCATAATTCGTTCCAGATGTTTGTTCAACAACCGAAACGATATTTCCCCTTTAAATTAACTGAAATAGAATTAATGGGTTCCAGATTTGTATTATTTGTGTTTTTCGGACGACTGTTTACATCTTGGTTGTTTTTTTTCACAACGTTTCGGCCGATGTAACTTCCGACCATCTTCAGCTGCATTCACACTGGATGTTATTGGTGGATAGTATAAAAACGTTTGGTTTATTTGCTTTCCCAATGAACACAGCCGTTAGAAATTTAAAACGCAAATAGCGCCAGGTCTATTTCTTTTTTTCTTTTCTTTTTTTCTATTTCTTTTCCAGGTCCTATCCGGTTTTTGATATGATGAATGTACTTGAAGATGGTCGGAGATTACATCGGCCGAAACGTTGTGAAGAAAACACAACAACCCAGATGAGAACAATAGGCGAAATAATACAAAAAAATTATTATAAATCCTCATCTCAAAAATATAAATTCATCAAAAATTTTAAGATGCATTTAAAGCTAAAATAGTTAAAAGAAAACTTCAATAATGCACAGAAAGTCGTATCAATGCAGTTGTTAAAAAATCTAATTCAAATACGTCATTATATAGTGAAAAAGTGATTGATTCTAATAAAATAATTTATTTACTAACGGGAACCATGGAAATCCCACTGAACAAGAAATATATTGGCTCAACAAATATGTTTTAATAAATCTGATATTTTTCTGGATAGCGCAAAAAATTAGGCTTTTTATTTAAAAATAAAACAGTAACACGCAGCAAATATGAGTTTATTAACATTTCTAAGAAAATAATGTCCATTGTATTTTAAATATAGAACTGACCCAAATAAGATAAATTAATAAGTATTAATAAATACTCAGAAAGTAATATTGTGCTACATAGTTCAATACAAAGAATAAACCCAGATTGTAAGAGACAATCTTTAATTTATTCCTTCAGTCTAACACCTCTTGGCAGTCATTTTTTTTGCCCTGTTTTTTCCTTTGTTGTTTTTTATGTCCCTTTTTTAAGTAACGTTTTGCTGAATCTTATGGCCTCAGTATTTATGAGAAGTATTAGGGGGAGGAAAGGATGCCATAGAGGCCACAACCAAGAATACCTGAAATGAATAACGTTGGAAGTGTGTAGATTCTGACTCCATATAAAAACAGACGAATATTGAAGTTTGAGAACCGATTTTATTTACTACCAACAATTTGTATTAGGAGAGGCAAAGTGTTCGTAGGATGGAATGTGATTTAACAAAGAAGATGAATGTTCGTAAAATGTTTGTAGGTATGTATGAATTGACAAGGAATGAATGTTCGTAAAATGTTTGTAGGTATGTATGTATGAATTGACAAGGAACGAATATTCGTAAAATGTTTGTAGGTATGTATGAATTGACCAGGAATGAATGTTCGTAAACTGTTTGTATGTATGTATGAATTGACAAGGAATGAATGTTCGTAAAATGTTTGTAGGTATGTATGAATTGACAAGGAACGAATATTCGTAAAATGTTTGTAGGTATGTATGAATTGACAAGGAATGAATGTTCGTAAAATGTTTGTAGGTATGTATGAATTGACAAGGAATGAATGTTCGTAAAATGTTTGTAGGTATGTATGAATTGACAAGGAATGAATGTTCGTAAAATGTTTGTAGGTATGTATGAATTGACAAGGAACGAATATTCGTAAAATGTTTGTAGGTATGTATGAATTGACCAGGAATGAATGTTCGTAAACTGTTTGTATGTATGTATGAATTGACAAGGAATGAATGTTCGTAAAATGTTTGTAGGTATGTATGAATTGACAAGGAATGAATGTTCGTAAAATGTTTGTAGGTATGTATGAATTGACAAGGAATGAATGTTCGTAAAATGTTTGTAGGTATGTATGAATTGACAAGGAATGAATGTTCGTAAAATGTTTGTAGGTATGTATGAATTGACAAGGAACGAATATTCGTAAAATGTTTGTAGGTATGTATGAATTGACCAGGAATGAATGTTCGTAAACTGTTTGTATGTATGTATGAATTGACAAGGAATGAATGTTCGTAAAATGTTTGTAGGTATGTATGAATTGACAAGGAATGAATGTTCGTAAAATGTTTGTAGGTATGTATGAATTGACAAGGAATGAATGTTCGTAAAATGTTTGTAGGTATGTATGAATTGACAAGGAATGAATGTTCGTAAAATGTTTGTAGGTATGTATGAATTGACAAGGAACGAATATTCGTAAAATGTTTGTAGGTATGTATGAATTGACCAGGAATGAATGTTCGTAAACTGTTTGTATGTATGTATGAATTGACAAGGAATGAATGTTCGTAAAATGTTTGTAGGTATGTATGAATTGACAAGGAATGAATGTTCGTAAAATGTTTGTAGGTATGTATGAATTGACAAGGAATGAATGTTCGTAAAATGTAACTTATCTTTTAGACGATGGAGAGAGTCAGGGTAGGCCGGTTATCCTTGTAATTATTGAAGGAAACAAGCTTAGTCTTGGCAGTATTGAATGTAACCATCCATTTTTGTCCCCATTCCACTACAGAGTGGAGGTTTTCCTCTAGTGTTTCGGATATTGCCTTAGATAAGAGTTCATTCATTTTCCCCTCATGTCAGTTATAGAGAGTGGTGTCGTCAGCAAATATTGACATCTCAGAGACAATTTTATCAGCGAGATCATTCATGAATATCAAGAATAATAAAGGTCCAAGGATCGTACACTGAGGTACTCCTGCATTTATATAATATTGTTTAGATGTATGACCATCGAGGACAACCTGGATTCTTCTCTTATTTAAGAAGGACTCAATTATGTTAAGTATTCTCCAGTGATGCCATATGATTTGATTTTCTTGAGAAGACCATCATGCCATACCCTGTTAAAAGCCTAATATATATCTAGAGCTACTGCCCTACCCTGCTTTGTCCAGTGTATGGTATATACATCTGGAGATTACAGTTAGGATATTGGCTGTAGAACAGACTTGCCTAAGTCCATATTGTTGGTTGGTCAGAAGTTGAGCATCTGTAAGGTGATGAACCAGAGCTTGATTAATTATGAACTCAAATATTTTGGCAAAAAGAGGGAGGAGGCTAATGGGGCGATAATTTAATGGGTCAGATCTTCCGCCAGAATTCTTGTAAACTGGTACCACAAGCAGTTTTCCAGCAGTCAGGAAAGCAAGATTCGTTAAGGCATTTGTTGTATAGTTTGGAGAGGACTGGAGCAACCTCAGCGGAGTATTTCATTAATAGTACAGCCGGGATGAGATCGGGTCCACATACTTTTTAGGTATCTAGGTTTTTTATGATATCATGCACCTGAGAAGGAGTGATTTTCAGATCATCTAGTGTGGTGTCACTCCGCAAAGGAAAATCAGGGAGGGAGTGGTTTGTTTAGTCCAATGTGAAGTTGAGCCAACCTGATAGGTCATGAACTGTCATCTAAGCTTCAACATGGAAATAATTGGATCACTAAGGAGGTTATTTTTGCTAAAGTGGATGACTACTTCTCTAACATAGATTGCAGTAACTTGCTCATGCTAATGTTGCTGAAACAATGGTTGGATCATTCTATTGTTCCAGAAAGTATCTCACTCCCAATGCAGTTTTTTACCGGAATAGAACCAAATACGTCCTAAAGTGGAGTACTGTTGCCATATCTGAGGAGGAGTTATTCAACGCACCTTTTCCTGCCTGGTCAAGGTACGCAGCCATCTTTGAAATTTAGCAGGTGACATCCTTTTTCTCACAACCTCTTTCTAACAGAAGAGACGTTGCAAGTCTATCTCTGCTCTATCGTCATTTTCATGGCAAGTGCTTAATTGAGCTTTAATACATGGTCCCCCTCTGCTACAACCACTTTCAACAATTTCCCCTACTTTATATTTGCCCCTAAAACTAAATGCAAATTCCATGAGCAAAGCTCCTTTCCTGTGGAACTCTGTACTGAGAAACTGCTTTCCAGCTGACTACAACATGGTCGTTTTCAAGTCAAATGTAAACAAATTCTTGTTGAACCGATCTCTTTAATAATTACATTCTACCAAATTTCTATCACTACCGATCATTGCAGTGTTGTCTTACAGACTACCTGACACATATTAACCCCCATCCTCGAGTGGCTTTCGGGCCTTGACAAGTGGTGACTCCCATGCAAACACTCTCTCTCTCTCTCCTTCCCTCCCTTTCTCTCTTTCTCTCTCTCTCTCTTTCTCTCTCTCTCCCCCCTCTCTCTCTCTCTCACTCTCTCTCTCTCCCTCCCTCTCTCTCTTTCTCTCTCTCACTCGTTTATCACCACTTGAGCTGAACTGATCTGCCAAAAGTTAACATCTATCAGACACTGATACTACTGCTCCGGACTAACGAAGACGCAGATGCCAGGAAATAAAGAGGATGAGGGAGGAGGGAAATATTGACCACAGAAACATTAATTTAATGTAGATGTGTAACTATTTGCCAAAACACATCAAACTGAAAATAATAAGTAATCAAGGTATATAAATAAAAAATGTAGATAAAAAAAAAATGACTTATGTGATCTCTTTCACTGATCGTGGATAATTTATTGACATGAGATCAAGTTGAGCCAAAATATCCCAAGATTAGATCCCAAGCTGATTTACTTAAAAATAAAAACAAAATCTGAAAATGTAGATAAAAATAGAAATGTACAAGCAGCAGCAGTAGCAAAAAAAAAAAAAAAAAAAAAATAAGATAGTGTAGATTAACACCCTCAGCTTAATCAACTCCCCAATTCCTCACCGATGCTAACAGATCAGCCTAAAATGCGCCAAACATTGCTGTTAATTTTTTTCTTTTCCCTTTGCAAAAAATAAATCATGTTCTGCAAAAAAGTCAAAAACAAAAACAACAATTTTTCTGTATTATTTCGATTGTTTAGACTACAAGGGGCGTGCAATAAGTAATGCCCCTGACCCACTTCTCATAGCAGTAAAGCAACGAAACTTGGCACAGTTATTAGTCTTCCTCTACATATGAACCACCCAGAGTTATGCATTTCTCCCATCGTTTGATGCAGCTCTGGAGACCGTTTTTGTAGAACACCCCAAGTTGGTCCTCCAACCATGACGTGACTTCAGAAATCAAGGCTGCATCATCTGGGAAACGCTTTCCTTTCAAAAACAACTTCATGGCTGAGAAGAGGTGAAAGTCAGAGGGTGCAAGGTCAGGAGAGTAGGGAGGATGGGGAAGGATTTCATAACCACATGCCCGAGCTTCTGATCTGGCGACATGCGAGTTGTGGACCGGAACGGTTTCCTGCAGGAGGAGGGTACCTTTGCTGATCTTGCCCCGCCTTTTGATTTTGATAGCTTCCCTTAATTTCTTCAAAAGTGAAGCAAATTTAGGCTCCTGTAATTGTGGTACCCTTTGCCAGGAAATCTGTCATCACTACTCCGTCCTGGTCCCAGAAGATTTTGAGCATGACCTTTCCAGCAGAGGGCTGCACCCTTGCCTTCTTTGGAGGTGGTGAGTCCAAGTGCTTCGACTGCATTGACTGGGCTTTGGTCTCTGGGTCATAGTGATGGACCCAGGTTTCATCCTGTGCAATCACTCTTTTGAAAAACTTTGACTCATCTTCTTGGCACATCTCCAAATTCATCCTCGAGCACTCAACGTGTTCTCGCTTCTGGAATGGTGTGAGCAACCTGGGAATCCATCTGGCAGACACCTTATGCATATGCAAATGGTCATGAACGATAGTTTCCACAGACCCTGTACTAATCTTGACATCTTGGGCTATTTGGTGAATAGTAAGGCGCCGATCTTTCAAAATGGCAGCCTCAACTTGACGGGCAGATGCCTCATCAATGGCAGAAGGGGGGTGACCAGGTCTGGAAGCTGTTTCCACAGATATCTGGCCATATTTGAATTCACGATGTCAGCATTTTACAAGGTCATATGATGGGGCATTATCACCATAAGTTTCTTTCATTTCATCAAAAGTCTCCTGTGGTGTGTGTCCTTTCAAATACAAAAACTGGATCACTGCTCGACATTCAACAGGCTCCATTTCACACCTGATTCAGTTCAAACACCTGTAAAACAGAAACCACAATTAGTTCAGAGCTGCAATTTGCCATGTAACCCGTAAAGATATAAATCATTGCACTCGCAAAATTTCAGCTAGATCAGACAACTGGAAGTGGGTCAGGGGAATTACTTATTGCACGCCCCTCGTATTGTTGTCAATTTGTTTGTTTTTTTTCACAACGTTTCGGCCGATGTAACCTCAGACCATCTTCAGGTACATTCACACTGGATGTTATTGATGAATGGTGAAAAATGCTGTTTTTTTGGTTTGTTGGTTTTCGAACAAACATAGTCATTAAAAATTCAAAACGCAAATAGCGGCAAGTCTATTTTTCTCTACAAAACGACCAAACCAAACCAAACCAAACCAATCAGCATGAATAAATATTTGAAGATATAAAGAACTTGAAAAATAAAACCTTTTTCTTAAATTATTGAATTCGGCATTGAATGACCTGAAAAGGTTTGATATGCCGTAAGACAAAACAACCAAACCAAATAGCGTGAATAAATATTTGGAGTTATAAAGAGCATAAAGAATAAAATCTTTTCCCCCAAATTACTGGATGCGGCATAAAATAGACCGAAAAGTGTTGATATGCCGTCAAACAAAGCAACCAAATAATCCGCCCTCTCAAAAATTAGATTTTACCTTTTCAGACGATTACATCGGAATATTCTGAAAAACTTGGCAGGAATAAAAAAAACAATCAAACTAAAAAAAAAATTATTTTATGATTTAGAGTGGGGGATCAATTTCACATAAATGCATCGCGAAATTATTCCTCACTTTCCTGACAAATCTAGTGCTTTAGGGCAGTTAACAAATTTTTTTTTGTTTTATGGAAGATAAATTTCTGTGTTTGTGAGTGGTCTATTTTCTTTTTTTTTTTTTTTTTACATGATTAACCATCTCATCATCGGTCTCTGTTTGTTGAATAGAAAGACAAAATCGATATTTACTTGCTACCGACCTCAACAAGATGTGACACAAAGTCAGAAAGTGGGGATGCCCAACTAGCGTCCTTAAAGGAGGGGCACTTTGACCTAGCAAAAACTGCTTGGACCCCATCAACATTCCCTGGTAGGGACTCCACAGACAACAAGCGATGAACTTTCCTCGCCCGAAAGCTGCATGGCAAAGCCTGGAAGGGTGGATCTCCTAGGTAATACCCAAGTGGCATACCTCAATCTGACAGGTACTTGGCCAGTTTATGGCTCCACACCTATCGGGCTGATTGTTCGTTAAATAAAAAAAAGGAAACGAGAAGAGTATTGGTAATAGAATAGACAAAAAGATAGGAAGTCATTTTTTTTTTGTTTACTTGCCTCCCCACGAGGGCAGACTTAGACATGAGGTCGGTTTTTAATGGACGGGGGGGGGGGGGGGATACCAGCTACTCCAAAAAGGGGCACTGTGGTCAGTAACAAAAATAAAAAAATGCATCAGTCATGAAGGATTTCTCCTCCATTAACCGGGACCAAAAAAGTGTAGTGCAGCCTCTGAAGAACAGATACTACACTTTGATCTTGGTTGGATTTATTTGCTTCCCCACTGAGCAAATTAAGTGCAAGGCCGTTTTTTTTTTAATGTGGAGAGAGGGGGAAGGGGGGAAGGGAAAAGGGGACCAGCTCCCGAGAGGTGGGAAATGGGAGGTGGATAGTGAAGTCCATTTGGTATATAGGGTTGCCCCTACATGGACCAAAAGATTGCCACAAGGGCAATGGTCTTTGATTGCAGCATCTGCCGGAACAGATGGTATTTATTTGCTCCCCCACCGAGCAAATTAGGCACAAGGCCGATTTTTAATGTGAGGAGTGAAGGGAGGGGGAAGGGAAAAAGGGGACCAGCTCCCGAGATGTGGGAAATGGGAGCTGGTTAAAGGTCAGGCATGAGGGGTTGCCCCCACATCTGGTCTTTGCTAGTCATAGCTTGCAGTATCTGCCGGAACAGATACTACACTTTGATCTTGGCTCAAAGTCGTATTTTAGGAGAAAAAAGGTTCATGCCTGTTTAGGTGTTAAAGTCAAGTTCTGGTGGTAGCCATGATGAATTATCTGTCTGCTTGTCGAGGTTCGGCCTAAGGCCACATGATCGGGGAGAGGGGGATTCTTTGTTAGTATGCTTGTAAGAAAAATTAGAAGGCTAGTCAATCAGCAAGGAGACTCATCCTCATCGATATAATAAAGGGCAGTTAGTATGCTTGTAAAAAAAGGTAGAGAGTTAATCGTGGAAAGAGTTTATGTGTATGGACGTAAACAAAAGAGTAGAGACAGTATAAAGAGTTCATGTGTATACTGTTTTGAAGTCCGGACGCAGCGGTAGACATGTTGGATTATCTGTCTCATCGTCTTGGTCGAACCCAGAGCCGGAAGGCGGGTGAGTTCTGTTGCACCCCAAGCGAGTAGCTTAGGATTGGTCCGAGCCATGTGGAGTTATTGTAAGTCCGAGATCCAGAAAAAAAAAAAAAGAGAGTTGCCATGGGTTTAACTTTTTCATGAACTTCATCACGTGATCAGCTCACCTGAGAGCTAGTCTCTGAGTGGGTAAGCCAGAAAGGAAGTTGACTGCTACAACTAATCAGCAATGATGTTATAAACCAAAGATATTTACAAAGTGAGTATATGCTGCCCCTGCTAATACAGATCGTTGTGTGCAGAATAATATGTTACAAATAGTGGCTGATAACAATTATGATGGGTTTTTATTTTAAATATAAGTCAATCCCAAAACTGAGAAATATTCTATAATCAAAGATGGTGGCATAATACTGATACCACTCGCGTTGATTAAATTCAATGGTTTTTCTTTGGGATGAGTGCCTGTAAACACTGCAATAATTAAGTGTTTTGGTTCTTAGGTATCTTCAAACAGGATATCTTAATTTCTTTTTATTGACATTTTCTGCTGTGCCCCAAGAGAGAAGTTGGGAGTTGAGGTTGTTGTCGGTACCGTGTTCGGTAATAAAAAAAAAAAAAAAAAAAAAAGAAAAAAAAAAGGAAGTAGCCGCGTGTTAACACTTTTTTATTAACGCTGTCACGTGTTCAACACGCCTGAGAGATCGCCTCCGATTGTGCAAACCAGAAGGGAAGTTGAATGCTTGCAACTAATCAGTATTGAGCTTATAAACCAAAGGCAGATTCAAAAACTCATAAGCCGCAAGGTATCGCTGCTGCTGCTTCTGCTGCTGCTGCTTCTGCAGCTGCTGCTCCTGCTGCTGCTGTGGTTGTCTAATCACAGCTGCTATAATCTCACCGTGGCTGGACAGGTCACATGGTTTGTAATATGAAGAAGCTCTTATATAATGTTTGCTGAGTAAAGAGCTGTTTATTGCATGTTCTAGCATGACACTTGTTTGAGAGATGGCTTTTGGTTGGGCAAGCCAAAAAGGAAGTTAAATGCTTGCAACCAATCAGAACTGAGTTCATAAACCAAAAGCAGATGCAAACTCTTAAACCGTGATGTGTCGCTGCTGTGCTGTTGTTGTGTTGTAATCACAGCTGATATACCTCTTCGTCGAGTTGCGCGATGATGTCATCATCAGCCATCAATCCATGTCCAAGCTGTCTGAGCTGCCATTCCTTCATCTTGTCCTCAATTGGCATGATGCCATAATTGTTACATAACAGGGACGGCTATACGTAAATGCATGCAAAATGACGTAACCGGTAGGAAAAAATAAAGACTTTAAGAATGAGATCACATTAACGACGAAAATAACGTTCGAGATCATGTGAGAGGCGTGGAGAACGTTCAAGATCACATGGATAACGTCATGACCGTAACAATGAGGAAATAAATGTCGTTGTTACAAAAAAAAAAAAGCGTGCTGGAATTCTTTTCTATTCTTTGTCCACTTTGCGACTGAGGCTACAATGTGTTGGTTGCTGGACAACGTTACATAGTGCCTTCAGATGGTATATATATATATTAGTAATGGGATGATTCCAAATTTTTTTCCGATTCCGATACAATTACCGATTCCATGCTAAATTCCCGATTCCAATACAATTACCGATTCTGATTCCGATTCTTTATAAATCTCTAAATATTTAACTATAGAGTTGTATTTTTATTTGATTAACATAAAACACACATGTTAAATGTGCAAATATTTTCCTAAATGTAAAAATATACTTATGGGGAATGATCTATCGATTTTAGCTTCACTGGTGGTTTTAAATCAATAAATATTTATTATTTTATCATTATTACCAGCAATGGAAGATTTAGCTTAAAAAAAAAAATGAAATAAAAAAGATGATTAAAGGAATCGTTTTGGTATCAGAAAATCAGTACAAATTTTTCCGATTCCAATACCGATACCGATGCCCTCAAATATTCCCATTTTTCCACCGATTCCCAATTCCGATTCCAATTAATCGTCCCAACACTAATATATATATATATATATATATATATATATATATATATATATATATATATATATATATGAGCAAACAGTTAATAAAATATGTTAAAAACACTTTGAAAGGAGTTAAAAACATATTTAATCTGAAAAGGAAACACTAGATAAATGGATAGTCCTTAATCCGCGGAGTTTCGAAGAAATACTCTCCTTCTCATCAGAGGGTAGGAATTAGCAAAATGCGGGATCGGATTTTGCATGCAGAAGTATTTGATGAAACAACAAGTAAGTCAAAGATCTTACTTGAAAACAAAATAAGTTAAGCAGAGGGAATATGGTAAAGAAAAAGGTGATTACACATGAATGGATAGTCTGGTGGAAGATAAAAAATCCAGTGACGGTAAAATCCAAATGTAAAACTTCAAGAAAGTTAAAAGAATTTCCATTTGTACAAGTAAAATCCAAGGAAATCCCGTAATTGGAAGAAAATGGTCCATAATAATCCAAAGGCAGAAATCCATGGAATAATTCACAAAAATGTGTACAAGGAAAATAATAATAATAAAAGAAAAATAAGATGTGCTTTTCACTCTACTTCCGAGACATAACTATAAATAAAAAAGATCTAGGAAGAAGAAGAAATATATATATATATATATATATATATATATATATATATATATATATATATATATATATATATATATATCAGAAATATTTAGGAAAAAAAGATATCGTAAACAAACGTCG
The DNA here is from genome assembly GCF_053919585.1 of Euprymna scolopes. Classification (NCBI taxonomy): domain Eukaryota; kingdom Metazoa; phylum Mollusca; class Cephalopoda; order Sepiida; family Sepiolidae; genus Euprymna; species Euprymna scolopes. The sequence continues at coordinate 85,721,906 of NC_136506.1, read as the reverse complement.
AAAAAAGATATTTGTAAACAATAGCAGAAAGAGTTATATAAAAAAAAGATATCATAAATAGATGTTGTAAAAAGATAGTTGTAAACGATAGCAGTAACAGTCACCTGAAAAAAGATATCAGAAAAAAGATATCATGAATACATGTCGAAAATAGATATCTTTGTAATGGCAGAAATAGTTATCAGAACAAAGATATAGGCAAAAGATATCGAAAAAAAATATCATAAAAAGATATTAAAAAAAAGATATCAAAAAATATCATAAAAAGATATCGAAAAAAAAATATCATAAAAAGATATCAAAAAAAGATATAAAAAAATATCATAAAAAGATATCGACAAAAAATATCATAAATGTCGGAAAAGGGTACTTGTGTCACAGCATGCGTTACTTGTTTACAAACATCGCAAAATTCAAACACGTTTTTTTTTTTCAAAAGCAAGGGCATTAAGACACCCCTAACACCCACAAAAAACGTGATGAAAATTTGCTGGCTGCTTTTTTTCACACTGAACGAAAACAACAGACCTTAATAATTGACCGAGATTTACATATATACAGCCAACCAACACCCCAGATACTTTTAACCACAACAAATTTGGTCATTAATTAATTATAATTAATTAATTGTGACCTAAGCATGTCGGCTAATTGTCGTCTTGGCCTTCAGGCCAAGATCACAGTGTAGTATTTATTCTGATGTTGTACTTCGTCTTTTCTGTCCTCAATCAGTGGAGGAAAAATCGTCCATGACTGAGACAATTTTTATTTTTGTTCATATCCAGAGTGTCCCTTTTTGGGAACTAGATTTTCCTCACATTAAAAACCGACCTTGTGTCTAACTCTGCCCTCGTGACAGGCAAGAAAATAAGAACACAAGGGTCGGTAAGTGGGATCGAAAAAGTCAGTGCTCCAGAGAAGGAGCCCTCTGACTCTGTGAAAGATGTCCTTCAGAATTCCTAGAAGGGTGCCTCAGGCTATTAGCAATAAATTAATCTCTTCTCAAAGAGAGAAGGCAAAGTACGAAAGGGTGGACCTCCTAGGACTACACAGAACCAGCCATACACCGCAATCAACAGAGATCAGATCATTACAGAAACAGTCTAGTTTCATTGATTTGGGGGGCGGATGGCTAAAAAGCCATGGGAAGGAGGCCTCCACCCTGACTGTGTAGTCAGTCGTTGAACTGTGGGAGGCAAAGAAGATATCAGCAGCAGCAACAAATCAAACTGCCCTCAAACTATTAGCACGTGATTCAATCTTTCGTATCCTGCTGCTTCCTTCATCCACTTGACTCTCAGTTCTTCCCTCTACTTCCAGCTGTTGTGACTAACAACTAACGACTGCAGTTTCCAGTTCCTGCCGCTTCTGCAGTTTCCAGCTCCATCTCACTCCTGCAACACCTGCTCCGACCCCAGCGCTTCATGCTCCAACCACACCTACCCCAGCGGCTCCATCTGCTTCCTGCACCAGCCCTTTCAGCAGATCCTGCCTACAGGCTCCGGCTCCCTGTTTCAGTGCCCTTTGACACCAGCTCTCTATTTCAACGCTCAGCAGTATCAGGCACTCTGTTCTAATGTCCATCAACGTTCGACCCTCGGTGTCAGTAACTGTCTATGCTTGACTTCAAGATCCAACCTTTCCTGCAACATTTGTCCTTGTCAATCTAGCCATGGGACCGAACTTACCTGAGACATCACCTTAGGGAAATCCACATCAATCTCCATGTGACGTCATATCCCAAATCAAGCTTCTTCACTTTTATTCCTACAACCACTGTTCCTATCGATCCAGCCATTGGCCACATCCACGCATATCAGACCTACCTGAGACGTCACATCACACCCCAAGGGTATCTCTATCAATCTCCGTATGACGTCATTCCATAATATCCAGGATCCAGCTCCCTCATTTCCATTCCTACAACCACTTTATCTATCGATCCAGCCCTTGGCTACACCCACACAGATCGGACCTACCTAAGACATCTCATTATACCTCAAAGACATCCGTGTGACGTCATTCCATGATCAGGATCCAGCTTCCTCATTTCCATTCTTGCAACCACTGTTCCTATCAATCCAGCCCTTAACTACACCCACACAGACCGGACCTACTTAAGACATCTCATCACACCTGAAGAATGTCGACATCAATCTTCATGTGATATTACTTCATGTTCTTCAATATCCATTTTTCACACACCTTTCCAGCTATCCAGTTTCTGCGCTCCTGTCCATCCAATCTCCGCTCTTACGCAGGTACAACATTTCCTGTCCTTTAATGTTCCTGCTTTCAGAATTTTCATCGATCGACTTTCTGCATTTTCCTTTTGTATTTATCGTGGAATAAATACAACGCTTGGTAAAACTTGCGGAGAACGCTTTGTTTTACGGTTGTTATAAAAATCGAACGGAAATTAAAATTTCGTTCCGTTTTATTCTTTTCTTTTTTTTTTTTAGCTCGCACATGCGCCCAAAAAATCGAAAGAATAACATTCAACAATCGTACCTTTTTATGTATAAAAAAACGAAAGTTTTTATTTTTTTAATAATTTTTTTATAAAATTTTATTAACAAAATTGAAATAATTTAATTTTTAAACGCAAAAAAAGTCAATTTGGTATACCTTTTGTGTTTTTTTTTTTTTTTTCACATAAGTTCGACTCACTGTTCATATTGGAAATGTCGACTTTTATAGACTGTTGGGTATGCTTACAACAAATAAACACCCCATACTCTCCATGTTAAGAACGGCTTTCAGAATAGACACCCCCAACTTTCTTTCGGAATAGACACCCTCCACCAACCTTTTCATGTTAAGAACGGTTTTCAGAATAGACACCCCCAACTTTCTTTCGGAATAGACACCCTCCACCAACATGTTAAGAACGGTTTTCGGAATAGACACCCCGAGCGTCCCCATGTTAAGAATAGCTTTTGGAATTGACACCCTTCCAACCCTGTCAGCATATCCGAACACCTTGAAAAGTTGACATCGAATGTGAACAGTGAATTGAACGTAAAATGGAACGAAATTTGAATTTCCGTCCCATTTTTAAAACAACGGTAAAACAGGGCGTTCTCCGCAAGTTTTACCAAACGTTATATTTCTAACTGCGTTTGTTCTCTTTTCTTTGCCATTTGTCGTATTTTGCCTGTGTATATTTTCTTTGTTGTATGGTTGATTGGTATCCAAACTCGCCCCCCCCCCCCTGCAACAGTTGTAAACGACCCCAGAAACAGTTACCGGATAAAAGATATCAGAGAAAAGGATATAAATAGATGTCGAAAATAGGTACCTTTGTAATAGCAGAAACAGTTACCGGAAAAAAGGTATAGAAATATATCGTAGCTGTATGTCGGAAAAAAGATATTTGTAAACGATGACAGGAATAGATATCGGGAAAAAAGAACAGAAAAATATCGGAAATGGATATCGGGAATAGGTATCTAGAAAATATTGTTGAAAGCAATAGAAGAAATAGCGACCGGAAAAAGATATCAAAAAATGATATTGAAAAAAAATATATATATAGACAGATGCCAGAAAAATATAGCTCTATACACTAGCAAAAATAGTTATCATAAATAAATTTCCAAAATAGATATTTTAGTAAAGGATAACAGGAATACTTATTGGAAAAAAAGATATCGGAAGAAATGATATGTTATAAATAGTTGTCGAAAAAATATAGTTGCAAACAAGAGTGGAAATAGGTGTCAGAAAAAATATCGGAAACAGATATCAGAAAAAAAATCAGAAATAGATATCGAAAAAAAAAAGATATCAGAAATTGATATCGAAAAAAAAAGATATCAGAAATAGATATCGGAAAAAAATATCAGAAATAGATATCGGAAAAAAAAAAGATATCAGAAATAGATATCGGAAAAAAAAGATATCAGAAATAGATATTTGAAAAAAAAAAGATATCAGAAATAGATATCGGAAAAAAAGATATCAGAAATAGATATCGGAAAAAAAAGATATCAGAAATAGATATCGCAAAAAAAAAAAGATATCAGAAATAGATATCGGAAAAAAAGATATCAGAAATAGATATCGGAAAAAAAAGATATCAGAAATAGATATCGGAAAAAAGATATCAGAAATAGATATCGGGGAAAAAAGATATCAGAAATAGATATCGGGGGGAAAAAAAGAAATGAATAGCATAAATAGATGTTCGAAAAATATTGCTGAAAACGACTGCAGAAATAGTCATTGGAAAATGATGTCAGAAAAAGATATTGGAAAAAAAGATATCAGAAAAGATATCAAAAAAGATATCGAAAAAAGATATCAGAAAAAGATGTAAAAAAAAGATATAAAAAAATGGTACTTTTTTTACAGCGAAAAAACAATTTGTTATGCTACCAATCAAAAGGTAGCCATGTTTCGATTTTTAGGAAGAAAAGCTATGATTTATTATGAGGAGGGGGATGTTTACACTTTAGACCGAGTTATCTCCCCATTGCGTATTCTAAAAATCCAAACATGGTTACCTTACGTGCGCTATTATAAAAACGCGTTTTTCCGCTGTAAAAAAAAATACCTACTCGAGCAAGAACTTCATTCCAAAACGGATAAGTACAACATTATATTACTTCGATATTTTCATTTTTTTTAATGTCTTGATTAAAGTACCAAAAATATATATCGAAAAAAAAACATATCGGAAAAAGATATCAGAAATATCATATGTCAAAACTGTTAGTTGTAAACAAAAGCAGAAAAAATAGGTCGCTTACATATTGTAGGAACGAAACAAAATTGAATTCCAAGTGAAACAAATGGTACCTGCGTAATTGCCAGATCTTAAATAGTAACATATCAAAAAATTACAGAAAACGATAAGGTAGAAAATTAATTATTAACGAAAAGAAAAAATTGTGAAAGTAAGCGAAATCACTGTATTACGCTTACTAAAAAAAAAAAAAGATAAATTTACAGGGGAGATAATTAAGTTCTGTCGCTTACGTCATGTGACGAAAGTAATACAAAATGTATTCCCCATGTAAATTTCATCGAAAACAGTTTTTCATTAGTAGTTATTTTTCTAGCTTATCGTTTTCCGTCTGTGCCTGACTTCAGAACCCAACCTTTGCTGTAACATTTGTCCTTGTCAATCTAGCCATGGGACCGAACTTACCTGACACATCTTATCACACCTCAGAGATATCTACATCAATCTCCATGTAATTCCATGCTATCCAAAATCAAACTTCCTCACTTCCATTGCTACAACCACTTTTCCTATCAACCCAGCTCTTGGCCACCCCCACACCACTCAGGGACGATCTACATTTATTTCTGTGTGATGTCATTCCATGCTATTAAGGATCCAGCTTTCTTATTTCCATTCCTACAACCACTGTTCCTATCGATTCAGCCCTTGGCTACACCCACACAGACCGGACCTACCTAAGACATCTCATTATACCCAAGGGCATCTCTATCAATCTCCATGTGACGTCATTCCATGATCAGGATCCAGCTTCCTCATTTCCATTCTTGCAACCACTGTTCCTATCAATCCATCCCTAGGCCACGCCCACACAGACCGGACCTACCTAAGACATCTCATTATACCCAAGGGCATCTCTATCAATCTCCATGTGACGTCATTCCATGATCAGGATCCAGCTTCCTCATTTCCATTCTTGCAACCACTGTTCCTATCAATCCATCCCTAGGCCACGCCCACACAGACCGGACCTACCTAAGACATCTCATCACACCTGAAGAATGTCCACATCAATTTTCTGTGATATTATTCCATGCTGTTCAGAATCCAGTTTTCACACACCTTTCCAGCTATCCAGTTTCTGCGCTCCTGTCCATCCAATCTCCGCTCTTATCAAGGGGCAACATTTCCTGTCCTTTAATGTTCCTGCTTCCAGAATTTTTATCGATCGACTTTCTGCAGTTTCTTCTGCATTTCCTTTCATTGCTCCTATTTGCGACATGATAATCACGTAGGCACCATTGGTTTTACTTGATATTCAACATTTTTTTCGTTTGTAGAATACAGAAGCGTCAAATATAGCAAACAGAATTATTGGGGAAACATAACAGAAACAGTTATTGAAAAGTGATAGAAGATTTTTTTATGGAAATGGTATTTTTTAATGGAAATGGTATTTTTTAATGGAAATGGTATTTTTTTAATGGAAATTGCTCCAAACAAGGCGTGTAAACATTTGATGTAACGAACTAACAGGAACGAAAGCTAATTATTGCAAAGACAGAAGATTGATATTGACCTTAGTCTTGAAAAGACTAATGTTCTATTGATTGGGAGAAAACAATGAGCAGGAAGAGAGTTCCACAACCTTGTAGTTCTTGGAAAGAAGCTACTGGAATAGGAAGCTGTATTACAATGAGATATCAAAACGGCGAATTGGTGAAGACCACTAAACAAACGAATCAAACAAGCTGGAACAAAGGAAGCCGGTAATAGATCAGACAATTCTGAAGAACACATGCCACATCTGGGCTGGCGCATCTCCCACTAGTCACTCCCTCTTGGATAGCCCCCCCAAAAGTCTCCAATGTATTAGGTCCCATTTTGTCAACTAATTTCCAACCCCTGTCCCATCGCCGCAATGATGCATCCCTGTGCCTATTTTACAAGTATTTTAATATAATGTGCTCTGATGAATTCGTTGCACTTGTACCCCTTTACGTACATATTCCCGACAAACCCACTTAGCAACAAAATCTCACCCCTTCACTGTTGAGGTCCCTATATGTAATAAAACTTTCTACTCTAATAGTTTCTTCCCTCGAACAGCTAGGCTTTCGAATTCCCTTCCTGCTCCCTGCTTCTCTGACTGTACTGATATGCAGAAGTTTAAATGTAATGCAAGCCAACATCTTGTTCATCTTTCCTAGGCATGGTTCCAAATAGTAACCCCTTACGTCCAAGAATTGGATAAGAAAACCGGAAACCTTAGACTGGTCAAGACCAGAAGGAACCACTTGCAAGCACCTTTGGAGTGATAATTACAGAGTCAAGAGTCTGGTTAGTTTTCAAAGGAAAATCGGAAAGAACAGTACCAAAATCACGAACAGAAAGAATTGTCAGCAAAAAAGACAAGCAAAGAGATATGTCTGGTTCTCAGAAGATGAAATAACCTGAAGACCATTACAAAGAGAGGAGGAATAGCAGACTGAAAAAAAGATACCGAAAGAAGAAAAGATGAATAGATGTCGGAAAAAGATTGTTGGTAAACAATAGCAGAAATACTTTTTGAAATATATATATATATATATATATATATATATATATATATATATATATATATATATATATATATATAGTAGCGGCCAAAAATCTGGGACAGCTTAGTTTTTGTTCAATATCTCCAGAATATTCGGGGGATTGCAACTAAACTTACACACATTTAACATATCTCTTATGTTGATACACTGTATTAATTACGCTTCATTATAAAGGATAGAAAAAAGTTATGACCATTTCAAAAAAAAAAAAATTTTTAATTAAAGTGGCCAAAACCGTGGGACAAAGTAAAGAAAATAATTTATTGTGGACTGTGTAGTCAGTTTTTTCACTTTTTTAAGTACGAAAATGACGAATAATTCGATTACGTCACTTTGTAGTCATTGCAACCAGTTCCACCATCATTATGACACCTAAAATTGATGCTTTCGTCAAAAAATCAATTATTAAACTTTATGGGGAAAACCATTCAGTACGGAAGATAGCTGATGACTTGAAGCTGTCGAAAAGTACCGTTGGGAGAGTTATAAAGGATTTCAAGAATACTGGGAAAATTCTACCACCGAAGAAAAATGTCAGACCTCGAATAACTTCTCCTGGACAAGATCGATTGATTAAGAAGATGGCACTGAATGATAGGTTTCAGACAGCTGCCAGCATCTCGTGAACTACATGTTTATAATGACATCAAAGCGTCTTGTAAAAGTATCAAGACGCCTGAATGAAATTGGTCTGTTTGCGAGATCATAATGTATTTTTTTCTGATGAAAGTAAGTTTAATGCATATGGATTTGACGGGAAGAAATTTATAAGGATCTTTGCTGACGAAAGATTTAATTAAAAAAAATACATGAAGAAAACGGTTAAGTTTGGTGAGGGTAACGTAATGGTGTTTGAAATGATTTCTTGGGGAAGGAACGACTGATCTGGTCCGTCTAAACACCAGAGTTAATGGCACAATATACAAGAACTTGTTGAGAGATCATGTCATCCCAATACTTCGAAATTCTGAGTGTGAAAAAACTATTTTCATGCAGGATAACGCCCCCTGCTAAGCATGTAATGGGATTTTTGAATGAGCAAAATGTGAATGTTTTGGATTGGCCTCCTCAAAGTTCTGACCTATATACCCCATTGAAAACCTATGGTCTACTTTGGGAAACCGTGTGAATGCAAGAAACTCTTTCAATGCTAAAAATTTGTGGCTAAAACTTAAAGAATGGGCGAAAGTTTCACGTGATGAATGTCGCCATCTCATTCAATTTTGCAGTAAAAG
>NC_136506.1:85655881-85708381 GCF_053919585.1 Euprymna scolopes | reverse complement strand
TAACTGTTGCTGTATATATGCGTTATCTGTTGACTACAGTGTGGTTGTCTTCAAGTCCAACGTAAACAAGTTCTTGATGAGCCATCCTCTCAAGTAATCCAATTTACCAAATCTTTACTAACGATTACTATGATATTGTCCCATTCACTACCATACACTCATTAACCCTTATCCTCGAGTGGTCTCCAGGTCTTGCTAAGTCGTGAATCCTTTGTAAAAAAAAAAAAAAGAAAAGACACACCTGAAAAAGGTTGGAGATGACTTCTGACTTATATTTGAGCTTGTGGGCCAAAGAATCAATCAATCTTAGTTGGTATCACACAAAATGGTCCTGGAAAGGCAAGGAGGAAAGAGAGAGCACCATCCAAACCTCCACGCTTTAACGGCAAAGATTTGGAGTCGGATTTAAAGATTATAATTGTTAAGATTGATCTGTTGCTTGACATAGATACATACCTCAGGTAATATTCAAATCAAAGCTCGCCAATTATCCAACTGATTGAACACCAGAGAGACGGCACCTTTTGAATTGGCGCCGTAATTATTGATCAATAAGTTGGCAGGAGTTATCGTTGGGATTTACAATTTATCCAAATGGACAATTGGGCATAGAACAGACAAATTATTGATTTCTTCTATTATATAAAAGCAATTCATCTTTTCTTTCTATATTTCGAGTTAACACTAAATAACCAATAAAGACTAGCGAGACCTGTGGAAGTTCCACAGGGGACTGATTCATATGTAATATATTAATGTTGGCGTTCTGTAGATGTTCAGCCTAAATGGAGACGCTTTGATATTATTGTAGCTATTTTGTTAAAACTGCAAAAGTATTTATCCAAGCGTAGTCAGGTCGTAAAATACGTTTAAATATGATATTTTAATTCTTACAGAATTCTTATATATTATTATAGAGGGAATACAAGTGCTTGTAGTTCGTTAGAGCATTCACCATTAAAGTACTTGTAGAACAGGTATATATATATATATATATATATATATATATATATATATATATATATATATATATATACCAAAATTATGAAGAATTCTTAGTAAAATTATTTATAAAAAATTAAATGACTTGAGTTCCATCAACTATAATCGAAACCGAAACCAAAACTTATGAAGAATACTTGGTAAAACCATTTATTACAAGAAATGGAAGTACATAACAATTTAACGACCCGGATGTAAGTGTGACGCAGAAAATAACACACATGCTATCGTATTAATATATAGATATTACCTTTTTTTTAATATCACAATGAGTTATCTTCCTTGCTGATTTTTTAAAATTTTTAGGTGATTATTAAAAACTTAGAAATCTTCTCGGATAGACGAGAAAATTCAATAAAATAAATTGTGGTTAAGTACGTTATTATATTGCCAATAATTTACAGTTTAGCCAAACGGGCAATTAAACAGACGATTTATTGATTTGTATCTATTATAGGTATTACATAGAAAAATGTGAGCATGAAAAGTAATATGGTTAAGATTAAACTTAGAAAAGTAAAAGGACTAGTTGTTAAAACTGGAAAAGATATGCTAGTAAAAATATAATAAATTTATAACTTCAAATATTGAAGCATTAAGATTTTTTTTTAATTATATAAATTCTTAATGCGGCAATATTTTAGGTTATAAATTTATTACATTTTTTACTAGAATATCTTGTCTTATTCTTTTCCAGTTTTAACAACTAGTCCTTTTACTTTTCTAAGTTTAATCTTAACCATAATACTTTTTATACTCGCGTTTTTCTATGTAATCCATGTTTTTTCCAGGATTTGTTTTGTCAACAATCCATAAAAAAAAATATTACTAACGCCTTAAATTGCCTAAATAAAAAAAAATCAAGTAAAAGATGTAATTAAGTAAATAAATAGTAACCCATGATTTTCCCAGGCTTTGCTTTACAATAATATTTTCTTTTTGTGTTCAATATCATACATATTCTCAACAATCCACAAAAAAAGCAAAGAGCATCACTTTTGCTAACTCTCTCTATATAACCTAAATAAGATGTCATGCGAGCGACATTCCCTCTATGATTTATGAAGGTGTCGACGATGAAAAGTTGCTATGGTAACCAACAGCCAATCAGAAAAAAAGCATCTCTAAAACGTCAATGTTGAAAAAGTTGCTATGGTAACCAACAGCCAATCAGAAGAAACCGTCTCTCACGTTCTAATTCTGGGGGTTTTTGAACAGCAGTAATTTTATTATAACTTTTGTTTTAATGAACGAAAATGTAAAATATTTCTTTCAAAATATAGCTGAGAAGCTGACCTATGTACTGTAAACAGTGTTTGAAATTTGGTTGCAAAATGAGTAAGCGGTGGAAATGTTTAAATGATAAAAGTGATTGTGTCAGTCCGTCAGTGTGCGGAACAGTCTTTACCAAACTACCCTGTCTATTTTTGGTCTACAGATTTGAAACTTGATATACAGGGGAATCTTACCTTGGAACATATTTGATTTGGGTTTTGGTCAGTAAAAGTAACTACTTAAGTGGTTGAGATTGAAAAAAATTTTGAACTTGGCAGGTGTAAGTCGACTAAATGTGTTACTTCTATGCTTGCATAAATATGCATTTATATGCTAAACAATGTTATTTTTAGGCTATTATATGCATACGGTTTTAGCTTAGGTTGTAATAAATAATGCTGGAGAGCTATATATTTTGATTTCGATCCTAGCTGATGGTACCCAAGTCATTTTTTTATTTTCTATTTTTTAAAAACTTTTTAAATCATTACTATATATTGGGTACAATATAATAATCAATAGAGAATAAATACGAAATATATATGAATTAAAATATCATATTTAAGCATATTTTATGAGCGGGCAATGCAAGTTTATTATATAAAATCAACTTGTCTTTTGTCTGTCTGTCGTGATGTTTGTATTTCAAGTTAAAACACAAGGACTACCAAATATATTGTTTTTTTTTTAAAGACATCACTTGAACCATGAATAGTGGCTCATAGGCGAATGTCGTTTACATTGGCTTTGCTAAGGTCTTTTTCATTCTTTGATACACAAAAGGCATAGAAAACTCTCGGCATCAAGAGTGTTCTTTTCTGTTGAAATTCTTCATTTCCAGTCGAAAAGAACTATTAGGTTGACAAGAAGGTTGTTGCTGAATTTTAAATTTTGATATCAAATGATGTATTTTCAAATAAGTTTTTGTTATGATACCTTTACGTTATATACCATTTGAAACAGCCTTTTCGCTCCATCTAATCGTTTAAATTACAATCGCTTTAACAATTATGTCTTCTTTTCAGAACGTTGAATACAAGATGGAAAAAAGCAAATTCGCACACTTTTCTTATTTTAATTCAAGCTAGGTCGAAAAGCTGCTGAAACAGCTCGCGATATCAATGAAGTATTTGGCCTAGGAACCACTACTGAACCACAGCAGAATGGTGGTTTAAGAAATTTCGTGGCGGTGACAAGGGTCTTGAAGATGATGAGTGTCAGCCATCGGATGTTGACAACGATCAATTAAGAGCCATAATCAAAACCAATCCACACACAACTTTTCAAAAACTTGCTGCTGAATTAGACATAATGTATACGACGATTTCCAACTACTTGAGAGAGATTAGAAAAAAAAATTGATAAATGTGTGCCTCACAAACTGAACGACAACCAAAGGAAACGCCGTTATGAAGGGTAATCTTCCCTTTCTTTTACACAACAAGAACGACCCGTTTCTCTCAAGGTTGCCACTTGAGATGAAAAGTGGGTTCTTTACGACAACCGACAACACTCAGCTCAGTGGTTAGATGCCGATGATGCTCCATAATACTTCCCGAAACAAGAGTTGCACCAAAAAAAGGTCATGCTAACTGTTTGGTTGTCCATTAGTTTTTTTTTAATGCAGGCAAAACAATTACGGCGGATAAGTACTGTCAACAAATAGATGAAATGCATCAGGAACTTCAACAACAACACTCAGCATTAGTCAACAGAAAAGGCCCAATTTTCCTTCATGGCAATGCCCGATCGCACGTTGCTAGCCTGACCCTGCAGAAGTTGAATAAATTGAGCTACGAAACTCATCCACCATACTCTCCAGATCTATCACCTACTGACTATCACTTTTTCAGCATCTCGACAACTTTCTGCGTGAGAAATGTTTTAAAAAGCTAAGCGATATTAAAAACGCCTTCAGCGACTTCATCGCCACCAGAAGCAAGATTTTTTTTACATTACTGGCACAAATACACTTGTTTAGCATTGGCAAAATTATGTTGATTCCCGTGGTGCTTCTTTCGATGAATAAATTTTTGTTTGAGCCGAGATATGTCCATCTGAATTTAAAAGTGAAAAACTGCAAGAACTTTCTTGCAAACCTGATATGTTTCTGCGACATGATTCTTCACGATATTAATAACATAGATATTAACTTAAAGAATGCTGATATCATCAAGTTTTGTTGATTAAGTGGTTAACGACACAGACTGAAAACTTGGATGTGTCGAGTTTATTTTTTTTTACAAAGGAGCTACCACTTATCAAGACCCAATAGCCACTTGAGAATAAGGATTAATAAGTTCAAGGTGATCGGTAAGACAAAAGCTTAGTGATCGTTTTGGATGGAAATTTGGGTAGAATTTGATTATTTAAGGGAGCGGGTTCATTCCATAGAAACACTTTCAACAGACCAACACTTGACCTTATCTGTGGAGGAGATAAATAAAATAATAAGAACACATCCTGCAATTTATAAGGCGTTCCTGCATTTAGGCATAAACTCAATGCATCATCGACTGGCAACTCCACTTTTGGCGGGAAGAATCCCATATTAACATATATTGAAGTGTTAGCATCACTTTGTTATCTGCTCTCCAACCGTCGGATTAGGGTTAGGGTTAGGGTTATAAAAACTGCATATGCTATTGTGCGACTAAACTTAGAATTTGAACCATATGTATGGAACCGCTATCTTGCTGAGAACATCAGCTACCTGAAACCCATTCGGAGACGTGCAATCAAGCAAAAAGTGAAATACCTGAAATAGTTCAATAAATGGAACGCAATAAAATTATCAAGTAGACTGAGCTGGTTGCCAAATTTGACCTGATGTCGTGTGAATTCGGTTGTTCAGATAATGTTGGCATATTTCAAGCATGCTTTTCTCAATTTTGCATGCATAATACTAAGTGGATTTTAAATCGTAATGATTCCTAATTTAATAGTGTATAAAAAAAATAACATAAAATCATAAAAGCACCACTACTATGGAATGCAGATCTGTCAATTCTGTATTCCATAGTAGAGGTACCCAAAGGTGGAGGTAATAAGTTATATCTCTTAGAATCATCTACTCTAAGGGGCATTTAGATCGGCACAAAAATAATAGAGAATGGACCAATATGTATTCTTTAGTAGTTGTACCTAATGCAGAAGGTAATGCCTGGGAAGTGTATCTCCTAGAACCGAGCCAGACCATATGTTCTTCCGGCAAAAGAAATGTGGTGGTTCAAGTTAGTCCTTGGCATAATCACGTTAACACAACAGTCACCATTAAATCACTGAAGTTACGCATTGTTTAGGTTAGCCAGTACTAAAATGGGTGACCATTTGGGAATACCAGGTGCTGTATGTGCTTTCTGCTTATCTCTGAATTGCTTCTAGTTATTCTGGATTGTTTCCTTGCCACTGGAATTAAGCCGTGTTGGCTTAGGTGAGGAGTTATAGATTGCGCAATCCTTGCTTCAGAATTCAGCGCATAACATCCGTCATCCCTCAAGGATGATCAGTTGGTCGTCTTCGTTTTGACGAACGAAGATCCAAGTTGGCAGAGTTATCCCAAGGACGGACACTGACTGGTATGAAACCGGTCTTCAATAATTCAGTTTGTAATTAATAACATTTTCTTTTATTAATATCATGTACGAACGAGTTCGCTTGGACTGGCAAGTAAAAATATCATGTGTTTCAGCTGTCGGCTTAAAAGTAATGAACCTGCCAACTTATGAATAGAAGTAGAGGTTAAGGTTAGGATTGGGGTTGTGGTAGACAGTGGCATGTTGTTGTTGTTGTTGTTGTTGTTGCTGCTGCTGCTGCTGCTGTTGCTGTTGCTGCACAAGCATTAACCCTGGTCGAATGGCACCGACTTTTTCCCTCCCAAACATTAGTTTTCTCTTTACGTAACTCATATCATAGATACACGGCCGTTTATCAAAACTTCCACTTTACTTTCCAGACATTAATCCACAAGAGCAAGCAAGGGAGATCACTCTTTTTATCTTGATACAAAGGGAGGCAACTTAATACACAAGAAGATAAAACGCAGAAGATATTTACGCTTGCTTCACACAACTCCAATCATAAAAACGCAGCCATTTAATCAAACCCGCCATCTTTATTTTCCAGTGGCTCCTTTCTGCTTGCTCAGCTGTTGCAATCTTGTCCATTGTTCGTCATCCAACTGGCAATCGCATTAACCCTCATCCTCCTCGAGTGTTTTCTGACCTTGATAAGTAGCCACTTATTAGTATAAAGTAAAGGGATCTTTATAAATTAATGTAAGAAAATTCTATCGATTAGTGCCCGATACATATGGCTTAAATTTCATTAAAATCGAACATACGCATTTGAATTATTAAAGGAATTTTGCCCCCGTTGATCACTTATGATGATTTACTCGTCATATAACTCCAACGGTTGTTTATTAAAACCTCCATCTTTGTTTTTCAGTCGATAATCCATAACAACAAGCAAGGGAGATCACTCTAAAAACGTAACAAAGAACACAACTCTGTTTGCTAAAAAATGAATGAACTGACCAACTTGTGAACAGAAGCATGGGTTGGGGTTAGGACTGAGTTATGGAAGACACTGACTTGTTCTTCTTCTTATTATTATTATTGTTGTTCTTGTTGTTGCTGCTGCTGCTGCTGCTGCTGCTGCTGCTGCAACAATTGGTACTTATGTAGTATAAGGACTGTGATATCGTTAGAATTGTCCGGGCGGTTTCTGAAACGTAACACAAAGAACGAAACTCTTTTGATCATCTTAATACGAAGGGAGACAATTTACCATTGAGCATGGCGGCCGATGCAAGTCGGTCCTGAATAATGTCGTATGAAACTTTTACACAATCGAAATTCCTTTAGTTATCAAGTGAAATCCGACTAAACACAAAGGTTTGAATTTATCATTTGGTAGCGTATATCGTCATTCACGAAAGTGAAATTTGGCAATTGCGACAGGAGGATCTGCACAGACTACACGTGAAGGGTGAAACTTAGCCGTTTATCAAAACCTCCATCTTTGTTTGTTTTTTTATTTTTCCAGTCATTTTGAGCATCTATGAGTGTATTAGAGTTGTCTTTGAAAAATTTTACAAAAGCTATTCTTTGTAATAATAATAAAAAATTGTGCGGGGCACAATGCACTTCAGCTAACTGGAAGTGTTTTTTTGTTTTCGTTTTTGTAAGAGTTATAGTGAAAAGCGAAGACAATCCAAATTTGAATGATTTTTTTTTTCAAAGCAAAATTTTATCCTGATTCAAAACAAGTTCATTACAATCGAAGTGTTTACAGCCAAATAAAAGACGTATCAACCCGAAGAAGAACACTAAAATCTTACAATTATGTACTTTGTTGAATCATATTATTTATTTATTTTTTTCGTTTTTACTATTTTCCCATTTATCCTTTAATGAAACGTTGGTAAACTTTCTGAATACATGTCTTATACATATCGCTTAAATTTCATTAAAATCAGATATCCTCGAATGTTTTGGGCCTTGATAAGTGGTATGAAATAAAGAGAGCTTTATCAATTATTGTAGGAAAATTCTCTGAATTAGTGTCTGTTACATAATCTACAACAAGCAAGGGGGAAATCACTCTAAGAATGTGACAAAGAACAAAACTCTTTTAATACAAAGGGCGACAACTTAACATTGAACATGGCGGCCTATGCAAGACGGTTCTGAATAAGGGCGTATGAAATTTTTACACAATCTCCTTTAATTATGAACTGAAATCCACCTAACACACAAAGGTTGGAATTTATCATTTGGTAGCGCATATCGTCTTTCTTAACGAAAGTGAAACTTAGCCATTGCGACAGGAGGATCTGCACAGACTACAGGTCAAAGGTGAAGCTTAACCACAATTGCTTAAGTCAGACCACTGGACAAAATCACCAATATTGAGCTTTGATCTCATTGCCATGCACAACTAAACCTTTTCATTGGCTAAGGCATGCCCCTCTGATGCAAAATAAATGAACTCATATACCAAATTGTGGACCCTGGCCTCATGTCCGAATAGTGAAAGTGTAGGTGCAGTCAGCTGGAGACGTGACTCACGAGGATACAAAAAAAAGTTTGGGTGCTTGTGTAGAATAATGATTTTTTTATGCATTTTAGGTTAAAAAAAAAACACAAAAAAAACACTATTATGTACTTACATGTCATGTCAAAATTAATAAAAAAAATAACTGGCAGCCCAGCGTTGCTCGGTCATACAATACGCTTAAACATGATATTTTAATTTATGCAGATTGTGTGTGTATTATTATAGAATCAATCCTCTATTGAATATTATATATTACGAAAAATAATTTGTCTGGTGAACTAATTCGCAAAAAAAAAAAAAAAAAAATAAATAAATAAATTAAATAAAATAAAAAAATAATAATGATAATGTTGTTCATAAACTTTCGTCTGGGTTTGTTTACAATATCACGGCAGCTGATATTTAGGATTTACGATGACTGCCCTGGAAAAGTCACTTCTGATTAATATTTAATTTTAAAATATGCAAATGATGAAATGATTTGCGGCGATTTTAAATGGCATCTCTTCTTTCATCGTAAATTGAACTCCTTAATAAGAAAAAATTAAAATAAAACGGTGAAGTACACCCGGGCTTCGATCTGTAGTTGAATGCTCTACCACTGAGCTGTATCTCCAGATATAAATCACTTTTCTAAAGAAGAAATGATTTACTGAAATTTTATTATCTCCCTTAGCCAGTGTAATATAAAATATCTCCCTGTAAAAATTATTCATTTTTATCTATAAGAGAGAAAAGCTATTTTTAAGATCGGATTTTTTCGATTTTCGAAGCTTATTGGATTAATTTCTGTACAAAGCATATCTAAGAACACTGCCAGACATATAAGTTAGTTTTGTATGAAATTTTCAGCCGTTTCGGAACCTATGAGGAAGAAACTCACACACGCACAAAGTGACTTTTATAGAATAGTATAGATAGCGATAGAGATTCTTAAGATTACAAAAGGTGATCGAATGTTTTTTTTTTTTGCATGGGAGTCACCACTTATCAAGGCCCAGCGGCCACTCGAGGATAAGGATTACAAAAGGTGATCGAATAGAAATCTACAAGAATTATTTAACAACAAAAAATAAACAGATATTAGCGATCCTCCATTTTCTATTTGTAGGCACGTGTAAAATGAATGCCGATGTTTTTTTTTTGCATGGGGGGGTCACCACTTATCAAGGCCCAGAGGCCACTCGAGGATAAGGGTTAATGGGTATACATTAGTCATTGTGATTTTAGCGTAGTAAACATTAGTGGGAATTTTGTAACTTGGATTACTTAGGGGGACGGTTCAATAAGAACTTGTTCACATTGGACTTGAAGACAATCAGATTGTAGTCAGCTGGAAAGCAGGCAAACGGAATAGAGTTCTACAGGCGAGCAGTTCTAAGAAAGAAGCCCTGTTCATAGAATCTACGTTTAGGTGTAGGCACAAATAAAGAGTGTGAGGAATTATTGATAGTGGTTTCAACTAGACGAGTGTTTTTTGTGAAAGTCTGGCGAGGGGGAACCATAGATTGAAGTTCAGCCGAGCACCTTCCATTAAAATAACAATAAAGCAGGGACAGGCTCGTTATGTCTCTCCTGTGGGAAAGAGGTTGCAAGGAAGAGAAAAGGGCATCCCCCACTAAGCTACAAAGTCTAGTTTGAACTCTGTCAAGACAGAATAAGCTGCTTCTAGTAGCTCCTGCCCAGATGTGGCAATAGTACTCCATCGTTGACTGAACCTGGCTTTTATATAAGTAGAGAATTGCATCAGCAGTGAGATATCTACTGGAGTGGTAGAAGGATCCCACCATTTTCCCAGCGACTTTGGCAATGGATTTGATATATGTGTTCCATTTCAGATCAGGAGTAAAGGTCAAGCCCAGAAGCTTGTCAAAACATGAAGCCTCTCCAATTCTCCATTCATTTCGATTGATGGCAGCTGGGCAACTGAGCGTTGATGATGTAAAGATAGAAGCTTGGTTTTAGATGTATTAAAAGTAACCAGCACCTTTTTTCCCCATTGTACCACGTGCTCAAGATCAGAGGAGAGTGAGTCAGAGAGAACTTGGTCGTTTACAGTCCTCGAAGTGCTACCATAGATGGTAGTGTCGTCAGCATAAATGTCTACGAATGATCTAAGGATGTGGTTTGGAAGATCATTGATGTAGATCAGGAAGAGAGTTTCCTCTTCCTGATCTACAGTTAGACCCAGGATGGACTCCTGAGGGACTCCAGCATTGACACTGAGAGCCTCTGATTTCTGTCCATCAACCACTACTCTTAAGAACCTAACAGAGAGAAATGATTTAATAGTTGAGAAGACATTTCCAGCTATACCATGACTGGAGATCTTGTGAAGTAGACCTTTATGTCATACCTTATCAAAAGCCTTTGATATGTCAAGAGTAATTGCCCTAGAGAGGAAGCCTCCATCGAGGGATTCGCTAATCCTATGAGATATAACTGTAAGCACGTCTGCTGTAGATCTATCGGAATGGAAACCATATTGCATGTCACTAAGAAGGTTATTTTTGCTGCGATGGTTGACTATTTTCTTATTTAGCACAGATTCTAGCAGCTTACTCATGATGCATAGGAGACTTATTGGTCTGTACTGAGAGGGAGATGAGCGATCACCTGAGTTCTTAAATACAGGGCATACTGATGAGATTTTCCAAGGTGTTGGGGAGAATTTCTCCTTAAGACAACGCTTAAAATGTATAAAAATTTTGACCTCCCCCTTTCCTTAAAAATTCACCAAAAATCAAGAAATTAACCAATTTTAATAAAATTTTCAGTACTAATCAAATAATGATCACGGAATATAATGAACTCATACCTTTATTTTGAATTCTAGTGGAAATGTATTACTTTGTTTAAACAAAAAAAAACTTTATAAAAATTATGGTTTTCGGTGGTAAAAAAAATGAATTAATTCATTTTTTGCTTTTTATGAAAAATAAACAACAATAAAAAAAAATATACAACAATAAAAAGAATTAAATTAATTTTTCCGGAATATTACAAAAAAAAAAAGCCACTAAAGTCCATATTAATGAATGCGATATAACTCGAAGAAAAATTAATTTCTTGAACTGCCGGCATTATCATTGAATTAAGCATTGTTTATATAATATTTTAGCACACACAAAATTATAACTGCAAACAATGTTTCTACTTTTTTTAGATTATATGTTCTGCGTAATTTTTATATGTAAGATTTTAATATTTTCCTTGCTTGAATGAATGTGTAATTTTCAGCGTAGCATAATTTTTATATAATCTTGAAAAATTATAAAGAAATTTTTTTAATTTTAAAGCAGGAACACAGAAAAATAATTCAATTTAAAAAACATGGTAAAACTTATACAAACGTTCACGAAAGGAATGTACGAATGCTCAGCTAGTGGAAAATTAGCACTCTCAACCTCCATTTAACTATCTGGCGTCATTTTTAGACAGCCTTTTGACTTTCTGAGATTTTGGGCTTCCATATAATCCACGCTTAGACGACTTTTGTTCAATTTTCCTTGCGCGAAGCCAGAATCTCTCGCTTTTGGGGGCTAATTAAGCTATTTTTGAAGAAACAAGGTGTTTTTTAATTGAATTCAGTATGTTAGGACTTTATTTTACTAATTATCTTTGAAATAGACCCAGAAAACTACTATTTATCTTTCAGAGGATTTTGCAATCTCAAAATTTAGTTTCGAATGTCGCCGTAAAAGCATTTTTCATTAGAACTTTTTTTTTTTCATGTGTAGAATTTTTTTTTTTTCATTTTGGAAATTAACTTTAGTCTTTAATCTTTCAAATACAATCAAAAAGTAGTCGGAAACCTACAAAAAAAAATAAATCGACTTTCAAAACTGTGAACCCTTATCTTTTTTCCGTCATTATTGCTCGTATTAAGCTATTTTTGAAGAAACAAGGTGTTTTTTAATTGAATTCAGTATGTTAGAACTTTATTTTACTAATTATCTTTGAAATAGACCCAGAAAACTACTATTTATCTTTCAGAGGATTTTTACAATAAATTTATTTAATCTCAAAATTTAGCTAAATTTAGTTTCGAATGTCGCCGTAAAAACATTTTTCATTAGAACTTTTTTTTTTTCATGTGTAGAATTTTTTTTTTTTTTTTTCATTTTGGAAATTAACTTTAGGCTTAAATCTTTCAAATACAATCAAAAAGTAGTCAGAAACCTACAAAAAATTATGATAAACCGACTTTCAAAACTATGAACCCTTATCTTTTTTCCGTCATTATTGCTCGTACCTATGTATTTGGAAATGGTGGAGAAATTTTACTTTCCACCTTCTGTCTTTCCTTCTCTCTCCCTCCCCTTCTTTACCCCCCCTTTCTTGGTGTATCGTGCTGCTACTGTTTGTTATATCATGTATTGAATGCATGCCTTTTGATTGATAAAAGGAGACGTGTGCGCCATTTTGTTGGAAGTTTTGAACACGAGAAAGAAGTTGCCTCGCTATCCCGCGTCAAGAGAAAAGACATTAAAAATCACAAGTTTAAACAAGAGAAACCAGTGGTTTGGTTTCTTCTTCAATCGGGATCAGCCAGAAAAGACTGTTTAAAAAAGTTGTAAATGAAATTACAACGACCTCTTCACCGAGGAAGAAAGAACTATTTTAAGGCCTAGAATTAGTCTTGTAAAAAAAGAATACTAACTCCAGTGAGGCGTTAGAATTCGCGTCAAAAGGAACCAAGAAATCTTCTATAGAAATACATTACACCACAGAAGATTTGGATTATTTTCTTGGATTACAGAACAAAAAGGATCAAATTTTTCTCGAATGAGAACATTTAAGTTAATGGCGGAAGGGAGTTAATTAAAAAAAAAAATACTCATGTCCAGGTAACCTACATCTAAAATTTCAAATGTTTAGACCCAAATTGGCGGAGGAGTTTGGTAGAGTCTGTAAATGTCAACTCTTTCAACTTTGACCTCTTGGCAGCATAAGTTTCGCCCCAAAACTGATTGAAAAGTTTGATGAATACACTTTATGTAAAATTTCAAATGCTTAAACCCAAAATTAGCTTAATAGTTTGCTAGAGATTGCAAAGATCAAATCTTTGGAACTTTGACAACTTGGCAGCTAATATTTTCTGCGAAAAACCGATTAAAACGCTTGCCCTATTTCTGAATATACTTTATGTAAAATTTAAAATGTTTCGACCAAAATTTGGCTGAGTAATTTGGTAGACACTGCAGATGTCATTTTTTTTAAACTTTGGCTCAAATTTTGACCTCTTAATATTTATTATTTTGGGCTTAAACCAAATTATAAAGTTTGATCCATGTTTGATGTAACCTACATCAAAAATTTCAAGTGTTTAGACCCAAAATTGGCGGAGGAGTTTGGTAGAGTTTTCAAATGTCAAATCGTTGAACTTTGACCCCTTGACAGCCAAATTTCTGGCCGAAAACCGATTAAAAAGGTTTCCCAAATCTCAATACATCTCATGTTAAATCTCGAGTCTGTAGACTGAAAATTGACAGAGTAGTTTAGTAGGGAAATGTACACACACACACACAGACAATTTCAGTTTTATAGATATATAGATCCACTTTGTGTGTGTATGCGTGTGTGAGTTTATGTATGTGTGTGTATGTGTACGTGTGTGTGCATGTATATGTGCATGCGCGTGGTTGTATGCGTGCATCTGTATCCGTGTCTGTATGTGTGTATATGCGTGTGTGTGTGAGTGTGTGTGCATGCGTGTGTGTGTGTATGTGTGTGCGGCGTGTGTGTATGCATGTGTGTGTGCATGTGTATGTGATTCGTGTGCATGTGTATGTGTGCATGTGTGTGTGTGTTCGAGTTCATTCCCTATTGACTCTAATATAGGCGGGTTGATTTTTATGAAATTTCACACAAAATATACTTTATGTGTCTGGGAGTGTTCTTAGGTTATGTATCGGAATTCATCTGAAAAGTATCGAAAATCATTAATCGCTAATCGAAAAATACGATTAAAGAAGGAACAGCCCCACATTAAACAAAGTTAACACCCTATAAAGTCTAACACCACAGGTGCATTTGAGACGTTTTATCTCCGCACAAGCAGAAGGGTCCGGTGTATCAAATCAACAGTAGGTTCTTTGATAAGACAGAGTAGCGTTTGAAATGAATGTTTCTGTTTAGCGAGCAACTGAACCATGAGACTGGACTTTTTCATTTTAAACTTTAATTCAAGCCATTATATAAAAATAATGGTATTTTTATGACCTGCCCCAGCGTAGTACAAACACCCCAACCATCTCATGTTAAGAACAGCTTTCAGAATACCCCCAATCTCGCTATGTTACGAACGGATTTCGAAGTGGGGGTGTTTATTCCAAAAGCCGTTCTTAACATAGGGAGGTTGGGGTACTTATAATATGCTGGGGCACGTCGTAAAAATTTACCAAAATAATTTTATAAAATCAACAGTAGTTTCTCTACAGTGCAATGTAGATTACAAGGCATTGTGGACTAAGTAACAGCAGGAAGGCATGTGAAGCTTCCTCCAGGTGCATTGCAGTGGATCCCTTACTAGAGCAGGCAACCAATCGATTTGATTGAAAAATCGACTATTTCATTGATTTCGATGACAATAAAATATGGTGTAGAGCATTCGTTGATCCTCATTCAATCCCGGGAAACGGAGGGTCTTCCTGCTAGTATCACGCTAAAATTCCATTAAGCTTGCATCGAAAATAAAGAATTGATTCAAGTTAAAAAATCTTTCAGTGACTGTTTGGTTATTCTGCATTTTTATGTCTCCTTGCGAAGATTAAAATCCAGATATAGTAAAACAAAACTTTATGTCTAGAATATTTGTATTACATGGTGCCTTTGTTTGATAATAACAAGGTTAAAAGTGAAATTAGTTATTATCGATCTATCTGTCTATCTATCTATTCATCTCTCTATCCAGTGATATTGTTAAAATAGTTTATATTGGGAGTTATTTATTGTTTATAGAATAAAGTGTAGCAATGGGTTTTAGCTGAAGATGTTTACATAAATTAGCTAAGTTAAATAAACACAATGACCTTGGGTAGGCATACGTGGAAAGGTCACACGCCGAGAGACGTGTGCTTTTTAATGATGACGTAACGGAACTGAAGTCAGGGGGTCGGGAAGTTTAGTCAGTCGAGACTTTGGAGTTTGGTCACGGAAGTGAACAGACGTGCTTCAAGCATGGAAGCGAGGCTGGAAAGAATAAGTATGTAGACACGAAATACAGACTCTTTGTGAAGACCATTTGAGACAGCTGAAATAAATTTATGTTTTAAAAATATAAAGTGTTGTTCTGTGGTTTCACAAAAGAAGGAAAAACAGAGGTCTCAATTGGTTATGGTGTTGGTCATTTCATGTTTCTGCACAAAATATATAAGATAGAGATAAATATATAAGATAGAAATATTAAAATTCACATATTGTATGCTTCATAATGAAACTTGGCAACAGGATCTGTTGATTTATTGGTTGTATTTTTTTTTCAGTACCAATTCTTTTGAAATAAGTCTACCAGACAGATAATTACCATTACCGATACTTTCATTTCGGTTCTTGTACAAATTCTAAATTCAAGATGTCCAAAAATAGTTTTCTTTCGTTGGCACCGAACCTCCTCCTCCACCACACACACACACACACACACATCTTATCTCATGTATCCCGTCATGCCTCTTCGTTTGAAATCTAATCCTGACGCGATGCCGTTATTAGAAGCATTAAACCATTATCTAAAGAGAATTCTTTCGTATTTTTTTTCTTCAAATTTACAAGATGCTAAAAACGATAAAATTAAAAAAAAAAAATGTAACAAGTGTTTTCATTTATTTATTTAATTATTTTTAGCTGATGAGTTATCGCGGCGCTTATTCAAATTGGCACTTATGGCGGCAATTAAAAGTAAAGAAAATACAGAAAAATCTATATGATGTACGTACCAGTCACAGAACGAAGATGAAATATTCCAAAAATCACGTAATTTGACCAAGTAATCTTTTTATTATTATTATTATTATTATTATTATTATTATTATTATTATTATTATTATTTAAGCAGATCAAATGTTACCACAAAGCGAGTCGTGGTGTTTTTGTCGGCCATGATTAAATCCGATGTAATAAACAAAGAGGAGACAACTCAACTCTACGTGTTGATGTGAAAAATAAACCTTATGTTCAGTGCAGTTTAGTAGTAAAATCGCTAAAAATCGTAAATTTTGGTTTTCCTTGTTTTAAATAAAACTACTTGATCAATTTACGTAATTTTTGGAATATGATATCTTCGTTCTGTTACGAGTACGCACATCCTACAGACGTTTCTGTGTTTTGTTTACTTTTAATTACCGCCAAAAGTGCCAATCTGAATAAGCGCCATTATCACTTATTGAGTCTTAAAGCCATTCAAGGATAATAATAAATATGATGGATTGATTGTCAGTTAAATGATTCCATCTCGCTTCCCCGTTTGAAATTTAATCCTGATGTGATATCGTCATCTATATTATATTTTTCTGAGTCTGATCCACTTTTTCTCGGAAACTACTGAGCCGATCTGACTGAGATTTTGTATGGACTTTTATTATGATAAGGTCTAGCCAACTAAGTATTATCGTATCCGTTCGATGTAGATGTAGAATTAGTTAATAATAATTCGTCGCAGCAATACCACATTTATTCTAGAGGTTTTTTTGAAGACTAATGAGCCGATCTGACTGAAATTCTGTATGGACTTTTATTATGATAAGGTGCAGCGAACTAAATATTATGGTATTTGTTAGAGGCACAATTAGTGGATGACAGGGATTTGCATTTAATGCAAAAATGAGCACAAGTCTAACCATATTCAAGTATCAATGTTACCTATGGAAGGGGACAGATCCCAGTAATTAAAGGAACAAAGTAAATAAGTTTGAAAATTATATTTATTAAAAGGAAAAGGTTAGAATCGAACCCAGTATTCAAAGGTTAAAAGTGAATACATATTGCAATCTCAGGAATTTAGTGAATTGTCCATTGTTGTAGAAATAATTAAATAATGATAAACCTGAAGTCAGAGTTAGGATAATGGAATTGAATTTAGAAATTTTCTTCGTGTTACAAAGAAACAACGTGTTGGACATATGTGTACGTAAATCCATGTGGGAAAACATTCACATGGTTGAAGCACGTTTTGACGTCACAAAGAAAGGTAATTTACAATATATTCAGTTCAGTCAGAGAGAGAGAGAGAGAGAGAGAAAGAGAGAGAGAAAGAGAGAGAGAGAGAGAGAGAGAGTATAGACAGATCAGTCAAGGTTGATTTCAGAGGCAGAGAGGAGAGTTGAGTTAGCTGAAGCCCTTTTGGAAGCGACCAGAAAGGGGAACTAGAAAATGTAGAAATCTAAAGGTAATTGAATTCCTGATCATCATCCAGCCAATTAGTGGAATAAATGTCATAATGTATTTTGTAAACCTGTTGTCTCTGTCGTTATTTCATCCACCGAAAGGTAATGTGTTTTTCTTTTTGTGATTACTTTTGTAAACGAAGTTTGTATGAAGCCATCCAGCCATCCATACAGTGCGCCCGCAGCCGAGATTGAACTCACTACACGAGTTTGTAGTGTAATTCAAATCTTGTTGGTCGTTGATACTTCGCCAGGGCTATCAAAGGTATTTTTTTATTGTAACGCTATCACTAGATGAGGTGCCTATCACGGCTTAAGAGAGTCCCATCTACCCTTGAGAGAAAGATAGACTGCGCCAGTTTCTCAACCTGGTATTTTTCCTAGCGGTACTTACAGCGCCTCACTTTCCCAAACGGTAACCCATCTGATACTAGCCAGGTTCAATGTTGCTTAATTTCGGTGATTTGGCGAGAATCGGTGTGTCAACGTAATGTTGCAGTATACATAAATTGTATGAAACACCCTTCCAAATTTAACTGAATGCCTATTTCAATAATGAATGTTCCGTCTTATGTGTAATAAGAAATGTTATCACAGTCGTCGTTGTGATGTACGCAGTATATAAATGTCTCATCCTCCGTTATTAATATTGTCGTTCACTGGTATATACACACCGTTATAAATATGTCCCTGATATATACACACCCAGACCATACAACATCAATTTGGCATGAAACAAAACAGTTTAGGAATTTTCTTTGTGTGGCCGGAAGTCATGTATGTGAATCCATGATAGAACTTTCACGTGGCTGGAGCACGTTTTTGACGTCACAAAGAAAGATACTTACAATCAATGTATTCAGAGAGTCAGTTCAGTCAGGAGTAGGGGGTCAGACCCCCTACTCCTATATATATATATATATACAGAGAGAGAGAGAGAGAGAGAGAGAGAGAGAGAGAGAGAGAGAGAGAGAGAGAGAGACCAATAGAGACAGCTCAATCAGGGTCGAGTCGGGAAAGACGAGAGTAAGCTAAGACCCTTTCGAAAGCAAAATAGAGGGAAGAAAGACAACGTAGAAACCACAAGACATTGAATCCCTGATCCTCTCATCCGGATGGAATAAAGATCATTATATACTTGTAAGTCCTCGTTTGTCATCTTTCAACCATGAAAGGTAACGTGATTTTGTTTATCGTCTTAATAAAAGAACATTTATGTGTAACACCCTTCCGAAATGTTTACTGTTTGGTCCCATTATCAATAATGTATTTTCCTTCTCCATGTTAAAAAAAAACAACTGTATAACAATTCTCAATAATGTAAACGGTATCTTTCAAAAATGAATGTTCATCGTCTTATGTGTAATAAGAAATGTCATCACAGTTGTCGCTGTGATGTACCCTAACACACACCGACTACACAATATTATCTATTCATTTTTTTTATTTTTTGCCCTCGTTTATATGTTTTTTTGTTGTTTTTGTTTTTACATAGGAATCACCACTTATCAAGGCCCAGAGGCCACTCAAGGATAAGGGTTAAAGGGTGCACAGTAGAAATTGGACAATATAGTAATCGTTAGTAAATGGACATCCGGTAAATTTGTTAACAAGTGGAACGGCTAATCGAGAACTTGTTTATGTTAAACTTGAACACAACCATATTGTAGTCAACTGGAAAGCAGAAAAACGGAAGACAATTCCATAGGCGTTCAGTTCTAAGAAAGAAGCTTTGTTCATGTAATCTACGTTTAGGTTTAGGCACAGATAAAGGGTGGGAGGAATTATTGATAGTGTTTTCAGCTAAACGAGTGTTTCTTGTGAAAGTTTGGTGAGGGGGACCATAGACTAAAGCTCAGTCGAACACTTTCCATGAAAATAACGATACATCAGAGACAAACTCGAAACATCCTTTCTGTGAGATAGAGGTTGCAGGGAAGAGAAAAGGATATCTCCTATGAGGCTACGAAATCTATTTTGAACTCTATCAAGGCAGGACAAGTCATTTCTAGCAGCTCTTGACCAGATGTGGCAACAGTATTCCATCCTTGGATGTACCGGGCTCTTACATAAATAGAGAATTGCATCAGCAGTGAGATATCTACTGGATCGATAGAAGGATCCCACCATTTTTCCAGCGGCCTTGGCAACAGATTTGACGTACCTGTTCCATTTAAGATCAGGAGTAAAGGTCAAGCCCAGAAGCTTGTCAAAACTTGAGGTCTCCTCCAGACGAGAGCCATTCATTTCAGCTGATGCCAGATGGGGATCAGAACGTTGATGTTGTAAAGAGAGAAGCTTGGTTTTAGATGCATTAAAAGTAACCAGCTACTCATTTCCCCATTATACCACATGCTCAAGATCAGAGGAGAGAGAATCGGAGAGAACTTGGTCGTTTACTGACTTAGATGTGCTACCATAGATGGTAGTGTTATCAGTATAAATGTCTACAAATGATGTAAGGATGTGATTTGTAAGATCGTTAATGTAGATCAATTTCTATCAAGTCATGGTACATGGAACAAGAGTATGCTACTCCTGTGTATTAAATAAAGGATTCTATTCAGAATTCCATGCAGATTCCAGAGTTTGAGAGAAAGATACCAAGTTTGACAATTTTGACCTACGTGATGTTTTATATTTTTTTATTTCATTTTTTATATTTTTATTTTATATATGTTTATATTTTTTTTTTGTTTTCATATATATTTAATCAATCAATGAATACTAATAATAAAAACACTCATTTCGTTTTATTCTTATTTTTAGAATACTCCCGTCTCACTCGGATTAATCCTGCGAAGATATGATCTAGTGTTAATAATGAACTTTCTGTTTATTTTCTTGATGTTACATATGGAAAGGAACAGATCCCAGTAATCAAAGGAACAACGTAGATAAGTTGGAAATGTTAAAAGGAAAAGGCTAGAATCGAACCCAGTATTAAAAACTTAAAGGTGAATACATATTGCTATTTAGATACGGTTTTTGGAGTGTACAGCAATTGTCTGTTGTGTTTGGAAATAACGATACAAGTGAATAAAGGAGTGTCTTTGTTTTACCGGGAATTGTTGGATGCATGTGACATGTAATATCCATGTGAGAAAACATTCACGTGGCTGGAACACATCTCAAAGAGAGTCGGTCAGTCAGGGTAGAGTTGGGGCGGAGTCGGGTTTGGTAGTCAGTTCAGAGAAGCGAGACGAGTTAGCTGAAACCCCTCTTGGAAACGACCAGAAAGGGAAACAAGAAAACGTAGAAATCTTAAGGCGATTGAATTCCTGATCATATCATCCATCTGGAAGAATAAATTTCATCATGTATTTTGTAAACCTGTGTTTTCGTTTTGTCATCTATCGACATGAAAGATAATGTGATCTTTTTATTCGTCATTGTAATAGCACTTTATATGAAATACCCTTCCAAAGTGCAAATGTCTGTCCCCACCATCACAAGTAATGTATTTCCCTTCTCTATGTTAAAAAGAACTGTATTACACGCCGCTTTCCTCAATAATGTTAACGGTATCTTTCAATAATGAATTTTCATCACTTATGTGTAAATAGAAATTTCATCACAGTCGTAGTCGTGATGAAGGCAGTATATATATTAGGGATGGAGCAATTCCAATATTTTTTTTCCGATTCCGATACAATTACTGATTCCGTATATAATTCCCGATTTCGATTCTTTCTAAATCTCTAAACATTTAACTGTAAAGTTGTTATTTTTCACGATTATCGTAAAAAAAACGCACGATGAATGTGCATATTTTTTCTCAAACGGAAAGATACACTTGTGAGGGATGATCTATCGATTTTAGTTTTACTAATAGTTTGAAATTAATAGATATTCATTATTTTAGTATTATTATCAGCGGGAGAATTTTTTTTTTCTTTATAGAAAATCAACTAAAAAAAAGGCAATTAAAAGAATCGTTTTTGACATCGGAAAATACTCACAAATTTTTCCGATACCACAAAAAATTCCGATTTTTTATCCTGATTCCGAGTAATCGTCCCAACATTAATATAAATGTCTCATCCTCTGTTATCAGTATTATGTCGTCAACTGTTATAAATATGACCCCGATATATACACACACACCTACAGTTAGGGAAAGGTGTCCGGGCGATCAAAGAACACAATAAGTTAATCCCAGGAAAAGTGACCTATAATAGTGTTACAGAGGTGTCCGGGCGATCAAAGAGCACAATAAGTCAATCCCAGGAAAGGTGACCTATAATAGTGTTACAGAGCGTATCCGGGCAAACCAAAGAACACAATGGGAAATCCCGGGATTTAAATCGACTCATGACATCAATCAGCCAGGAGCTAACCGACATTAAATGGGTCAGACCAAAACCAGAAAAAAGTACAATAAGCAAAAGCTAGCGAAAATAAGGTAAACAGGTCAATCAACAGGAACTATGACCCAAAGAGTTGCAAAACAATAAAACAAGCTGGCGAGAAAAAGGTCAACAGGTCAAAGTGATATAAATAAAAAGAGCAGAGAGAAAGCAGCGGGGAGCAGACACAAAGCGAGAATACAGGTTGATACATAGTTCTGCGACCCACCCGCGTCCCCAACCTCCATCGCGATGATGATAGTTATCACCGTTACTTTTGAAGTGTAAATTGTAAATAAACAAAATCTATATTATAAACAATGAAGTGTCTCATATTCATTTTGAAACAAAATAACTTTCCGTTTATACAACGAAGACAATCATAGCCATTCATATACGTAACACGACTACGCAACATCAATTTGGCATAAAACACTCATTATAAGTCAACGAGCTATAACTGTTGTGCGTTTTTAATGGGAAAAAGGCTACTTAGAATTATTGCACTATCATCAGATGAGAATTCTTTGGTTTTCTTTACAATTTAGGCGATGCCAATAAATAAATGGGACAACTGTTTTTATTGTTGTTGCCTCTTTTGCTAATCAGTAGTTATTGAGGTGAAAAGCCACCCAAAGATAACGGTTACTGAGACGAATAGATAAACGATGAAGAATACTATGAAAGGGTTAAAAATTGTTCCGTCCTTGAATAGCCGGTACTAATCAAGAGACAGATGCATTGGTATAATTTAAACTTACCAAATGTTGAAATGTTCAACAGAGTCAACATGGACAGCATAGAAGCTGTACTCGCCACCACACAACTGCGATGGATTGGACATGTGGCCAGAATGGAAAACAATCTCATCCCAAAATTCCTATTGTATGGAGAATCGGAAAATGGTTACAGAAAGATTGGTGAGCAGAAACTCTGCTGCAAGGATGTGGTAAAGCGCCATTTAAAGACAATATGAACACAAAAAAATTGGGAAGAGCAGACCAAAGTTGCTGATGCAGTTGCCTTCACAAAGGAAAGGCAGAAATAGAAGAAAAAAGTAAAGGTCAGGTCTGAACAAAAACATTACCAAAGGCAACACCCACGCACTACTTGTGAGGAAACATTTCACACTGAGTGTGGAATGATACAACACTGTAAGATAAATCACCGAGACCTTGACTAGTCATCTTCTGCTATGAAGGACTGCGTGATGATGATGATGATGATGATGATGATGATGATGATGATGATGATATAATAAACAAAGGTAGTATATTAACAAAATTATGCTACAGAAAGTATGCATTCGATTCTGTAACCATAGCTGCCATCAATAACTACCACGACGCTTAATCGTAACTATATCCGGAAATAGGTAGATCAACTTGCACGATATAAAAAAATGATAAATAGAATGAAGAACGTTTGCAATACTTATGCGGACGGTTTATGATGAATATTTGTTGGCATTAGGTTTGAAGACGATCATCTTGTGGGCTGCAGGGAAGCAGTCTAGTGGTAATGTACTCTACAGGCAGAAAGTTTGAAGGAAGCAACTCTGTTTATGGAAATTTTGCCTTTTACTAATGAGTCAACAGTTAGGTGAAAAGCCACTCGAAAAAAAGGGTTAACAAGCCGAATGGATTGTCAGTTAAATGATCAAGAATACTATGAGAGCATTGAAAAAATGTCCTGGCCTTTAATAACTGGTAATAATCAAGACAAACGCAGTTGTATAATCAACAATAGTGTATTAAAAAGTATGTGTGCGATTCTGTGACCATAACTGCCATCAATAATCTTTTCTTTTTTTTTTACTTGTGTGTCAAATTTTCATGGCAAGTACTCGTCTGAGCTTCAATCTATGCCCACTCTCTTGCCAAATTTTCACAAAAATCACTCCACTATCTTCAACCACTATTAACAATTTTCTCCACTCTCTATCTGTGCCTAAATCTAAATACAGATTCCATGAACACTATTTCATTGTTATTGCTTCCCGGCCGATTACAATATGGTAGCCTTCAAGTCCAATGTAAACAAGTGTTATATTATAAACCCTTTTTCTAAGAATTCAAAACACAACAACCATTGGTGTAAGCAACAGTCCGTTTTTTATTTCTCCTGTTGTGCTTGCTTGTAGTAGATAGATAGATAGATAGATAGATAGAGAGAGAGAGAGAGAGAGAGAGAGAGAGAGAGAGTGGGAGAGCGACAGAGAGAATTATCGTGGCGTCTACTCGGTTGACAATCAAATCTCCAACTGCAATCTTTTTCCTTCTATCACTTTTTCCTGTCAATCTTTTCAAAACATCCACATAACCAGATTCCTTTCTGTTACATTTTTCATAACAATAACAAGGTCTGTTTATATTTGTGAGAAATATTGAAACAATTCCCGTTTAGCTTGTCAATTTCTGACATTTCATCCGCAGACGCGTGCCCCATTTTAATTCATGAACATACATATATACATATACACCTATACACATATATATACTAGCATGTCAACCTGGCTTAGACCGGGTCATTCGTGTAACACAAGTTCTCATTGAGCCGTCCCCTTAAATAATCCAAATTCTACCAAATCTACACCATTAACAATGACTAAACTAGTAACTTATAGTCAGTAACCCTTATCCTCGGGTGGCCTTTGGGTCTGGATAAGTGGTGACTCCCTTGTAAAAAATAAAAAAAATAAAAGATAACGTTCGAGATCACGTTAAAGGCATGGTAGATGTCGCAGGCGTAATGAAAGAATGAGGAAATAAATGTTGTACAACAGAAAAAGCAAGTTGAAGTTCTTTTCTATTCTTTGCGACTAAGGCTACAACGTAGTGGTTTCCTGACAACGTGCGTGAAGCACGTGATTTCATTTTCGAAGGCGCCATTGCGATGATGAGTCATATAACGGCACAACGTGTTCGTAGCAAATATATTTTAAATATATATACATATATATATATATATATATATATATATATATATATATATAACTACTTCATTTATTCACATAAATTTAATATACGAAAGTATAGATTTATGCGTAAACTTTAAGTATTTACTTCAAAAGTGCTCAATACGTAGGTAGAGCTAGTTAGTAATTTATAAAATATATATATTATTGGAGGGTAAACAGTTACATATGGTCGCTACAAATAGCCATCTATTTCAGTTAAAGAGACTTCTTCAGGCGACCCAGAACCTCTTGATGCCAAAAGGAAAAATGAGAAAGATCAGAAAGAAATTGAAAAAGAACCTATATATATATATATATATATATATATATATATATATATATATATATATATATATATATATATATATATATATACAACGTCACAAGCATGAAAAACCTGATTTCAATTCGAAGGCGCCATAGCGATGATTAGTCAAGTCTTATAACGACACAACAACGTGTCCGTAGTAAATAT
Organism: Euprymna scolopes; assembly: GCF_053919585.1. Lineage (NCBI taxonomy): Eukaryota > Metazoa > Mollusca > Cephalopoda > Sepiida > Sepiolidae > Euprymna > Euprymna scolopes. The sequence goes on along the minus strand of NC_136506.1, from coordinate 85,682,875 downwards.
ATTAAAAAATATATATATTTGTCGCTTCCCATTTGGGAGCATCAAATTGGAGAGAGATAATTATTCTCAAATAGCATATACACTTGTGCCCGATATTATTCATACCCCCCCTTGAAAATTGAGTTTATTAGATGTAACTTTGTAAGAATTTATTGTTTACGTCCATATTGATACATATTCTTTATAAACCTCTTCTGATCATTTTCGTCATTTTAAAATCTCGGGATACTTGTAATAAAAGAAATATACAGCTATTTATAAAATCTGCAATGTTCAAAAATAATCATACCCTCTTATTTTTTCAGTATTAATCGAGTTTCTGACTGTCTGTTTCCTGTTTGATTCTTATTTTGAATGCTTTTATACAACCTTTGATTAATTTCATTTCGTTTTTTGCATTTTTCAGAAATTAAAATGATATCAACTGAAAACCAATAAAAGAATAAAAATTATTAGAATTGGGAAGAAAAAAGAGCTTAGTAATGATCTTAGGACTAAAATTGTGAATTCACATAAGGATGGTTTAGGTTACAAGTCAATTTCCAAGAAATTTGAGGTCCCTACAGCAACAGTACAGAGCATCATCAAAAAATTCCAGAGCCACCCCACAACAAACAACTTGATTGGTAGAGGAAGGAAAAGGAAACTGTCTGCTAGAGCCACCAGGAATATTGTAAGAAGTGTTAATGCAAATCCAACCACCACTACTAAGGACATTTTAGAAAATCTAGAGTCTTCTGGCATAAAAATATCAAGGCAAACATTGCAAAGGACTCTGCATGAAAATGGTCTGAAAGGAAGAAGACCAAGAAGGACTCCATTGCACACCGGAAAACACCTTGCAGCACGTCTAAAGTTTGCTAGGACCCATGTGAATTCTTCCAGAGTCCGTTTTCTCAAGTATTTTGTGGACTGACGAAACAAAAATTGAATTGTTTGGCCATATGGATGCTTCTTACGTTTGGAGGAAGAAAGGAGAAGCTTACAACCCAAAGAACACCATACCCACGGTGAAACATGGTGGTGGTAGCCTAATGTTTTGGGGCTCCTTTTCGGCTAGTGGTCAAGGTAGTTTGGTCAAGATAGTTGGAACCATGAAGAAGGAGCAATATTTGGAGATACTCCAGAAAAACATTAGACAGGATGCGGAGAAGCTCCATTTAGGACGAAACTGGGTCCTTCAACAGGATAATGATCCAAAACATACTGCCAAAATAGTCAAGAAATGGTTTGAGGATAATCAAATTAATGTTTTGGAATGGCCTAGCCAGAGTCCCGACCTGAACCCTATCGAAAACCTCTGGCACATAATGAAAACTGAGGTTAAAAAGCGGAAACCTAGAAATTTGAGGGAGTTGGAGAACTACTGCATTGAAGAATGGTCAAAAATCATTGTTGATGCTTGTAAAAACCTTTTTGATAAATATCCAAAACGGTTACAGGCAGTTATTAAGAATAAAGGGCATGCTATTGACTATTAGTAAGAGAGGTATGAATAATTTTGAACTAGTGCCATTATTGTTTTTCTTTGTATAATGTTTCAAACTTACATAATTTATTTATTTGTTGAGTTTAAATTAAATGTTTATGCTTGATTTATTGTTTGAAACCCCTTTAATGTTGTCTACCTTCTGGTTTGAGCAATATTCTTATAGAAATCTCAAAGATCCGAGGGGTATGAATAATATCGGGCACAAGTGTATATATATATATATATATATATATATATATATATATATATATATATATATATATATATATATATATAATTAAATTAAAGTAACCAAAATAATCCAAGATGGTAAAACTAAAGTATATTATAAATATCAAAGAATTAATATTTATAAATTAATCTCAATCAGATATAAAAGATCGATAAAACCAAATAGGAAATAGAGCTTATAATAAGAGCAAATAGTTAATAATTCTTTTTCAAAGCGTTTTTTAACATGTTTTATTAACTATTTGCTCTTATATATATATATATATATATATATATATATATATATATATATATATATATATATATATATACTAGCATGGGCTCCCGGCGTTGCCCGGGTGTTTGATGTGTATGTTGAGCAAAAAAAAAAAAAAAAAAAAGTGGTAGTGGGAAGGCAGGCTCGAACCCGTACCGCAAAGGAGGAAAAGAACGGGGTAAAACCTAACGTATATGCTGTTACGATCACCGCCAAACCAGAAGCGACATTTTCTTAAATTAAGGCTAGACAATCAAAAGGAGAAGATAACTTTCAAAAATATCGGCGAAAAAAGTGCCCCCCCCCCGTAGAAAAGTGCCTAGTTGAAGGGGAAGATATTAATGTTTTTACCCAATTTTTCGATATTTGTAGTATGAAAATTCGAACTTTAAAACGATACTGACCTTGGTAAAATCTGTCGCCTCTATTGAAAGTTTAAGGCAGACATGCAAACAGACATACATACATTTATATATTGGTAACTAAAACATTTCGACCCAAACTGATGAAAAAGCTTGCCCTATCTCTGAATACCCTTTATGTAAAATTTCAAATATTTAGACCAGAAATTGTCTGAGTAATTTGGAAGAGACCGCAGAGTTCAATTGTTTTTAACTTTGACCCCTATTATGACCCCTTAATATTTATTGTTTGGACTCAAATCAAGTTATTAAGTTAGATCCATGTCCAAGGAACCTATATTTAAAATTTCAAGTGCGTAGACCCAAAATTGTCGGAGGAGTTTGGTAGAGTTCTCAAAGGTCAAATCGTTGACCTTTGACCCCTTAATCGCCAAATTTCTGGCCAAAAACCGATCACATCGATTTTCCCAAATCTCAGAACCCTGTATATATAATTTCGAGTCTGCAAACTAAAAATTGACAGTTATTGCGTAGGGAAATGTACACACAGACACACAGACACACAGATACACAGACACAGAGTCACACAGACACTTTCACTTTTATATATATAATTAGAGAGAGAGAGAGAGAGAGAGAGAGAGAGGGGGGGTAACTGAGACTGAAACAAGTGTTATGGGTAATATATGACAAAAGAACTAAGTTCAGATATAGGGTGCGAACAAGATATGGGGTGAGAAAAAGTGGAAGAGGGAGAGATAAATATGGAATATGTGAGTGGGGTGGCGTTTGAGAAAGAGAAAAAGAAAGAGACAGAAAAAGAGAGGGAGAGAGGGGGGGGAATGAGATAGTATCGCCAGACATGATCCATTCAGAACACTGCATATTTAATAAAGGCCAGTTTTTAAATATTGATAAACTTGCTTTTTGCCGATGCTTTTCAAAACAACGGAACTGACCGGTCGCTTTTGTCCCCCATCAAAAGCTAGAGATACGGCGAGATATCAAATAAAACAGTTTTCTTTTTTTAATGAGGACATTTCTCTTCCGGTCGCCATAAACAGAATTAATACACTGGAGTCTCCATTTTCTTTTTTTCTTCTTCATCCTCTCGACTTCGACCTATACACGCGTACAACTCTCATTTATATAATAGACTTTTCGAAAAGTGGGTCGGCATTTTCTTATCAAATCAGTACATAATAACACTGTAAAGCAGATTCCCTGGTGAACAACCTCTGACTAGGTGATCCTTAGTGAATGAATCTTTTTTTAGTAAATTTTAGATATTATTCATCCAGGGCATGCTGATCAGGGAACTAAAACCTTTATGGGTGGTTTTTTTTTTAGTAGTTTTTAACTTTTAACTGGACATACAAACATACACACTAACATTTCTTATTTAGATAACAGACTAGTATGAGTACCCGGCGTTGCTCGGGTGTCGAGAAGTGGTATTGAGGAATTAATTCTCTAAAAAACTGTTTCAATCAAAATAGTAGTGAGTGCATGTGCGAGTGCAAAAAAAAAAAAAAAAAAAAAGAGCTGCAATAGCCGGGCTCAAACCTATAACGCGAAAGAGGAAAATGAGGTGAAAAAAAAAGCAAACGAGTTAGCGGTATCGCCCATGGAGCACGTGTTACGTCACAGCCTTTAAAATGACGTGTTTTAAACGTACGTTGAGATCGCTAGGTGTAAATGACTTGCAAAAATCTCGACGCAAAAAGTGACCCCTCCTTGCAAAAAAAAATTTAAAAAACGGTCCTGTTGACGGGTAAAGAATTACTGTGCTTGGCCAATTTTTGGATATTTGTCGTTCGAGAGATGGATTTTTCTAACGATACTAATTTTGGCAGTGTTCATTGCGTGTGTCGAAAGTTTTTGGCGGACATAAAAAACACACAGACACACACACACACGCATACTAACACACATTTTGCCTTTTATATAATAGACTAGCCTGTGTGCCACGTCAGCTGATATTTGACTTGACGAAATTGAGATGTTTTGTACTGAAATTCATCCACACTCCGATCTTAAACATAGTTTTTCTTCTCTTACAGATAAAAAAGAAGAATTTTTACAAGGGAATATTTTATGTTACGCTGTTGATATAATTATTTGCCTTGGCCGATGTAACGTAAAATATTCGCTCGTAAAATTTTTTTTGTATCTATAACAGAAGAAAGACTATTTTTAAATCGAATTTTTGGATGAATTTCTGTACAAAACATATCTAAGAACACTGCCAGACATATAAATTACATTTGTGAGAATTTTGCAAAATATAAGCTCAGCCGTTTTGGAACCTATAAGGAAGGAACGCACATACATACACACACAAAGTAACTTATATATATGTTTGTGTGTGTGGGGGGGGGTGTTATATAATGACTTGAATTAGAGTTTAAAATGTAAAAGTCAGGTATTATGTTCTAACCAAAAACATTCATTTCGAGCGCGCCCCTGTTTTAATAAAAACTACTGTTGATTTTATATGCCGATCCCTTCTGCTTCTGCGATGATAAAAATTTTCAAATGCACTTGGGATGTTAGGCTGTATAAAAACGTTAACTTTGGTCAAAATTGGAATGTTCCTTTTTTGATGGGATTTTTTCGATTATCGATTGTAGATTCTTATCGAAGATATATAGGAACACAGCGGGGCACATAACGTATATTTGTGTGAAATTTCATAAAAATCGACGCAGCCGTTTACGAGTCCATGTGGACCCCTCCTCTCTCTCCCCCCCTCTCTCTCTCTCACTCACTTACACTTACACACACACACACACACACACACACACACATACATTCTAATACATTCTACTTATATATAAAAGGTACTTTGTATATATATATATATATATATATATATATATATATATATATATATATATATATATATATATATATAATCCAAGGTAACATTCAATGTAGGGTGGTAAAAAAGGGGGTAAAAAGTGCTCAATACTGAAGTAGAGCTAAATCTAATCTTTATTTTATTTTATTATTTTACCTTTAGTGAATACAGAGCATTACAGTTTGTTTCGGCAGACACAAACGAATCTGTCTGACCTGCTTCGTCAGATATTCTGTATACGTCGGATTCGTCTGTGTTTGCCTAAAACAAACTGTAATCCCCTGTATTCACTAAAGGTAAAAAATAAAGATTATATATATATATATATATATATATATATATATATATATATATATATATATATATATATATATATAATCTTTATTTTTTACCTTTAGTGAATACAGGGGATTACAGTTTGTATATATATATATTGACTTGTTGTTTCATCAAATACTTCTGCATGCAAAATCCGATCCCGCATTTTGCTAATTCCTACCCTCTGCTGAGAAGGAAAGTATTTCTTCGAAACTCCGCTGATTAAGGACTATCCATTTATCTAGTGTTTCCTTTTCAGATTAAATATGTTTTTAACTCATTTCAAATTGTTTTTTAACATATTTTATTAACTGTTTGGTCATATTATAAGCTCTATTTCCTATTTGGTTTTATCGGGCTTTTACATCTGGCTGAGATAATCTTATAAATATTATTTCTTTAATATTTATGATATACTTTAATTTTACCATCTTGGATCATTTTGGTAAATTTAATTGTAATTTTTATTATATACATATATATATATATATATTTATATATGTGTGTGTGTGTGTGTGTGTGTGTGTGTGTGTGTGTGTGTGCCTAATATGTTTACATGTAATTTAACTATTTAAAGCAGTGATTACATATGAATAACTAACATAAAGTTCTCATTTAAATAGCTCAATAGTGCAATACTAGAGCTATAAATATTTTTATTTCAAAGTACTGCGTTAATAGCGATGGATACACAAGCAGTTATCCATTTTCGGAAAGTTTTCCTTTTATTAGTCATAACATGGCGTAGAATTATTTCAATCACCAGATATGACGTATAAGAATATAACCGTTCATCAAATTATGACTTGCACAAACTTGGGCTTTATCAGCGCGTTAGAAAAAGAAAACTATGTTTCAAAAATGGCCGAAAATGAATAAATACTTGTGCATCTATCCCTATTAACGTGGTATCTTGAAAGAAATATATATATAGGACTTGATAACTCTGTATATACATATTATGTTGTTAGTCTACCGGAAAGTATTAAAATCGTCGATTATGATGAAATTATAATAATTGATTATTATGATTGGTAAAAGTATAATTGTTAGATAGAAAACTGTTATCGATGTGAAAAGCTATGTTAAGGTGAAATATTTACATTTAATATTTCTCAGGTATGTTAACTTGATGTGAATTTGATAGATGGAATTTAAGCTAACTATAATATAAACAAAAATACGTGACAAAACCTCAGCAAGGATGTTTAGGCTATTTATAGTCATGACGTAATGGAAAATATAGATTTTGAGTGTAGAGTTTTGGTTATGAGGGGGGATCAGTTCGATACGCAACGGATTAGCAGACCGATGGGGTTTCTGGACGTCCATGAAAGCCAGGAGGGGCAACTTAGAAAAATGTAATTTTATACAAAGTGTACCAATTCCGAAAAAGAACACAGCAAGGAATAAATGATTATATCCAAATATAATTTCCGTCTGAATATTTCCACTTTCGGAAAGAAGCGCCTTTAGTTTCTGGACGTATGAAAGGAAGATCTGAGGCACGTTTTTGCTGGTGCTCCAACCGACAACGATATCTATAAACTTAATTTATGTAAACACACATCAACACACAATAGCGAATACACTTGACGAATCATATATCAGAACGTTAGCACTCATAATAAAATAAAGACTTATTATAGAAACACATCTGTAAAATAATTATGTCAGCCCCTTTAAGAACTCGTTTGTTATTGTTGAGCACTCTTAATTGAGGTTTAAAGTCGGTCACTTACACGCGCATATCATGATATCATAACCATTAGATCACCATCACCGTCTTGACATTTAAAAAAATGTTTAAATTTCAATTGTATTTCTCGTGATTAATATATATATATATATATATATATATTAATTTATTTATACAAACATTAATGGCTACATATGTGCATACATGTTTCTGTAATCACCCACGTTGGGGGATTACGTCTTCAGGCCAAGAATTACCGTCGAAAGTGATATTTCCACCAAATACATTTTCCTATTTCGTTTATCAAGTAAGCATGCAACCTGGGTGGGAGTCATAAAAAACGGTAAAAGGATGTGAGGTCTTTTGAAGATAATAAACATCTTTTTCATTTCCCTTTCCCCTTCCTAGCTAACTTTTGGTTAGACAAGCATAGCTACATTGTTTATATACTCCTCCAGTATATATTATATATATTGTTTATATACTCCTCCAGTATATAATGTATATATTGTTTATGTACTCCACCACTATATATTGTATATATTGTTTATGTACTCCACCACTATATATTGTATATATTGTTTATGTACTCCACCACTATATAATGTATATATTGTTTATGTACTCCACCACTATATATTGTATATATTGTTTATGTACTCCACCACTATATAATGTATATATTGTTTATGTACTCCACCACTATATATGGTATATATTGTTTATGTACTCCACCACTATATAATGTATATATTGTTTATGTACTCCACCACTATATATTGTATATATTGTTTATGTACTCCACCACTATATAATGTATATATTGTTTATGTACTCCACCACTATATATTGTATATATTGTTTATGTACTCCACCACTATATATTGTATATATTGTTTATGTACTCCACCACTATATAATGTATATATTGTTTATGTACTCCACCACTATATAATGTATATATTGTTTATGTACTCCACCACTATATATTGTATATATTGTTTATGTACTCCACCACTATATAATGTATATATTGTTTATGTACTCCACCACTATATAATGTATATATTGTTTATGTACTCCACCACTATATAATGTATATATTGTTTATGTACTCCACCACTATATAATGTATATATTGTTTATGTACTCCACCACTATATATTGTATATATTGTTTATGTACTCCACCACTATATATTGTATATATTGTTTATGTACTCCACCACTATATAATGTATATATTGTTTATGTACTCCACCACTATATAATGTATATATTGTTTATGTACTCCACCACTATATATTGTATATATTGTTTATGTACTCCACCACTATATAATGTATATATTGTTTATGTACTCCTCCAGTACATAACACATATTGATTTTTCCGTGTAGTTTTTAATCCTTATTCTTTGCATCATAATAAAAACAGACACAGAGATTTGACCTCTTGTGCGAGTGATCTGCCTTTCACCCGACCCAAACCGGATTGCGATGAACAAGTTGATTCACGTTTCTCTTGGCAGAACAATCAAAACACGCCATTGATTGCCATATAATAGATAATATGAAGAGTGAACGGCGAAATGGGAAGAGGAGGGCAATTAAGATCAGATTTGCCGAAGTATTACACACATTTATGTAGGAATAGCTTCATACCTTCACATTACTGGACGGTTTTATTAGAAAATAGCTATTCACAATCTCTCTCTCTCTCTCTCTCTCTCTCTCTCTCTCTCTCTCTCATATATATATATATATATATATATATATATATATATATATATATATATATTGAAGAAAACGGTTCATAATTTTGAATTAAAAATCAGTTTCAAAAGGAAAAACAAACAAAATCAACTCGAGTGTACGATCGTTTCGGAAACGATGTTTATTTTATTTAAGAATAAGGAACTCACACACACACACTAAGAAACTCTCACACACAGAGACACACACACAAAAGGTCCTTTTGTTTAAGAGTAAGGATCTCACACAAACACACACACATACAAGTTCCTTTTATCTAAGAGTAGGGAACTCACTCATGCACACACACGCACACACACACACACACACAAGGTCCTCTGATTTAAGAGTAGGAATTTTATTGAAATTAGCAATAAGTATTGACAATAATTTGACAAAAATTTTGTCCTTAAAAACATAGTCTCCTCATCAGCAAAAATAGGGGAGGGGTTAAATACACCCAAATAAAAACTAGCATTTTAGTCGTTAATAAGGCAGATATTCCTTTTTTATCTCCATTATAAAATTTGTCAGTTTATCTTTTGACAGTTCGGAGACAAAATATAACAGCATGCCAAAAGGTAGACTGACTGAACTTAAGACAGATGTTTTTAAGGTTACGTCATTTCGAAGCCTTATATATATATATATATATATATATATATATATATATATATATATATATATATATATAATAGCGGCGGTACCTGGCGTTGCCCGGGTGTTTATAGGTGTGTGTGTTTGGGGGGGGGGAGCAGAACCAAAAGGAAACTTAACCCTCTTTGAATATAAAAAACGATTAAAAAAAAACAGCGATTTTAAAAATGGAAAAAAATAAGGGCGAGGCTTCGTGGCAGGTAGGCTCGAACTCAGAGCCTTGAGGCCAATAGGCTGAGCCTGAACACACACACACACACACACATATATATATATATATATATATATATATATATATGCGTATATATATATATATATATATATATATATATATATATATATATATATATATATATATATATATATATATATATTACAACCAGGAAATGTTAGTCTGAACGAAAAACGCTTCGGGTGTATTTTAACGATCTTGTTTTTAATCGACTTATTTATTTTATTGAATTGTACATGTAACTTGCCCCATTTTTTTTTCCTTTTCCTCACCCCGTTTTCCATCTTATTTTAGTTGATTGAATTTACGCGATGGTTCACTTCTTTATAAATATATATACATATATATAGTTTGTGAGTATGTGCGTGTGTATGAAGACACTTCTCAACATGCACGAATAGTTCACATTATGTTAAGAAAAAGTAGGATTCAAAATATCATTAAAGATCGTGTCAAACTGGCGTAATGGTTATGGTACTTGATTTACGGTCTTAAGGTTTCAGTTTCGATCTCAGTTCAAGTATTTTTACAAGAAGTGAACTGTTTAGAAAAACATAATACCTGTATGACAATGTCTCAGTTTTTGTTTTCTTTTTTTCAGTTTTTTTGTTTTTGTATGGATTTAGCGTTAAGTTTAATACTGAGCAACACTGGGTACATCTTTTAGTACTTATGAAGTTTTTATGAGAACATTCGGGGCGTTTATACGTGCTGGTCTTTTACAAGCTTTCTGCTTCTTTTTATCATCGTTTCATCAAGTGGTTGCTATAGGAATAAGCTTCCTTTTATGAAGAAAGAAAACACAAGGTGACGTTCGCTGAGAGTTTTAATAAATGGTTTTATTTGGAGAGAATTAACTCAGGCGAGAAAGACTAATGTTATCTTATCTAATTATTTACTTAACTTAATGATGTGAACCCAAATTGGGACCACAAAAAGCAACTCGAAACGCGGTAAAAGTTTTAAAGATATATTGAAAAAGGAACAAGATACAGAGAAAAGGCTTACTTGTCAGTTGAATATTAGTAGAGTTCAATATCCACGAGAATACTTGGCTCTCGATTAATATAGTATTTGTGTTGTATAACCGGAGGTTTCATATTGGGATGACGGTGCGTTCATTTTAAAAGAGATGTTATGGGGACGGCGGACATATATATATATATATATATATATATATATATATATATATATATATATGTATATATGTATATATATATATATGTATATATATATATATATATATATATATATATATATATATATAACAATGATGAGGGTGGAGAGAGAAGACATTTATACATATTACACTTCTGTGGATTCTTATAACATGTATTAGCGAGGAGAGAGGGTGATCAGTTCTTTTAACACAGGAGGGGACAGTCATTACTTATGATGGAGGAGGGGGACACATTACTTTTAAGGGGGTTTTATACAAAGTTCATTATAGAGATGATTGCACATTACCTTCAATTGTTGAATGACGACACGAAGATAAAAAATCAATGATCTTCTTTATTTCATTTGACCGGTCGAAATAGTGATTGCCGTCAAGAATTATAATTCGTTCTACATGGTTAAATGTTCTCCCTTCGCTTCTAAAGGGACCCTCCTCTGCTCGACTGCCGACTCTCGGCTCTGACCGCCCGACTGTCTCTAACTCCGACTCTCCGACTGACTCACTAATCTGCTAATCCTAGCTCGTATATTGAGAAATTCCCTTTCTGCTATGACGTCAGATGTATGGCTCCAAACGTGACCAATTCATGTGGCTAAACATACGTTTCCGAAACACACTTCTGCAAACAAAGAATTCTCACTAACCTATTTTTCAACCTAACCTATTTTTCCGATATATTTTTAATTTGTATTTTCCACTCTTTTCTAGCTGACCTTTTTTGTTCAGCTTTCATAAAAGAACGAACAATTAATTCTTTTTACAATACACAATATCTAACTATTTCCAAAACAATAGCGAAATTATAACATTCCATTTTCCGAATCTATCCTGAACCTTGATTACACGGTTCGAGTCTTGGCTTATCCTAATCTCATTTTCCACTTATCTAATGTTTTTCTTATTTACAAGAAAAGGGGACAGCCTTTCTTGTAACATTTAGAAGAGTCCATCAATGGTTAGGAAACGGTTCCATAACATTTAACTTCCGAAATCAATGAATGAGAGATGCACACGGACAGAGGCATCAAAGTAATATGCCACTTAAATTATTTCTACATTATTGGCCGTGTCTCATTTCGCACAAAAAAAGAAATCTATTGAAAGATGTGGCTCGTTTTTGAAGGAGGTGAGAGGACACTCCGTTTGCTTGCCTTTGTTTTGTCCGTGTGTGACTCTACTCATGATCTAGTCAGTAGACAGTACGTGTATATGCTGCACATCTAAAACTAAAATGCATTCATTTAGCGATTAATGTTCTTGCAAAGCGCGGCACGTTGAAATAGACGAGGATGGTTTCTTAAATAGATGAAGAGGCGCACAAAAAATGTGCAAAATACAAAGTACTTACAAAATACATATTTCCGAGGGCGTGCAATAAGTAATGTCCCTGGCACACTTCCATATTTAAAGAAACGGAAAACAAGAAGGAAAGCAAAGAATTTAATGGAATATTTAAACTTTTTTTTTAATGTTTAAATGGAATTGTGCATTTTTTCCGGCTTTCCACTTAGATGCCATGGTGTTAAAAGCTAAGGCTAATCATTTAAATTGACATATTACCTATACTTAAACAAAAAAGTTTATATATATATATATATATATATATATATATATATATATATATATATATATATACGAATGGAAATGTATAAAAAAGAATACGAAAAATATAAAAGCTTATAACTTTTCTTTATTCGTTTTCAATTGGTGATGTGCAGGAATGCAAAATAATATTATGAAAAAATTTTTTAACTTTTTTTGCAGGTACATAATTTTCGACCGATCCTTTTGTCTTCATCAGTGTAGTGAAAGTATGAGCATACACGGGGAAAAGGGGAATGGAAAAGGAAGGAAGGAAGGAAGGAAGGAAGGAAGGAAGGAAGGAGGAGGATGTATAGCCAAAGAGAACGTGCCAGGTCAGTTTTAAATATATACACATATAAGTACGCACATACACACATGCACACAGTACATATACAAATATAAACGAAAAATTACAAATTAAACAGTAAATAAAAATGAAGAAACACGCCTTTAACTGTCCAGTCCTTTGAATTCTAACGATATTATTTATTCCAAGAGAGAATAGGAATATATATATATATATATATATATATATATATATATATATATATATGTATGTATATATATATATATATATACTAGCAGGCCATCCGACCTTGCCCGGTCGTAAAATATGCATAAATATTATATTCTAATCGTACAGAAATTGAGACATTTGCATGGAAGTATTATTTTTTTCTCAACAGTTCACTTCTTGCAAGTAAATATATATATACATACATATATACCAGAGCTGAGATCAAAACAAAAACCCAAAGATAGTAAGTCAAGTACGATAACCATTAGGCCAGATTATTCCTAAAATAAGTAGTCTGTCATGTGAAAGATTCACGCACGCACATTCGTGAAAAATTTGACAAACAGATAAAAATCCGATCACCACGTGTACCAATTTTTAAATTTTGACTTCTTGGCAGGGCTTTTTTATTCTGGATGAAAACGGATTAAAAAGCTTTCCATATGTCTCACTACCTTATATAGCAAATTTTAAACCTGTAGATCTAAAATTTATAGAGTATATAGGTTGAGAAGTGTCCTCACGCACACACACACACACACATTCTCACTTTCATAGAAAGTGAGAATGTGTGTAGATATATATATAGAAAAAGCAAATAGAAAATTTATAGAAAGCAATAGTATGCAGAGGCATAAACTTCCAGAATTATTTTAAAAGTTAGTATCATTGCTTTGCTAGATTTGTTTTACGTGAGTTGTCTCCCTTTAAATATGGAATTTGGATTATCTTTTTTCTATCATGCAATACAAACCATCTATCTCTATATATAAAAGCGAAAATGTGTGTATATGTATGTTTGTATGTGTGTTTGTATGTCTCGCAAAATCTTTCGACACAGGTCACGGATTTTCACGAGATTGGTAGCATTTTAAAGCTTGATCTTTCGCCCGACAAATATCGAAACATTGGCCAAAAACATTAATTCCTTCACTCTAAAATCATCAGTTTTCTACAGGGATGGGTCAGCAAAAACCGTCCTCTCATGACAAGTTCGCTTCTACGCATACGCAAATGACGTCGGAACATGATTTAGTTTAAATATTAAAAAAACGACTTAATTTTGTCAATGTCGTCTTAGCTCAGTTTATTAGAGTGCGGTCTCATTATCTAAAGGTTTTGGGTTTGAATCGTGGTGTGAGATGTCCTTTTTTTCGATTTTTAAAGGTTTAATATTGAAACAGGGTTATTTAAACCATTTTTCAAGTTCTATGGTTTTTTTTGTTTTTATTTTTCAGCCTTTTTAAGAAGTTTTAACGTTCGTTTTTCTGTTTTTCCCCCATCACACTCGCGTTTTCTTTTTTTGCTTTTGTTTTTTCCGATTTTTACATTTAACATCGTTCGTTTGCCTTACGTTAGTTTTTTTGTGTTTTTTTCGATTTTTTAAAGTTTTAACATTTATTTTATATAAAATATTTAATAATTTACTATTTCATATATTAAAATATTTACTTTGCTTATTCTTATGTTTTGATTAGCACACACAGTTCTAAACACCCGGGCAACGTCGGGTACCCCCCACTAGTATGATAATAAATACGAAATCTGCATTAATCAAAATATCATATTTAAGCGTATTTTACAACCGGGCAATGCCGGGCGGTCTGCTAGTATATATATAAAAGAGAAAATGTGTGTGTGTATGTATGTTCGCTTTTTGTGTATGTCTGCAAAAGGCTTTTTTCCGGCAGGTTCTCGAGGCCGTCGTTCATTCTTAAAACTTTTTATATCACGTCTAAATGATAATATCTACGGCTTAACAACGGGGATCGCGTGTGTATTTAATTTGCCCAACTTTTACTAGCTCGCCGCATCTTCGAAAAGTGAATGATGGAGCAGGGAAAACAGTAACTGGCTTGTCAAGTAGGTCAAACATTATGCCACTTCCTCGCACCTGTATATTTCACTTTATAACCCTTAACTTAACACGCTTAGCAATTCCTCTCTCCTCCTTTCATTTTCACCTTCGCGTCAAGGCTTCGGGTTCAATCCTACCTTCCTACTAAAACTTTTTTTTCCTTTTACACCTCCAAGCACCCTGCCAACGTTTTTTTTTAACACACACACCTCCAAACACCCAGGCAATGCCGAGTACCCCCCGCTAGTCTATATATATAAAACCGAAAATGTGTATATGTAGGTATGTATGTATGCTTGTATGTATGTATGTGTGCTTGTGTGTCCACTAAAAACTTTCGACAGACATGACGAAAATTCACAAACTCGGTATCATATTGAAGCTCCATCCTTCGCTCGAAAAATATCGAAAAAAAACGTTCATTTTTTTAACCCCGAAATCGACAATTTTCGACAGAAGGGGGTCAACAAAAACGGGTCTCTCATGACGACGACCGGTTCCACGCATGCGTCAAATGACGTCATGACCTGATTTACTTTAAATAGTTGAAAAACTCACCAAATTAGCTCAGTTGGTTAGCGCGTTGGTTTGTTATCTAAACGTTTTGGGTTTGAATCGTGGTGTGAGATGTCTTTCTTTTTTCGATTTTTTAAATTTAAATATTGAACCAGTGTTATTTAAGCCATTTTTCACGTAACGTTCGTTTTTCTGTTTTTTTTTTTTTTTTTTTTTTTTTTTTTTTACTTCGCTTATCTACCCCCGACCACACACCCAAAAACACCCGGGTACCCACCGATTTTTTAATTTCGAAACAGGCTTTTTTAAGCCATTTTTCACGTTTTGTTTTTTTTTGTTTTTAGTTTTAACGTTCGTTTTTCTGTTTTCTTTTTTCGGTTTTTACATTTAACATCATTCGTTTGCCTTACGTTAGTTTTTTGTGTGTGTTTTTTCTACTTCGCTTTAATTTACCCGACTGTTACAAGCTATTTTCGAGATATTTTTTGATCGCCGCGTAGCGGGGAAGACAGAAACTGGCTTCCAGCGCAAAACTAGGTCAAACATCACGCAACTTGACGTTATCGCACCTGCTAATTTCGGTTTATAAACGTCAACTTAACACACTTATCAATTCATCTGTTCCCGTGGTCGAGATGGTTAGGTCGCAGGGATTTTTTTTTTCCATTTCCTTTCCACCTCCGCGTCAAAGGTTCCAAGTTCAAGCCTACCTTTCTACTAAAAGTATTTTTTTTCTTTTACACCTCCAAACAACCGGCCAACATTTTTTTTTAAACAGGGTTGTTTTAATCTACCCCCACCACCCCCACCAACACACACCTCCAAACACCCGGGAAACGCCGGGTACCCCCGCTAGTCTATAACATAAATCTCACCTGCCTGTTTAAATGTATGTATGTATTATGTATTTATATATGTTTGTATGTCTCGCAAAAACTTTAGACAGAGGCGACGGATTTTCACGAGATAGGTATCATTTTGAAGCTTGACTCTTCGAACGACAAATATCGAAAAATTATTAACATTAATTCCTCCACCCTCAACTGAGCACTTTTCTACAATGAAGGATCGCTTTTTTCGCCGATATTTTCGAAAGTCATCGCTTCAATTTTATTGTCTAGCCTTAATTTGAACCTACGTCACTTCCAGTTTGACAATGGGCGCCCCAGTTGACCAGTCACGTGTTTTTTTTTTTTACTTTCTTCTCCTCCTTCGTGATACGGATACGAGCCTGCCTGCCTACTAACCCTAACCCTACTACCATTTTTTTTTTTTTTTGCTCAACGGGTACCCAGGCTAGTTGAAATAGATAAGACAAATTTTTAGGTATACTTTAATTCAGGTTAAAAATTTCTAATGAATTATAAAAGAAACTTATATAATGCAATGCAGAGGTGTAACGGATAGATGCAAACGGAAGCAAATCTAATATATAAAAGGCAATATGCCTGTCTGTCTGTCTCCATATTTTCAATCTCTATCGCTTCTTGAAAGTCGAAGAGTAGGGCTAGGGGCCTCAAATGATTGGATTTTTATGGGCCGTTCTTTTATGGGTCTTTAGCCGGTTAAGTGTTTTCAAGGGGTCAAAAATGGGTCAAAATATATATATTATTTTTTAAATCTCGCTAGATACAGCCACTCTGATGAGTCGTAGACGACGAAACACGTGTCAGTGGATAATTACATTTTAAAAATAATATATATATACCGCTCCCCATGTGGGGGTACTAAATTGGTTAAAAAGGGAAATTTATTCCCAACTCGCATTTAGGTAAAAATGCACTTTCGTAAATAATTGAATTCATTCAAAACATATCGCTAAAACCAAAACAAAACAACGTCTATATATATATATATATATATATATATATATATATATATATACATATATATATATATATATATATGCTAAGAAAATAATAGCCTTTTTCCCTTTATATAAAGTCGGGTCAGTTTTTTATTTATTTATTTTGTAATTTTTTAAATTGTTTAAATTTTTTTAATTTTTTAATATTTCTCTGCACATATATGTGCGTATGCATCTGTATTCGTCCTGCCATGTTTGGTGACGAGTATACAATCATTTATGTGTGAGCATTTTTATATACCCTGCCTTATAACTTACTATTATCCCCCCCTTAACTCGTTTGCTTTTGTTGACATTTTGTTCAATGTAGCGAGTATATAATATAAATAATAATAATATATATATTTATTTACATATACTTATTCATATATTTTGCTATATATATATATTTATATATATTTTATATATATATATATATTACATATATATATATATATATATATATATATATATATATATATATATATATATATATATATATATATACTCTTCAGAATAGTTTTTATTTAACAATCAGTTGTTATGGAAACGTGAGATTGTAAGGTTTACAAAATATTACTGGCAGTAATATTCTATAAGTAATCCCATCTAAACAAGAATTGCTCGATATGCAAGATAGAGCAAATAAATTTATTATTTTGACTTTGACTTTCCATGTCTCACATGTCTCACAAATAGGGTGCATGCCTTATAAATATTTGCTAATATTTTCTCTCCTCTGATGAGATGGTAGACATCGAAACCCTATAGGTTAAGGAGATTAACTTTCTAAAGCATTCTTTGTCTTGCTGAGAATAATAAAAATTCTTTGATATGAAATTCATTTCAATGAGAGTTTTTTTTTTTAATTCATTGAATTACAATTAATACATATATATATATATATATATATATATATATATATATATATATATATATATATATATATATATATATATTCCCAAAACATTTGGCCTTGATGGAGGGAAGACTAAAACTTGCTGCTATTATTTCAAATGATCTGAAATAACAGCAAGGGGAGACTTGATTCCAAATATTTCTCATATGTTATATCTTCCCTCTTTTGGAAATATAGTACGATTATGAATATCTCCAATATCAAATAATCCTTACACACTATGAAATTTACTTTATGTATGAAAACCAAAGAAGGGGAGATATAACATATGAGAAATATTTGAAATCAAGTCTCCCCTTGCTGTTTTTTCAGATCATATCAAACCATAGCAGCAAGTTTTAGTTTCCCCTCCATCAAGGCTGGAGGGTTTGAGGAAATATTAGATATTTTGTAATTCAAATGCAAAACTAGGAAAACAAATGACTCTGATTGGAACATTTTATGGCTGTAAAAATGTGCCCAAAATAGATTCTAGATCATTAATGATTCCCTTAATGTGCGACCTTAAGGGCAAATGCCACATTGCCCACTGCACAATTCAGGTCAATAGCTTTCAAATGATCTGAAATAACAGCAAGGGGAGACCTGATTCCAAATATTTCTCATATGTTATATCTCCCCTCTGTTGGAAATATAGTACGATTATGAATATCTCCAATATCAAATAATCCTTATACACTGTGAAATTTGCTTCATGTATGAAAACCAAAGAGGGGAGATACAACATATGAGAAATATTTGAAATCAGGTCTCCCCTTGCTGTTATTTCAGATCATTTGAAACCATAGCAGCAAGTGTTAGTCTCCCCTGCATCAAGACCAAAGGTGTTGGGGAAATATCAAGCATTTTGTAATTCATATGCAAAACTAGGAAAACAAATAGCTATGATTGAAACATCGATAAAGGTGCAGTATCTTTCCCCCTCAAAAAAATACTTTAAAATTACCATTAGAGGTTTTCGAGGGTGCTGAAACAAAAATTCCAGAAACCGAGTAGTTTCTAAGATATGAAGAAATTATAGTTTCAAAAAATGGGGGATCACTTTTGTATATTAATTTAACGTAAAATGAGCACACACTTTATGGCCATCTTCTTGAGAGGGTCTGTTATTTTTTTAGGAGTTATGTTTATTGTGGCGTGGTAGACCAACACAAAACTTTCCTTAAAAAACTTGTTTTCTATAGGTTTTCAGGTGTGCTGAAGAAAAATATCATAATTAAATTTTCCACAAATAAGTATTTTTCCGACTACAATTCTTTATGTTATAAGTGGTGGTCATTGTTGTACGTACAAGCGCAGATATTTTTGCTTAATAACTGGAAAAATACTTATTTGCAGAAAATTTAAATGCGGTATTCGTTTTTATGGCTGTAAAAAAGTGCCAAAAAGTAGGCTCTAGATGATGGATGATCCGTTTCATGTGCGACCATAAGAGCACATGTCACATAGCCGACTACATAATCCAGGTCATTACCTTTCCAACGAGTCTTCATTTGTTAAATTTTGATCAATAGTCGCTGAGATTTGAAACTTATGAAATTACCCCAAAAAGTGGTATATATATACTGGTAGCAAAATTGAATATTGAAATGCTCATATCTTTGGTTCCATGGAACAAAATTACATGAAAATTTGCAAGTTTTTTGAAAATTATAATACTATTCTATGGTTAAAATTTTATGACAATTGGTGAAAAGAAAACTATATTTTCAAATCAATAACATATACCCAAATTTGCCTACATTTGTATATTATATAGTGTCCTGCAAGTCTTCAGTTTTGCTGCTTCGGTTATCTCCCCTGTGGCCTTGCCAGGCAGCTAATATACTAGCATATACACAGAAATGACAGAAAAGAACAGACACTAAGATAAATATTTTTCCTAAGAATAATATACGTTTATTTATATTTACAGATAAGGATGTCACGAACCAAAGGAGCATGAGACCTATCAGAATTTCTGTGAGGATAAATCATGTGTCAATATGAAGATGGTCTTAGTCAACACAAAATAGCAAGAAAACTTTCAAAACCCCTGTTGATAGAGTGATCGTACAATTCACAAGAGAGGACAAAGAGTGCACAAAACCTCATCTAGATCGCCACAGGTCTGAAAGACTCTTGCATCTTATGAAAAGAAATGCTGAAGTGAATCCTCAATGCAAAATCTGACATTGCATTACAGCACAAGCTTGGTGTCGATCCCAGAAAAACTGTCAGGTAGCTTCACAAGCTGGGCTACTATGGTGAAGCTGCGAAAAGGAAACATCTTCTTTGTATTGCGAATATCAAGTGCAGAAAAGATTGGAATTGTGAGATGGTTGAAAGATCTATGACCTTTTGGAATAATGTCATTATTTCCCACTAGTGGAAAGGTATGGATATGGAGACTCCTTCAGCAAGAGTTTGACTTAAAAAGACTGCAGCCAACGCTGAAACATAGGGGTTCCTTGGGTTTCTCGGTTATGGTACGGGGTGCAATTTGAAGTGATAGTCGTTCAAACCTGGTGAAGTGCAAAAGAAAAATCAATTCTGCTAAATATGTTTCAATATTACTTGAAGGACTCCTACTAATATTCTCAAGTGGTAAAATGAACAAAGTTAACTCCCTATTTATGGAAAAAGCAGCTCCTTGTCACTCTGCTATGATTGAGCCAAAATTGTATTAATACACTTCCAAGTCAGTCCGGGATATGAACTCAATTGAAAAACTTTGGGGCATATTAGACCTGAACCTTTGCATATTAGACCTGAACCTTTGCATATTAGACCTGAACCTTTGCATATTAGACCTGAACCTTTGCATATTAGACCTGATCCTTTGCATATTAGACCGGATCCTTTGCATATTAGACCTGAACCTTTGCATATTAGACCTGAACCTTTGCATATTAGACCTGAACCTTTGCATATTAGACCTGAACCTTTGCATATTAGACCTGAAGCTTTGCATATTAGACCTGAACCTTTGCATATTAGACCTGAACCTTTGCATATTAGACCTGAACCTTTGCATATTAGACCTGAACCTTTGCATATTAGACCTGAACCTTTGCATATTAGACCTGAACCTTTGCATATTAGACCTGAACCTTTGCATATTAGACCTGAACCTTTGCATATTAGACCTGAACCTTTGCATATTAGACCTGAAGCTTTGCATATTAGACCTGAACCTTTGCATATTAGATCTGAACCTTTGCATATTAGACCGGATCCTTCGCAGAAAGAAAAGGAAGCCATCTTCTAAACTTGAACTTTTTGTCAGACATCGCAAGACGTTCCTCAAGGTGATACTTTTTGAAGACCATGTCAAGAGAGCCTCATAGTTATCGTACTTGACTCATTGTCTTTGGGTTTGGGTTTCGATCTCAGTTCAAGTATTTTTTTTTTTTTACTTACAAGAAGTGAACTGTTTAGAAAAAACATAATAATCGTATGCACATGACACAGTTTCTGTATGAATTGAAATATGATATTTATGGGTATTTTATGACCGGGCAACGCCGGGCAACGCCGGGCAACCTTCTAGTATTTTATATATATATATATATATATATATATATATATATATATATATATATATATACTAGTAGGAGAAACCCAACGTTGTCCGAAATTGAATGATAATTTACAATCATATTTTTATTGTCATTGAAATTGATGAAATCGCCCAGTTTTCAATCAAATCGATTGATTGCCTGCTCTAGTTGGGGACCCATCGGGATGCACCGAGAGGAAACTTTTCATACCTACCTGCAGTGACTTATTCCACAATATATTTCAGTCTACATTGCACTGTAGATAACCCACTAGTGATTTTATAAAATTATTTTTTAAATATAATGGCTTGAATTTAAGTTTAAAATGCAAAAGTCAAGTATCATGGTTCAATTGTGCTCTAAACAGAAACATTCATTTCGAACGCGTCCCTGTCATATCAAAGAGCCTACTGTTGATTCCATATGCCTGGTCATACTGCTCGTGCGGTGATAATGGCTTGAATACAGGTTTAAAAAGAACAAGTCAAGTATCATGGTGCATTAAACGGAAACATACATTTTGAACGTGTCCCTGTCATATCAAAGAACCTACCGTTGACTTTATATGTCGTGCTTTTCAGCTTGCGTGGTAATAAAAGTTCTCAAGTGCATTTGTGATGTTAGACTGTGTAATGTGGTTAACTTTGGTCAAAATTACTTGTTTGGATTATCGATATTTATCGAAGACATTCGAAAACACTTCCAAGCATATAAGTTACCTTTGTGTGCAATTTCATAAAAATCAGCCCACCCGTTTCCGAGTCCATGGGGAACGAACTCACATACACAGACACAGTTTCTTTTATATGATAGTAAGGATATATAGACATTAGCCATTGGCAGAACCTCGTTACCGAATATTGATTCCTATTTCTTCATTCCTCTTCATGCTTTCTTCTATGACTAATAAAACCAATACTGTTTTGAAACAGTCTTGCAGAGATGCTGCAAGAAATTGTCGATGGAAGGAGTGGTCATCGTTACCTATGTTTCCTTGCTTCACATTTTGCTTTCCCTCTCCTCAACCGTGTGTGTGTATGTGTGTGTGTGTGTCTCAATCGAAACAACTCCCACAGACACCATGCATTGCCACCGGGTTCTATCGATCAGGTTTTTTGAGTATTTCAGTGATGTAAGTTTACATTTGTTTTACACTGGAGTTTAAGCATTCCAACAGGGGAAAAAATCAATAAAATCAGAAAGAAAGCAGTCGCATTAACACTCTGTAAAATTGGACGAAATGAAAATTTAGCGACAAAAGTTTATATATATATATATATATATATATATATATATATATATATATATGTGTGTGTGTGTGTGTGTATATATACTAAGTCTAATACTAATATATATATTCCATTGCATGACATGTATATGACAAACGTACATTGGTGAGACTTAATACAAAAAAATTGCATAAATAATAATGGAAACACAAAAGAATAATTAAAATGAAAAATTATCAAAAACACTATTTTCTCACACATGCTAGATTTTAATCACACATTTAATTTCGTTAAAGTCACAGTAATCAAACTCATCCATTAAAAAAATATTTTCCCAATTAACTGAATCCACTATAAATTTTGAATCTTACAACACTTGTATCAGACCACAAATATACCATATCAAGAAAATAGCATAACTATGCTATAGAATGACATACTATGCATGTGTAAAGTAAATAATCCTAAACTACTGAACTTATTATTATGGATTATGAAATACATATTCTAGACATGGTGAATAATATGGACACATTATTATAATTTTATATATTCATATATTTTGTAAACTTGACCATTAAAGGGACTGTCCCCAAAATAACACTCCACTCCACCCCCACCCTCTTCAAAAACTAAAACTAATGCTGGACATAATTTTCGTAATCATTCAGGAACTTATTGCTAATATGCACACACACACACACACACACACACATATATATATATATATATATATATATATATATATATATATATATATATATATATATATATATATACATATATATATATATATATATGCGCCCCCAATCTGTGGGTACCAGATTGGTTAAAAGGAAAAATATTCCCAACTCGCATTTACGTAAAAGTGCACTCTCATAAATAATTGAATTTATTCAAAACATATCGTAAAAACAAATAACATATATATATATATATATATATATATATATATATATATATATATATATATATATATATATATATATATATACGAGGGGCGTGCAATAAGTAATGCCTCTGACCCACTTCTAGTTGTCTGATCTAGCTGAAATTTTGCATGTGCAATGATTTATATCTCTACGGGTTATGTGGCAAATTACAGTTCTGAACTAATTGTAGTTTCTGTTTTACAGGTGTTTGAACTGAGTCAGGTGTGAAATGGAGCCTGTTGAATGTCGGGCAGTGATCTGGTTTTTGTATTTGAAAGGACGCACACCATAGGAGACTTTTGATGAAATGAAAGAAACTTATGGTGATAATGCCCCATCAAAAACGCTGGCATCGTGAATTCAAACATGGCCGGAAGTCTGTGGAAACAGCTCCCAGACCTAGTCGCCCCCCCCCTTCTGCCATTGATGAGGCATCTGTCCGTCAAGTTGAGGCTCCTATTTTGGAAGATCGGCGTATTACCATTCGCTAAATAGCCCAAGATGTCAAGATTAGTACAGGGTCTGTGGAAACTATCATTCATTACCATTTGCATATGTAAAAGGTGTCTGCCAGATGAATTCCCAGGTTGCTCACATCATTCCAGAAGCGAGAACGTGTTGAGTGCTCGAGGATTAATTTGGAGATGTGCCAAGAAGATGAGTCACAGTTTTTCAAAAGACTGATTACACAGGACGAAACCTGGGTCCATCACTATGATCCAGAGACCAAAGCCCAGTCAATGCAGTGGAAGCACTTGGACTCACCACCTCCAAAAAAGGCAAGGGTGCAGCTCTCCGCTGGCAAGGTCATGCTCAGTCTTCTGGGACCAGGACAGAGTAGTGATGACAGATTTCCTGGCAAAGGGTACCACAATTACAGGAGCCTATTATGCTTCACTTTTGAGGAAATTAAGAGAAGCTATCAAAATCAAGAGGTGGGGCAAGATCAACAAAGGTACACTCCTCCTGCAGGACAACGCTCCGATCCACAACTCGCATGTCGCCAGATCAGAATCACGGACATGTGGTTATGAAATCATACCCCAGCCATGAAGTTGTTTTTGAAAGGAAAGCGTTTCCCAGATGATGCAGCCTTGATTTCTGAAGTCACGTCGTGGTTGGGGGATCAACCTGGGGTGTTCTACAAAAACGGTCTCCAGAGCTGCATCAAACTATGGGAGAAATGCATAACTCTAGGTGATTCCTATGTAGAGAAAGACTAATAACTGTGCTAAGTTTCGTTGCTCTACTGCTATGGGAAGTGGGTCAGGGGCATTACTTATTGCACGCCCCTCGTATATATATATATATACATATATATATATATATATATATATATATATATATATATATATATATATATATATGTATATATATATATACAGAAGTTTTTTTTTAATTGACATGAACACTAGAATATTTAAATTAGAAGTCAAATATGAACAGGTAAAATTATAGAGGAATAAAAGGCGAATAAAATGAGGTATAGGTTGTTCAAACAGTTACATTAAATTTAGCTTAAATTTGCGATTTTTAAAAAAATTACAAGAGCAATTTTCTTTTTGCCGGCACAAACCCTTGACGGCATGACGAGATCGGTTCTACACATGCGTCAGATGACATCATGACCTGATTTAGTTTAAATATTTGAAGAACTAACACAATTTCATGTACGTCGTGTTAGCTCAGTTGGTTAGAGTGTTGGTTCATTATCTAAAGGTTTTGGGTTCGAATCGTGGTGTGAGATGTCTTTTTTTTCGATTTTTTAAATAAATATTGAAGCAGGGTTATTTTGCATATTTATTTTTCTATTTTATTTTGTTTCTCTCTATTTTCTCTGTCCTTCTACTTCTATATAATATACTTTTATTTCATATGTAAGCTAACATCTTTATGCGAATATATAAAAACCTGGCTATTTTTCTACTCTTCTGATGATAAGCATCAGGCTTCAAGATGCTATAGTCTAAAAAGTTATTTTCCTTATTGATTCGATGATTTAATAAAGTTTTATTTAATTGTGAATAGTCATTCTGTATTCTCATATATATATATATATATATATATATATATATATATATATATATATATATATATATATATATATACGATCTTTCTAGTGTGCGGATTGAAAGAATAGATATAAGTTCCATGTGTAGTTCTAAAAACAACTTGCAATTGGTCGCGGTTTTGCTTTTCATCTTTCAAAGAAGACATCTTCAGGAGGACTGTGTGAGTATTAGTGCAAGGGGGGTGTATTTTATATAGTAGTAGCGGTGAATGCACGCGAGCTGTGAGTGCCCAGTGTTAGAGAGACAGGTATCCAGTTTTGTGGTCGGGGTGAGTCAGTTAGGGCAGGGGGTTACGGCAGGCATTTTGGTGTTTTCGCTGGATTGGAATGAAATGCTCTTTAGGAGAGTGCAGTTACTATAACAACAATTAAACTAGTAGTTATGTTCGTTACGTCGGTTATACAATGACTACCCTGCCACGCCGCTTATCCATGCATAATACAGAATCAAGTGCAATATAACAACATTTAGAAAAAATACATAACTAATGCTCAATATAATTTCAGAAACGAACATTTTTCTAATATCCACACACGCACACACACACAAACAATATATATATATATATATATATATATATATATATATATATATATATATATATATATATATATATATATATATATGCTTTTTACCCCAGCTCTCTTGCTCTGTGTCTTCTCTCCATATCCTCCCCATCCTCTATTATCCCCTATTTCTTATAGCTCCAAATTTCTTCCAAATCCCCAGTTAGTTTAAATTCCCATACATTAGTTTAACCTCCCCGGATACCCCGCACACTCTTCGTCCATCACTTCCCAATACATCAGATACCTTAATTATCCCCTTGATGGAGTATTGTTGCCACAATGCCACATCTGGACTGGAGCTGCTAGAAGCAGATTATCCTGTCTTAACAGAGTTCAAAATAGACTTCGTAACCAAGTGAGGGGATGTT